>NC_139043.1:88996384-89596384 GCF_965140915.1 Aythya marila
CTAAATAAAAGTCAAAACATGAAGTTTTATCTCAGTTTCCCCATCCCTCTCATTTCTTGGAAAATAAATTATTCTTAACAACTTACTAGCATTAGTAATGCTTTTGTTAGTAAAGTAAATAAGGGTTAGGAAAAACACATTAACACATTCCCATATATTTTAATGTGCAAGTATAAAAATCTCTGTATGGTGAACCCAAAGCTATTCCTCTTATAACAGGCATCATATGGCAGGGATAGGAGAGCTCTGCACACTGAATAAGCTCTTGTCCTCTATCCTTAGATACATACATGAATTTATTGATCTGTTCCTGTTAGGATTAAGGAAAGACATACACCTGGTTAACTTGGTCAGCACTCCATAAGGCATGCCCCAGGAGCATACAGTGAAACATATGAAATTTCACATCTGCTTCTGCTCCTGGGCAACCTACAGTACCCAAACAGGTGGAGCTTTTTGTTTTCTGAGTGGCAGCATTACTATAGGGGGTTTGTGTGGGTTTTGTTTTTTATTTTTTCTCTTTTCTTTAAATATATAGTCTTGCTGGAAAATTCCCAACCACTGTACCATTGTAAATAAAATTTACTACTAGAAAAGCTAGACTTATATTTTTACTTGTCCATGAGGTAAGGATTTTGAAGATAAGACAATGTGTTGTTTTCTTTTTTGTTTGTTTGTTTTGCTTTTATGAACTTTAATGTGCTATGTTGTGTGGTATCAGTGAGAGGCTGCGTTTCACAGCTGTGTTCACCCTGACAGTGATTCAAAATCACATATATAACTGCCTGATGTTTTCTCTCCGGTTTTCTGAAGACTCCTTTCTGCACCTCTGGATGGTGGTGCCTGGGATTACACATGGACCTGAGGACCCAGCCAGAACTGAGCATGGGTGAGCATACCCCTCAGCAGCCCATTGCCTAGAGAGAAGCTCTTGACTTGCCTCAGACCTGATGAGTGACCCCAGGCCCTCTGGAGCCTCACAGGATGGTACAGTAAGACCATCTGCAGCCCCCGAGCTGGGCTCTTGGGGTAGGAAGTTTGGAAGCCCACCTGTTCACAACCCTCTTCCCACCCAGCCAGAGCCTTTTTCATCCCCTGGGACTGTTCATAACTGTTTGTTGATGCACTGTTGGCACATGCACTCCTCCTACCCTATGACCACACCATGGCCACAAACCCTTGGCACCCCAATCAAGGTTACTAGAGCTTCCAAGTCAATCTGAACATCAGTGCCACAACTTCAGTTAATTTAACTTACTGCCCGTTAAGGTAAACTTTTAACTCCCAGGAAAAACAAGACAACATTGGGATACACCCTCCCTCTTATCCTCAGGTTCATCTTCAAAATCCCACCTCACATTCCCCCCCTCTCCAACAAAGAGGAAAAAACAAACAAAAATCATTGTTCTTACCTTTTCACCTTATTTGAAATGGAAATGGATGCTACTTAAATAAATAAATAATACATATTTTTGCCATTTTTGGTATCTGGTCTTGATGCAGAAGAGCTCTAAAACACTGCATAGCTTTGAGCTGGCTGCCTGTGTCACCAGTTTAAAAGGCCCCTTCAGTACTGTAGCACTGTGCCAGGGAGACTGGGTGGGGGGAGGGGGGTGGGTATGAAGCAGGCCAGGTGACCTCTACATGCAGGCCTCAGCTTGGGAACCTGCTGGACACTGGTGACCATGTCTGCAGAGTAAGGATTTCTAGTACCAGGCTTTTAATGTGTCAGGGTTTCCAGAGCAGGCAAGACTGAGTGAAAAAAAAATACCACCAACACTGAAATCCATATGAAGATTGCAGGAGGGTGTGTGTTTATTGTGTACAGCAAAAATGAAGAGGAGGACAAAGGAGTCAAAGTGAAAACAGAATATATCTTGATACTCTCTGTTTCATCAAACAAATAAAAAACCATTTGGTGATGTTTTGATGTTTTGTGTTGAGGTACCAATGACTACAGTACTCACATTTCATGTTTGTTTGTTTTATTACATTTTTTTTTCTTTTTCCACTTTTTTTCTTACTTTGAAGAAGCTGTCCCTGAGGTTCCCAATAGCAACTGGAGAACAGAGAACATTAAGTGTTCCGAGTACATCTTCTGGTTCAACTTCACTTACATGTAGTTCATGTCCCATCACATATAGGCCTGACCAGAGAGACCAGGCCTGGTATATTCAATACAATTTTTTTTTTGTATAAAATAGGTTTCTACAAAACCACTAGGAACCTAGTTCAGGCAAGAAGAATCTCTTTTCTTTGAGGACATACTTATCAGAATAAAAGTGTGAGATGTCTAAAAGTCGTAAGAGTGATAAGAAAAAAAAAAAAAAAAAAAAAAAAAAAAGACAAAAACTCCATGTAGATGGGGTAGGGGTGAGCCTGAAGAACTCATCACTATTACCGGTCCAAAGGAGAAAACACAGTTCCAAAGAAGTGACAAATATGGCAGTCCTGTGCTTCCCTTGACATTCATTTTACTGTTCCAGTGTCCGTGCAACTCTGGGCTTAGTCATTCTCTGAACCCTAACCTTAATGATCAGATTAAGTATGTAATCCTATATAAAAGCAGTTATTTTTTTTCTCTCTCTATTTACTGCTTTATTCTTTATGTATTCCCACAATAATCTCTTTGTTATTGTACCTTCTGATATCTTTAGAAATACATTTGCTGTATCAAATTTACTGATATTCATACTGATGCTATTCTTTATGCTATTCACTTTTCACAGTCCAATCACAGTCCAAGTATCTCCTAATTGTCTTTAAAAACAAGTTTGTTTTGCTTTGTTTTTGTTTTTGTTTTTTTCAACTATTACCTCAATTATTGTTCTTGGAGCAAACTTGAAAGGTAATTTTAAGCTTGGTCTGTGAGATCACATCACAAAACAACTCTGGTAAGACAGTATGAAACTACTGTTTTCTTACATAAGGTAGTTATAGGAAGTCATAGAGAAGATAGGATTTGCATCTGCTTATACAGTTAATAGCTTCAGGCCGAAAAAATTATTGCAGTCTCTGCATAAGCAGCTCCCACTCAGAGATGCATGCTGCTTCTTCACTACCAAGCATTTAGCAGAGGCATCTGTTTCAGAGACAATTTTGTGTTGTCACACAGTTTCACCCAGGTAGTCATTGCAGGATGCCTGTTGCGGAAATAATCTATTACACTGTTACTAGTGCTACATAGTAATAAAAAATTAATAACATAATAGAAAAAAAAAAAAAAAAGAAAGAGAGAGAAACTGTAGAAATGTCATGCTCTTGAAATTAACTTTAGGTGAATAGTTTTCAGCATATAATTCTGTTTTATATTTTTGTGAGAGAAGAAAAATTGATATTGTAAAGTACATTTCTGGAAAAAAAAAAAATTAAAAAAAAGCATCTTCATCTCTGTATTGAGCTCAATTATTGAGCTCTTGATATCTGATGTAGAAAATGTTACTCTCAACAATTTTCCTTTATCCTTAATAAAAATGATTGGTAGCCACTGTAGCCACTGTAGAGTAACTTTGAATAAACCTTTTGAAAAGAAATAACATTTTTTTTCCTGGTAAAGTGTATATATATATATATGTGTGTGTATATATATATTCCTTCAAAATTTATTTTAAAATGTTGAAAAATTGCTTTCAAAGGAGTTCAGATGAATCTTAACTATTTAGGAGTTAATACTCCTAAATACTTAATACTAATACTTATTGAAGGAGTTAATACTCCTTCAAAAGAGATTTATAAGCAAGTTGGAAGTGGACACAGTGTGATCTCAGTTAAGAGTTGTCAAGTCAGAAACTTTCTGCTCCACCTTCATCTCCTTCAAATTAAGCATGTAACTCAGGTGTGTAGATACAGGCAAAGTAGCTTAAGCACCAAGTCCATATGCCCTGATCATTTCCATTGCCACAGAGAAAATCTGAAGATGTCACTGGCTGAATCCCTTAGCTCTGAAAAATTCAGATTCAATCCCACTTAACAAAGGCAACAGAGACAGAGATGTGTTTCCCATGTTCCAGCTAGAGAGAAGTATTTTAAGAAAAAGAGCATCATTTATATCTCCTAAGAGTGTTCTACTCTTAGCTGAACGATGTTGAAGTATTAATCCTTCTATCTTTGACCCTTTTTCTAATAGTAGCATCAAAACCTCTACATCATTTAGTTTTAATACCCAGATATTTTATTTGTATTCTTAACAGCAAATCTAAACACTGCCCAGGTAACCAATGTACTTCCAATAAAAAAAATAAAAAATTAAAATAAAAATAAAAATAAAAATATTTCAACCAAACAATCGGCTTGAACTAGTTTTTCCCCTCTAATCTCAAATTTTTCATCTAGCTGAAACACAGAAACTAGATCATTTCACAGGAAAGCCAGGTTTTGAAGACTGATATTAGCTAGAGTTATATAGATATATTTTGCTATCCCATTTTCCTTGCCACCAGAGTTACAGCCAACTTTTCCCTTTTGACTACTCAGACTAACTGAAACCAAGCTTCCCCTTTTTTCGCATTTTTGTCCCTCTTTTCTGCTTTTCTTTTGATGACATTAAGCATCAATTCGGGAACCCTGAGGAAGACTAAAATAATGAAAAGATCTATCTGAGCTATAATACAAAACAAAAAGATTGCATGTGATTCACCTTGAAAGTAGAAGCCATCATTATACTTTTCATGGCTATTTAAAAAGTAAAAAAGGAAAAGCTGAAATAATATTTTCACCTTTACACATTGTCCCCCCTCCCAAAAAAAAAAAAAAAAAAAAAAAAAAAGTACCATGGTTGAAATATCATCAGAAATTCTATTTTTCATTTTCATTGTCAAACTAAGGGAGCCTTTGCATTCTAAGGTGTACCCACACACTGGGACAGTGGTCCCCTGACTCTTAAATAAGAGTGCTTTGGAGAATGCAGAAGGAAAAAAAAAAATCTTTCAAAAGATCTCACACTAATGACATACTAAACTTTTAAGAAGTTTTCTTTTTTGTATTTATTGAAGCCAGGCAGTTAACTCTGTACCCATGGGTCCCAACGCATTCACAGTTTCCTACAGGAGATTTGGATATTTCACTACTTGGACAATGGTGGCTGTAATTATCTATTATCCCAGCAGCCTGAGCCCTTTTGTGAGCACGTATTATTAGTTGGTGGAAGCGCTCAAACATTATCTCACATAGGCAAAGAACAATCTCTGGGCCCAGCTTTTCTTCATATATGCTGGTATGTGAATCAATAATAGCTCTTCAGAACTCAAAAAAATCTAACCCAGAGTGGTATTGGAGTAATAATGAGGCAAAAATCAGTCTCCCTAGTTTGAAATTATCTTATTACAGAAACTAGTTTGTACTTATAAGTGAACTTTTTCCTTTTTCATTTCTTCCCCTCCCCCCCCCACACACATTTTTTTATTCATCTGTGGCAACTGTGGTCTGGTGAGTGTGAGGGTCAAATATAGTCTTAAAAAGGAGGATGTTGTAACCGCTATTTTATCCAAATGAGCGCAAAGTACAAACTACATGGAATGGTGTTGTATTTAGCCTGTCAGGAAATCTTGGGTGGGAGGTTGCTAGAAATTCTCTGAATATTATATCAATTCCAACAATATTTCATATGGGATCTCAGTTAAACTGATACAAATCTGAAACTAGAGTCAAGACCTGGTATTCATTGCAGGAAGGCATGTCTTTATCCTTACATTGCAAGTCTCAGCCCCTGTGAATATGCAGGCTGTCCATCTGGGGAAGTGCAAGTAAAGGTACAATGGAAGAGGTACTCTGCTCACCTGGCAAGTACCATGCAGCAATGCACTTCCAGTCTCTTACCTTGTCTGAAAATCAGCTTTGCAAGAGCCCACAGATATTCTGCACTATCACTGGATGGGCAATTTGGATAGCCTCAAAACTGTAATTTGATTGCATGCAGTGAAGGTCCTTACCATTTCTCTAGCCATAAACTGTAGGAAATAATACAAGGACATGTTTTTCTTAAAGTGATTGGTAAGCTTGGGCACTAATGTGGGATAGTATGTGCAGAGATTCTATTAATACTACTCAACCATCCTCCTAAAATTACTGAGGCTCTTTCAAATTGTTAGTCACTTATGAAGGACTGGTAAACAATGAGAGCCGAGAAGGCCGTCTTTCCCCTGCCATCTTTCTTCTAGTCTCCTACAGGATGCACACCCCAGCTTTATAACGAACACTTCTTTGGAAATTAAGGAGTTTCCACAACACAGTGAATTAAATGCAAATTCAATAAAACATATTAAAGCTTATCAGCTTATCTTTATGCCCAACACTTGTTAACATAATGGCATGTACATTGTTTAACCCTCTTATGTTTTTCTCTGCCAATGAGTCATGGACCCATTGCAAGCCTTTATCCGTTTTAGCACTACAAAATTTTAAGTTCTTAAAATAACTTAGTGAAATTAAGCTTGTACAGATTTATGATATATTCTATTCAGACTAGAAACCTGGCATCTTGAGAACTCAGCAGAAACTAAATTTTCACATTTAACTTAAGTTTCACATTTGTGATGGTGAAATTGTTCTCATTTTGTGTTCTACTTTAACCAAATGAATTACCAGATTTCTGAGTTTAAGCAGGAAGAAATTACATGTAAGAATTAACAAACAAACAAACAAACAAACAAACAAAGACTGTATACCAGAATTAATATCAGAAAAATTCAGTGGAACTGTTCTAATTGTCTCACTTGTTCTTGACCACTTCTGATAGATGACAACTAAAACAACCTATAGTCAGTATATAGTCAGTGTTTAAAAGTGTAAATTAAAAATTAATTTTACTGGAAAATATTAAGTCTTAATTTTCTACCTTGTCTTCTGAAATCCAAAGTTAGTCAAAGCACACTTGTTTTGTGTTTGCTGTCATAATAACACTGTACATTAAAACAAATTGTAGGAGTTTTTAAAATTCTGTTTTCAATAACGTTAATTCATTAATTTGTGGAATTAAGCTGTGTAAAATACAAAACAATATGTCTCTGAATTAACCTATGATAACGACAAAATGCTGAAAAGACAATGAAATGAAAATTTGACTTTACATCTCGGTCATTTAAGGGTGTCAATTCTTACAGGACTGAAGGAGACAGCTTTGAAAACCAGCTATAAAACCAGGGGATATTAGAAGGACAAAAAGAGTACAAGCGGAAAGCTTCAGTTACCGTTCAGTAGACAAAGAAAATGTGAGGGATGCATACATTTTTAGGGATCAGAGAGGAGTGCATCTTTAGGAAAGAACGAAAGAAAGAAGGAAGGAAAGAAGGGAAGAAGGAAAGAATGAAGGAAAAGAGGAATGAAAGAAAAAAGAAGGAAGGAAGGAAGGAAGGAAGGAAGGAAGGAAGGAAGGAAGGAAGGAAGGAAGGAAGGAAGGAAGGAAGGAAGGAAGGAAGGAAGGAAGGAAGGAAGGAAGAAAAGAAAGAGAAAGAAAGAAAGAAAGAAAGAAAGAAAGAAAGAAAGAAAGAAAGAAAGAAAGAAAGAAAGAAAGAAAGAAAGAAAGAAAGAAAGAAAGAAAGAAAGAAAGAAAGAAAGAAAGAAAGAAAGAAAGAAAGAAAGAAAGGAAGGAAGGAAGGAAGGAAAAGAAAGAGACTTTTTGAAGTATTTTTTCAGAGAGCTAAACATTTTCATAGTAACACAGAAATTATAAATACTGCCAGGGTTTCACTGAGCATATCAGAGACCAGAATAAAAATGTAAGAAGAAAAAGCAAAACAGAGAGCTGAATCTGCTTTTTATGGAGATTTTCTATGCAAGAACCTAAGGATATTCCCACACCATAACTTCCCTTTACATAGGTGGAGAATCACAGAACAGTTTACTTCGGAAGAGGCCTCTGCAGGCCTTCCAGTAGAAAACCCAGTTCAAAACCAGGACTTTTCAGAGCAAGTTTCTCACTCCAGGACCTCTCTGTGCAAGCTGTTCAACTGTTAATCCACCTTCACTTCAAATTTTGTTTCCTAACATTCAGTTGGCTTTTCCCAAGGTGCAAAACTGTGTCTGCTGTCTTTCATTTTGTGTACCTTTGTGCAGAGCCTGATTCCTTCTCTGATGTTTGTCAATTAGATAAGGAGATTGCTTCCATGCCCCTAAGCCCACTTCTTCACAGGCTACAAGACATAAACCAGTAGTGGCCCCATAGTGACCCATGAGGCCACAGGTTGTGATCAGCCACTGGACTTCATATCACCGAGAACCCATTTAAAACCACTTGATCAGCCATTTTATTTTATTTTATTTTTTCCCCATGTGTAGTGGGCTCATGTGACAAGGTTTTGGCAGCAGGGGGCCATAAGGGTAGCTTCTGTGAGAAGAATCTAGAAGCTGCCCCACGTTAGGTAAAGGGCCCTGCTGCTGACTAGAGCCGAGCCAATAAGAGATGTTGTTTGCACCTCTGTGAGAGCATATGTGAAACAGGGGAAAAAAAATGCTGTTACACACACAGCAGCTGGGAGAGAGAGAGGAGTGAGAAAGAGCGTTGCAGGCACCAAGGTCAGTGAAGAAGGAGGGGGAGAGGTGCTCCAGGTGCCTGAGCAGAAGTCCCCTGCAGTCTGTTGTGAGGACCATGGGGAAACAGGCTGTCTCCCTGCAGTCCATGGAGTACCACGGTAGAGCAGGGTTCCACTCTGCAGTCCATGGAGAAGACCATGGTGGAGCAGGTGGACCTGCACCAACAGAGGCTGCAGCCTGTGGAAGACCCCTGCCAGAGCAGATTCCAGACTGGACCTGTAGCCTGTGCAGAGGAGCCCACTCAAGGAGCAGGTGACCTGGCAGGAGCTTCTGCCTGTCGGGGATCCAGGTTGGTTCAATTTGCTCCTGAGGGATGGACCTCGTGGTACGGACCCATATCTGGAGCAGTTCTTGAAGAGCTGGTGCCTGTGGGAAGCCCACGCTGGACCAGTTCAGCAAGGACTGCATCCCATGGGAAGGACCCCACAGCACAGGGGACGAGAGTGACCGAGAAGAAGCAGTGGAGACGAAGCACTATAAACTGACCACAACCACCATTTCCCCATTCCCATGTGCTGCTCAGGGGGAGGAGGTGAAAGAGGGTGGATGGGGGAAGGCATTTTTGGTTTCTTTACTTTGTTTCTCACTTCTCTAGCTTTCTAGTAAAAGGTAATAAATCTTACTGTCTCCCTATCCCGAGTCTGTTTGCCCATCACAATAATCACTGAGCGATCTCCCTGTTCTTATTTCAACCCTTGAGCCCTTTTCATTGTATTTTCTCCCTGTTCCTCATTGAGGAGGGGGAGTGAGAGAGCAGCCGTGCTGGAACTTGGATACCCACCTGAGTAAAACCACCACATAGGGTTGTACGGAAGTGCCCTGCAGTAACAAACTGGTAGAATCCAGAGACACTTTACAAAAACTGAAGAGGTACTGACTAGCCTGTGTTCACTATGAATAAGAGGGAAACAGATATTAATGAACTTCAAAAAAAAGATTTTGGGTCAAATGATTCCAGACACCAAATCGATCTTTATTTCATATGAACACTTTCTGTGTCCAAAGCCAATGTTTCACTTTCTTGACTCATGATATTTCCCAGAAGACTCTGAGGCTTAGTGTTTTTATTAATATTATTTTTTAATGTAATTGTTATTTTATTTCATTAAACACTTGATAGCATCAAACAAAATTATTTTTGGTCCTGCTGAACTCTCTGAAGTAATAAAAGACTATATTTTAATTGTATGTATTATTGCACTGGAAAGTATTACAGTTTGAATGTTAACTTTTAATGACATAATTTCATTCTGAAAAAAAATCTACAATTAAAACAACTATAAGATGTAGAAATTTGATATTTCTCTGCAAACTGTTTCAGATCTCCATGTTCATTAATATAATGAAAGGAAACATCTCTAGATCTTTATTTCTTTCAACAAATATGTATCAAAATCTTGTCCTCCAGCTGCTAAACATATGTCATAGTTGTGCATGTTGATCTTAAGGAGCACAATGGTCAGCTTTTCATTCTGGGAATGATATTTTACAATCCTTAGCAATATTACTGGTGACACTGAATAGCTGTTGCATGGCAGTCAGGCAGTTTTAAGGGTCTCTCTTTTCCAACTGTCTCATATTTTTATGTTTTATTTCAACTGTTATAAAAAAGGGTGGTAACTTAGGTCATCTATACAAAAACCAGATGGCTAACAAGTTTAATAAATACACCTAGAGGTCATAACAATGCCAAAACAATCTTCCTTTTTGCACCACAGTTTCCTGCATGACAAAACAAAGCTGATATCTGGTAGAAATATTACTAAACAAAGAGCAAAATGGAGTTGTGCCCAAGTTTTCAAAACTCTGGATGATATTTATGTTAAAAAAAAAAAAAAAAAAAAAAAAAAAGCGGAGCTAAATGTGTTTGTTTGTTTGTTTGTTTGTTTGTTTTTCATGCAGAGAGAAAATGGGGTAACTTCTTAATTTATAGACAGATAGATACAGTCATCCTAAAAAATACAAGGCACATGCCAACACCATTCAAGAACTACTTTTATGATGTGGTCATAGAAATTGTCCAAGAACTGGAATTCTGGAGTCCTGATTTGTTGTTATTGTGTGTGTGCATGCTTATGGAAAACTGCAAAGTAGAGTTGAAAAAGAGCTTCCAACATAAACAAGAAACCTCCAAGTGTTACCCCAAGCCAAGGTTGCCAGAGAAAACCTTGGGGATAAACAGAAAAGAAAAAGACAATTCTTAAGTAGGTTTGGGACTTCTGCTCATTTCATTAAAAATTGAACAAAAGATGGTGTTGCTTGGTCTCAAGCAAAATAAAAACAAAACAAAACCCTCAGACAAAATCCCTCTGTAGTATAAGTAACCTGTTCAATCTGGAATTTTGGGTGACTCAAACAAAACGCACACTACACACATACAAGAAAAAAAAAAAATGAAAAAGATGAAAAAGATGTACAGATGTATAGAGTTTTGGGGAGTTTAAAAGATGCTGATATGACATATGGAATCCAGAATGGGCAGGCACTTCATATTTGAAATCAAGAGTCACTTACAAAAATGAATCTATTTTTAGGTGTATAAGAAGGAAAATAGTGATCATATTTTTGTTCGTGGTGGTGTTGGTGGTGTTCATTGGTATTTGTTTGGTTTAGTTTGCTTCTTTATTTTTCCTAGTAGAGTTTTTCTCATTAGCATTTTTTTCCTTAGGAAATCTTTAATGAACTCAGTAGTGTTGTAGCTCTGGAAAGTAAAAACAGATTAAATAGGGGTTGTTCTGCAGTTCAGCTGAACAGGTCCTTCAGTCCCACAAGTCCTTCCCTGTTCACATGCGAAAGGTCCAGTGGGATGCTTTCTCTAGCTGGCTCATTCAATAGCTGTGTCAGGAAGCTATCTTCCACACACTCAAGAAACCTCCTAGACTGTTTGCTCTCTGCTGTGTTGTATATTCAGCAGACATCTGCTAAGTCAAAGTCTCCCATGAGAACAAGAGCTAGTGATTGTGAGAGTTCTCCCAACTGCTTATAGAATATTTTGTCTTTCTCTTCATCCTGGCTGAGCAGTCTATAATATACTGCCACCATGACATCTGCCATTGGCCTTTCCCCTGATTCTCCTGATTCTTACCCATATACACTCATCCCTGTTGACACCATTATTAATCTCTAGACAATCAAAATACTCCCTAACATACAGGGCTACCCCACTGCCTCTCCTTCCTAGCCTATTCCTTACGAGGAGTTTATAGCCATCCATTGCAAAACTCCAGCTCTGTGAGCCATCCCACCATGTTTCTGTGATGCCAACTATGTTATAGTTTTCCTGTTGCACAAAGGCAAAGGCATCCATCTCTGCTTGTTAGTTACCCATGTTGCATGTATTGATGTACCCAGCTGGGTTAGCAATCCTATCACCTTTTTGGGGTAGAAGCCTTAATTCCTATGTGACCATTCTCATGAACTCCTGTTTTTTTCTAATCCATCAATATCCCTCATGCATTTGCTGTTGCATGGTCTCCATCCCCTTCCTCTACTAGGATGGCAGACTGAGGGTCCTTGCTAGTACACTCTCCCACAAACATTGTCATACTGCCTCCAAGCTAAATCTCTATCAAGCCTTGTTTTATCACTTTCCCCCTTCAAATCTAGTTTAAAGCCCTTCCAATGAGCCTTGCTAACTCCTGAGCAAAGATCCTTTACTGCCTTTGAGAGGTGAATCCTGTCTGTTGCCAGCAGGCCTGATGTCAAGTAAAATGATTCATGATCCAAAAAAACCCACAAATTTCTAGCAGTGACACTGGGCTTGGAGCCAGGTATTGATCTTCTGTCTCTTCCTGTTTCTTCCCTTATCATTCCCTGCATCTGGAGGAACAGAGGAAAACACTACTTGTTCTTACGATCCCTTAACCTGTTGTTCCAAATGCATCAATAACAAAAGGAAAACTAGGAAAAATGTGGGACTGATACTGGATGGGACACATACCCTGATGACAGAGGATGCAGACAAGGCAGAAATATTGAACGCCTTCTTTGCTTTAGTCTTCACTCCCAAGACCAGCCCTCAGGAATCCCTGACCCAGGAGACCAGAGAGAAAGTCTGGAGAAACAAAGACTTTCCATTGGTTGAGGAGGATCAGGTTAGAGATCATTTAGGCAAATTTAACATCCACAAGTTCATGGACCCTGATGGGTTACACCCATGAGTGCTGAAACATCATTGCTAGTCCACTCTCAAACATTTTTGAAACTGGGAGAGGTGCCTGAGGACTGGAAGAAAGCAAATATCACCCTAGTCTTCAAAAAGGAAAAGAAGGAGGACCCAGGGAGCTACAGACCAGTCAGCCTCACCTCTGTCCCTGGGAAGATGATATTTAACTTATTTATCAGTGATTTGGATGAAAGGATTATCAGCAAGTTTGCTGATGATACAAAACTGGGAGGAGTAACTGATACCCCAGAATGCTGTGCTGCCATTCAGAAGGATCTTGACAGGTTGGAGAGGTGGACAGAAAATAACACCTTGAAATTCAACAAAGACAATTGCAGGGCCTTGCACCTGGGGAGGTATAACCCAATGCACTAGCCCCGGCTGGTGGCTGACCTGCTAGAAAATAGCTCTGTGATTAAGATGATTAAAAGACTGAAGCATCTTATGAAGAAAGTCTGAGGGAGCTAGGGAGCTGGAGAAGAAAAGACTTCCGTGGGATTTGATCAATATATCAGATCTGATCAAGAAGTATATGAAGAGAGAGTGTCAAGAGGATGGAGCCAGACTCTTCTGAGTGTTGCTCAGCAATAGGACAAGTGGCAATGCAACACAGGAAGTTCTGTCTGAAGGTGAAGAAAAACTTATTTACTGTGAGGGTGACTGAGCACTGGCACAGATTGCCCAGGGAGGTTGTGAAGCCTCCTTCCCCAGAGATCTTAAAAAGCTGTCTGGACACAATCCTAGGTAATGTGCTCTAGATAACCCTGCTTCAGCAAGGAAGTTGGACTAAATGATCTCTAGGGGATGCTTCCAACCTCAATCATTCCGTGAGTCTGTGACATTCACATATAAATGCTGATCTACCTTTACGATGTCCAGCACAAAATAATTGATATGTTACTGGCCTACATTTTCACTGGTGACATTCTCAAAATGCTAGAGAGCTCAGATCTCACTATTCCCCTTTTGCTTTTGACAGACAAAAAGCATCTAGGTGGAGCAGTTGTACATGAATGTAGTTGGGATAGAAGTTGAGAAATGCTTAATATCGGCACAGATTTCTCTTCACAGTAAACTGATTAGGTCCTTCCACTAGTTCTTATTGTGCGCCTGTATCCTAAAAATTGAACTTGTTATTCCCAGTTCTCTACGTAGCCATGGTACTTGGCCAAGTACACATACTTTTCTCCTGGCAACTCCTACAGCCATTTTTAATTCTTTTACTAATACCTTGTCTTTTTGCTAGACATTCCCACTTTGTACCACACTGTACTCATCTTCAACAAAATGTGATTATCAGCCTCAAATGTCTATGACTGGACCTCCCCCAGACCTCTAAAAGTGCTCCTATAGTTCTGCATACATATTTCCTGAACTTACTCTAACAAGCAGTAACCATTTATTCCTATTGCTTATTCAAACATTCTCTTAAAAACATGCATTTAAATTTCCCTGCTCCTCAGATAGCCCTCAGCTACTTCTAATATATTATTTAGCTTCTTTCCACCTACTTTACTTAAGTCTTTATCTTTCCCTTGTCAGTTTATTAATATGTAGTGTATTTTGCATCAACATGTAACTAATTGTTTCCAGATATAGTGGCTAGATACTTAGCTAAATTATACATTCTCAAATACCTTACTGAAAAATTTCCAAAGATTAACATTTTCATTCACATATGTAAATCACATCAGTTCCAATTGTCCGACTCTAAGATGTTTCTTTCATTGACTCAGACCCTTGAGAGTCTTTTCCCCTGAGTGTGAAGGAGAATGATGACATGTCCCATCCATTTCAGTCAAGACCTTCTCTCACAGTCTATGAAAAGGTGAGATCTATGGTTCCCATACATATACATGTATAATCTAGGGAAAAGAAGGGGGAAAAAAAAAGTCAATTACAATTAATAGAATTGAGCTGAGTCTCTGTGATGAGACTCTTCAGTCTGAGGAAAAGGAGATTTAATCCAATTAGGATATCTAATTCACAGGAATCTTACTTTTTCAGTAAGTTGAGGATGAAGTGGTAAAAACAGGTTATTTATCATTTAAATAGCCTATTTAGATCACAGATTTTCTAAACAATTTACATATGTTGCAATAATGACTGCATAAAATAATTTGTATTAAAACCACATATATTTTATATAATAAATTACCACACCACTTACAGACTTTTTATAAGATAAAAGATCAGTCAGAACTCTTATACTTCACATTTTTGGTGACTGCATGTTGAGGAGGTATAAAGGGGAAACAATTTAAAGTGATTTCTGAATTGGGGATTGGTTTTAGATTTTGCAGCTGTAAAGAGCAGAGCAGGAACACTGTGACTCTACCAGAACTGTGCTGGATTACAAAACCCAAAGTAGAGTGGTTTCACTAGGATCTGTCATCTATACTTCATTCAGTCTATGTAGTCTCACTACTTTCCCAATTATATGACAACTAAATTTGCCATTTAATTACAAAGTCAAAAATCTGTAGTAACTCCATAACTTACCTATATTCTGTTACCAGCATAATAGTAGAATTTCAACTGCTTCTGTTATGACAAACTAAACCACAGATTTTTGTTTCTGTATTTTTCCCAGACTAAATATTAAGCCATCCATAAATGTGGAACTCAGTTATGAATCTCAAAAATTATTTATATTCTAAGATTTTATCAAACCCAAAACTGCAGAAAAGTTTAATTTACTTTAAATATATTGCACCTGAGGAAACTGATTTCATTGATACATATTAGCTGATTTAATTCCTTTCAGTCTTGTGCTTTTCTTGGAGGGGAAATGGAGGTGGAAAGAGTTTTTGTTGTTGTTGCTTGTTTGTTTATTTTTTATTTGTTTTCCTCTTTCCTTTTGGAGAGGAGTTTTGTGAAAAACTTCCGTGAGTTTATCTGAATATTCTCAGGTCAGATGTTAAGCATCCTGTATTAGAGATTTCACCATCACTAAAAGTGAGACTATTGCACTGCATACTGAGTTTTGGTGCACTGCTGTTCACTTCACAGAACAGCCCTGCAAACAGGACACCTATCCAAGAGACTGGCAGTTCATTTCAGAAGTTGAAAGAGGAAAATCAATAGATAGCTCTTTTATCTTAAGTGCCGTCTTTGGCATGAAAAGGATAGCAGGTTGCAATTTAAAGTCTTGTAGCTTGATGGTAGTGCTAATAATTTTAAAGTATTCTCAGATCTGTGTGCATGCGAGCGTGTGGGTGCACACAGATGTATGAGAGAGACTTCTAGATAAAAATGGAATCTTATGCCTGTAGTAGATAAGCAATGAGAAAAAATAGTAGAAATTCAATCTACCTTACAAAAAAAAAAAAAAATCCATTATTTGAAATCATTGCTTCTCTATATTGTGGTAATAGCCTGGCATTAGGAGGGTCAGAAGATATTTCCTATACTGGCAACCCCATGATATAATTTTGTGTTGATCAGTGACTGTCATAGAATCATAGAATGGCTTTGGTTGGAAGGTACCTTAAATTTCATCTAGTTCTAACTCCCCTACCATGGACAAGGATGCCACCCACTAGATCAGATTGCCCACGGCCTCATCCAGCCTGGTCCTAAGCACCTCCAGGGATGGGGTACCCACAACTTCTCTGGGCAACCTGTTCCAGTGCCTCACCACCCTCTGAGTGAAGAATTTCCTCCAAACTTCTAATCTAAATCTCCCTAAATCTCCCTGCTTTTACTTTAAAGCCATTGCTCCTCAACCTGTCATTATCTCATTGAACAAAAAATTGCTCTCCATCTATTTTGTAAGTTCCCCTTAAGTACTGAAAAGCTGCAATAAGGTCACCCCAGAGCCTTCTCTTTTTCAGGCTGAACAGCCCCAGCTCCCTTAGTCTTTCTTTGTAGGAGAGGTGCTTCAGCACTCTGATCAACTTTGTGGACCTCCTCTGGTCTCGTTCTAACAGGTCAACATCCTTCCTGTGCTGAGGGCCCCAGACCTGGATGTAGTACTCCAAGTGCAGAGGAGAGGGGGATAAGTACTAAGTACTCCCAAGGACAGAGGAGAGGGGGATAATCACCCCCCTTGACCTGCTGGCCACTCCTTTTGATGCAGCCCAGGATGCAGTTGGCCTTCTCAGCTGCAAATGCACACTGGTGGCTCATGTCAAACTTTTCGTCCACCAGAATCCCCAAGTTCTTCTCTGCAGGGTTGCTCTCGGTGAGTTCTTCTCCCAGTCTGTACTCCTGTGTGATATTGCCCCAACTCATGTGTAGCACCTTGTACTTGGACTTGTTGAACCTCATTAGGTTCACATGGGCCCACTTCTCAAGCTTGTCCAGGTCCCTCTGAATGGCATCCCTTCTTTTTGCTGCACCACTGCACCACTCACTTCAGTATCATATGCAACCTTGCTGAGGGTGCACTCTATCTTATTGTCTATGTTGTTGATAAAGATATTAAACAATACATATCCAGGACAGAGCCCTGAGGGACACCACTCATCAACAGCCTGGATACAGAGGATAAGAAGTCCTTATCCATATCCTTAAAAAAAAAAAAAATCCATATCCTTATATCTTTCCTTATATAGAGAGAGAAAGATAGGGATAAGTAGAGAAGCTGACAGCTCCACATAAGCTATTGTATAACTTCCAAATATTTTAGTTTTTCATCCCAAAGTTACCTTTCTCAGCAAAACAACATTTCTAATACTCTGGAACATGCAAGTTGAAGTCCCACCGTCTGAGATGAGAAAGAAAGCAACTCTCTCATGCAGTAATTTTCATGGGTATGATCATTATTAATCTTATCATGTTATTGGTACATAAGCAAAAATTATGTTTTCCTCTCTTAATTTAGACTACTCTCAACTACTCTCAAACAACTAACACCCCACCTCCCTTCAATCCTCTTGAAGTGTGGGGAAAAAAAAAAGAGAGAGAAATAAAAGAAATTAAGATTAATTGGGCAATAAAAGAAAATCTGCTTTTGCTAGTATCATTTACTTTGACTAATGTAATTTCATGCTGCTGCTACAGACATCTGTCTAAACCATCATCTAAAAGCCTGAAACATAGCTAAATTGCTTTTATTGTTTATTTATCTGTTTATTTATTTATTCCAGCTAGGGAAAGTTCAGACTTAGCATTGTATTAAAACTATTCATGATATCAGTAAAATAAGTAACAAAACATTTAATAGGTGAAATCCTATAAATAAATAAATAAATAAATAAATCTTGACAACTTTGAATAATCACTGGAAAAATTTACATTAGTATAAAAAACCTTTCCCATAATTTTCATTCCCAGGTTATTCTGTCTTTCTCCACTTTTCTCCTAATCCTTCTTACATATACTATAAACTAGAGTATTATACACCATACCATTTTTCTCATAGTCACCCTCTGAGAAATTACTGTATGATGACTGTGCACAATTTTTACTTTTATTCGAGTCCAAGAAAATTAAGGAGTCTGCATTTGGCCTACAGCTTAAAGAGTCTTTGAAGTACTACCCTTACATTATTGAATTACTATACCTTAAATAATTTGTGACAAATGCTTTTTTGTTGTTTGTTTGTTTTGTTTTTGTTTGTTTTTTATAGTTATATTTAATCATTGGTAGGTAGCATGTAAATCAATAACAAAAAAAAAAAAAAGGCTCCACATATATAGTTTTAGTACTATAAAACAAATATATGCTAAATGAGAATCTATGCATTCTATCAGCTTCACTGAAATGGATTATGTTCACAGGTCAGTTATGTCTAAGCAATTAATTAAGAAGTTAGCCTTTTCTTGGCTGTGAATTACTACCACCCTGCTGAGGTACCGTAACTGACTGCATGCACACTCCTAGTTATTTAAATTTAGTTTAGGTTAAAAAGGTTAGACAAACTCTCTATTTGAAGAGGTTTGAAACTCATTATTAAGTTTTATGCCATCAACTTAATAGTAAAACAGTCTAAAAGTGTTTACAAAGATAGGATAGGTGGTCACTGCTAACTAGCTAAGAAAAAATCAATCAGTTCTTATGTAACTGCAATAGCCTGATATATACCACAACATACTTTAATGCTAGCTACTACAATGTCTGCACTATGCATAACTACATATATGCTACTTGAAGACTGTCTGGACTTCCTACATACAGTAAGTTTCTGATTCTCACCTATGTGCACTAACATAGCAACACAAAGATCTCCAAGCTGCGACCCTGGACCAAGCCTAGAAATCATTGTTAATATGTTTTAAGATCTTTCAGATGAGAAATATGAAATAAGACAATTTGCTTTGGAAAGATTCAGTCATGCTACATGGTACTCTCAGCTTATGACATATTCTGGTTATTAATTCTTTCAATTGAAACAAAATTAATGCAAACAGATATACAATATAGCAAATTTTGTGTGATTCTCTTTTACAAAGACTAAAATAAGACCTATGTGCAACTTGAGGTCCAATTGCAGATTCCAATGAATTAAGTATTGTTTCTTATCACTATCAAGCAAACAGGAGTACTTGGTTAAGAATGATTGAAGAAATGTAATAAACTGGCATCTCTAAGAGTAGCAAATCTTTAACACGTAATATCCAGATTCATAACATCAACAGGAATCATTTCTCTTATTCTAATTCTCAAAGGCCCTCAGGTCTACTGCGCGTATTCTGTGGTGATACCTCTAATGAAAAAGATCCAGTATTGGAAGTGCAGAATAAATTAGACATGTCTTTGGTGCAATATAATAATGAAACAACTAAGCACAAATTATATTTATTAGCTTTTTTAATATGCAAAAAATAAAAAATAAAAAATCTCCTGAATTAACTAAAAACTCCTCAGTTGGTATGTAGTGCACAGAGAAGCATTACTTGAAGTAACTCCAGTAACTTCTGTGGAGCTAAATGTGAAGAATTACATGCATGAATCACAGCAAGTATACACTGCACGTAATTAACCCTGCACCTCAAAAGTGCAGCCCTCAAATTAATGTGACCGTACAGTCTGTATAGAAATTTATGACTGAGCAAGCATCTCATCTGAGTGTTGTGATGCTCCAAAGAGAGTTTACTTAATTGCTCAGCATCAGCTCAAGGATTTATAATGTAGCATGAGATGACTATGCTGTGTAGCTATACCAGGATACCTGTCCTAAAAAAACAAACAAAACAAAATTTCCAGAAGTAAATACGAAATTTAAAAACTACATTTGATATAAAATATAAACAAACAAGCAAAAAAAATAGCAGAAAGCTTTAAGAGAAAATTAAGTATAAAATGTAAAAGATAAACAGGATATCCTTTCATAGGCTTTGTTTTCCATTTAGGAAGCTTCACAACAGTGCAATTGTACTGACCGTTCTACTGACACTGTGCAGGGAAAAAAAAATATCTCTTGAGTAGATAGATGGTCCTGAGCAAAATTCCATAGCTAAATAATAATGAACTTAAGGGAGTTAAATTCCATACTTAGCTCCTGGCAGCCCCTCTGTGGCTTTAAAATATTGGCTAGATCCCATTTCTACATGTACAGGAAAAAGAAGATCACAAGGAAAAAAATGAATGCTACCCTGGGACATTTCTTAAAAGGTAAGTGTAATGTCTATATGTCGTGGTTTAACCCGGCCGGCAGCTAAACACCACGCAGCCGTTCGCTCACCCTCCCCCTCCCTCTCTGGGACGGGGGAGAGAAATGGAAAGTGAAGCCCGTGAGTTGAGATAAAGACAGTTTAATAAGACAGGAAAATAATAATAATAATAATAATAATAATAATAATAATAATAATAATAATAATAATAATAATAATAATAATAATAATAATAATAATAATAATAATAATACAGTGATGATAATAGTACTACTACTAATAATATGTACAAATAAGTGATGCACAATGCAATTGCTCACCACCCGCTGACCGATGCCCAGCCTAACCCCGAGCAGTCCAGCCCCCTCCCCCGGCTAGCCACCCCTATATATTGTTCAGCATGACGTCAGATGGTATGGAATACCCCTTTGGCTAGTTTGGGTCACCTGTCCTGGGTCTGTCCCCTCCCAGCTCTTACTGCACCCCCAGCCTGCCTGTTGGCAGGACAGAGCAAGAAGCTGAGACGTCCTTGGCTTAGTATAAGCACTGCTCTGCAACAATGAAAACATCGGGGTGTTATCAGCACTCTTCTCATCCTAAGCCAAAACATAGCATTCTACCAGCTACTAGGAAGAAAATTAACTCTGTTCTAACTGAAACCAGGACACTGTATAACTGATAAAATAGTTGAATGTGAGATCTGCGGAAGTAAACAAGAAGATATAAGTGTGGTGGTTTTACCGTGCTGGGCAGCTAAACCCCACAACCGCTCTCTCACTCCCCCTCCTTTAGATAAGGAGGGGGAGAAGTAAAGCAAAGAACAACTCACGGGTTGAGATAAGGATAATTTAATTAAAGGGAAATAATTATAATAATTAAATAAAAGACTAACATGAACTAAACAATTTAACTAAGGGGAAATAAAAGGGAAAGGGGAAAAAGGGAGGAAAACAAACAAACAAAATAAATGAAAGCTATATGGAAGTGCAGAGGAAAGAAATTACTCTCTACTTCCCACAAATGAGCGATGATTGACCACGTCCTTGAAGCAAGGCCTCAACGCACGCAGCCGGTGTTCGAGAGGAGGACCGACGTCTTCTCAACGAGAGCCCACCCCTCCCCTCTTCTTCCTGTTTCCACCTTTTATTGCTGAGTGTGACACCACATGGTATGGAATATCCCTTTGATTGGTTTAGGTCAGCTGCCCTAGTGATGTTTCTCTCCTCACTTTTTTGCCCACCCCTTAGGAGGGTTAGAGAAAGGCCCAATGCTGTGCCACTGCTGCTCAGCAGTAGACACAACACTGGTGTGATAACACTGCTGTTCCAGCTACAAGTACAGAGTACGGCACTGTATGGGCTGCTGCCGGGAAAGTTAACATTCCAGCCAGACCCAGTACAATAAGAAATATAGGAAGGAAGAGAAAATGTGCTCAGACATGAAACAGGAAAGATATCTTGCCAGAAAACTTCATAATATCTTTAATTTGCTCTAGGAGTGAGAGAAAAACATAACAGGTGGAGAGATTTTTTTCTTATGATAAATAAGAAAAAAATTTCAAGAAAAAATGTCTTATGAGAAAATGTCCTTGAAAAAAGACTAAGCTAATTCAAAGACATTTTGAGGTCAAACAGTACTTCAATGTTTCAGAAAGTCTAACTTCCTTACGTAGAAAAGCATTAACTGTAGGTGCAGCAGCCACCTGTATAGCACCTGTTAGTAAAAAACAATATACTGATTTTTCTTTCTTTTAAAATCTGAAATAGAGGGTACATATAACAAAATAAACTAGATTTGAGCAACAGAGAAGTTACAAATTTAGAAAACAAAAAAACAAACAAACAAAAAACAACACATACTTTTCAAATAGCTTTACCTTCCCAAGATAATGCAAAGAACTGTGTATTACAACAAAATAATTTGTTTACTTAGCACCCTTGCGATATAACACTTATTTTCACAGTCAGACAAGGATGGATCAAAGATGTCCAACCTCAAAGCAGGAATTTGGAGTAATTTATTTTATTAATTTTAATTTAATTTTATGTATTTAATAGTGAAATTGAGAAAATTCTTCTCTAAGCATATAAAATCCACTGGCATATGGTGTTTGTAGTACTGCCTTTTTTTCTGAGCGTACCAAGAAGGGTCTTGGCAATGGGAGTCTGAGAATAAAGATCACTCACAAGATGCATCAAGATCTGTCTGTATATATCTGAAGAGCTCAACTCATACCAACTGAGTCCTTCCTAAATATACCTATCTTGTGCCTGCCCCAATGATCACCACAGCAGATAAATGACTCTCAGTGGAGTAGATATTCTCTTTAGGAAACAATGCAGGACTAAGCAGAAAATATGATACAAAATATGTTTTTGTTGGTGGTGCTGGTGGTGTTTTTGTTTGTTTGTTTTTTTCCTAACACAACAGCATACATAAATGAAGAGGCAGAGTAATGAGATGAGTAAAGAGTAGGTATGCACAGCACAGGTTAATGAGTCACACAGAGGCCAACATGACAAAGGGTTTTGAGGAGAGAGGAGAAGACAGATAGTTTGAGAAAGGTAAGGTCACCAACTGAGGAGTGACAGAAAGAGAAATCACCACTTGTACTTCACTCTCCATGGACTAGCTAGTTGGAAAGGGTGGGCTGAATGGAGAGGGAATTTACAAATAAAGCACAGCAGCTAGCTTATTACAATAGGTCAGATAAACTTCATTAGTACTGCACTCTGACAGGGTTCATTAGCTGTTCTAAGCACCCTGGTTGCACTGTTTATTTCTGTATGGTACATCACCCATAGCATTTTTTTTTATGTAGGGAACATGTTTGTTTATACGCGTAACTGGTGTGTCAGGAAACTAAACCAAGTCTTGAAAATCTTAGATTAGCCTGATTAGTACTGGCTTATCATCTAGAATAGAAGCCCAGCTCTATTCACTCTACTGAACTTTCCCTTTTCAATTTTAATCTTCTACACTACCAAATGGGTCAAACAAACAATACTGTATATTCTGTGAGTTAAAAATATGTATGTAGTAAAAATATATATGTAGTAAAAAATTTATGTCATCTGTATGACATCAAAATGAAATAGATCACAGAAATCTAGTTCAAACATCAACACATCTCACGTTAATACTAGAACAACTCCATCTATGTTCTCCATTGGAGAACAAGTCTTATGAGGAGCGGCTGAGGGAGCTGGGTTTGTTCAGCCTGGAGAAGAGGAGGCTCAGGGATGACCTTATCGCTCTTTATAAGTACATTAAAGGAGGCTGTAGAGAGGTGGGGTTTGGTCTGTTCTCCCATATTCTGGTGACAGGATGAGGGGGAATGGGCTAAAGTTGTGCCAGGGGTGTTTTTGGTTGGATATTAGGAAGAACTTCTTTACTGAGAGGGTTGTGAGGCATTGGAATGGGCTGCCCAGGGAAGTGGTTGAGTCACCATCCCTGGAGGTCTTTAAAAGATGTTTAGATGTTGAACTTAGTGATACGGTTTAGTGGAGGACTTGTTAGTGTTAGGTCAGAGGTTGGACTCAGTGGTCTTGGAGGTCTCTTCCAACCTAGACAATTCTGTGATTCTGTGATTCTGTGATCTGGCACAAGACTATAAAAATACATTAGCAACATTGTTTAGCACCTACAGCAATATTCGTCACCTACCATCTAACTTCTGCTTTTAAAAGATAGTTGACTTGTTTCTTTTCACTATGCAGCTATACTGCTTTTAAAAGATAGTTGACTTGTTTCTTTTCACTATGCAGCTATATTATAGTCTCTATTCCTCCTCTATCATTGTCTGTAACAGCAAGTCATTGTAATCTGAGCTATTAATGACATAATTTTCTCTGTGGTGTTCTGACATGCCAAGATGTCAAGTACATTTCTGTGATAAGGTCCCCTAAAGCACACCATGATCATGTTCATGTTGCATACTGTGCCCAAAACAGAACCTATTTCTGGAAACTTAATTTTCCTTGATTCATTAATTTTTCAAGACCAAGAATTATTTTCTTAAATTAGCATTGCAGAAGCCTCCATTCTTTCCATGACAGAGACATGATAGCACAACAAGACAAATGAGTGTTTAACTCTTTCATGTATTCTAACAAACTTGGCTGTAGAAGATACTCTTAGCACATTACATTAAAGACTGTTTTTGATGTTAATTCTTGCCAAATACCAAAACATAATTTCTTTTATTTTCCACATTGTTTTAACACCAGGACTCCTGTGACCCTAATCCTGCTCATAACCACAGTAAACCTCTCTCCAGCCCCACTACCTTAACCAGAACAGTTGTACTGTAATCAAACCTAGTAACATCTCCAATGTTATCTTCTCTTCACCCACTACTCCCTAGAAAATTTACCTCACTCTTTGCTTCTCTTTCAGTCTAATTTTTCCCAAGACCAATTACTGTCTAACACTATGTTATCTCACAAAGCTGGAGGAAGTCCTGTACACAGGAGGGTTACTGAAGAGATATGCTTCAATACAATTTGTTCAGACACAGAGCTAGTCCCATGCATTTTGATTTCAACTTACATATACTACATAGATTTTAACAGTTGATATTTCTTAATTAGTACTCTGAAAAATGCTTCCAGATCATGTCTCTTCTCATGACCTATATACATGGAAAGTCTCTGATCCCTTCTTAATTTGTCCACTAGAGCACAGAGAGCAGTGACAGAGAATTTGTCTCATTTGCTTTTCCTGGACTACTACTGTGCATACACAACATCACAGTGCAACTCAGATTTTCCTTTATGTTCCTAAGAACTTCTTTGTATGCCTTCAGTTCATCATTTAATTGTGCTTTTAATCCAATGAAGGATTCCTCTTTCAATGTCTGCCAGAGCACTAGCAATAAAATGGGGAATAAAAAAAAAAAAAAAAAAGTTCAAGAAATTTGAACCAAATTACACCAAAAGATAAGGTAAGGTAAGGTTTGACAGAAACTTGTCTGGATTGATCTGTGACGAATATAGTCACTACTTCTGACATTCAGTCTCTTACTCTTCAAGTTTTTTGGGGGAACGGGAAAGAAGGGAAAAGTTTCATTATAACATTTCTCAAAATGAACATTCAGTCTATTGTTTCAGAATGTTTTAAGAATAAATTTATGTGCATCTTCAGCATGCAAAAGATAGGAAAAACATTTTTATATCATTCAAAAAGTGCTTCTGTTCATCTGAAGTAATTTCAACCTCTGAAGTTTCTGTACTGCCAATGAAGTGGAAAAAAAAAAAAAAAGCACTTCTCATTACTGTAATTAACCCTTTCTCAAATGAGTTATTCAAGTAATTCTCAACTGTTTTCTCCCAGACTTGGATAAACAGAAATATATATTCAAACTACCTCAATGTTTCACATTTTATGTACAGACAAATGTCTGCAAGTTTACATAAAAGCAGTGAAACACTGTATTTTTACGTACAGCCTTCAATCACTTGCATGTTTCATAAAACCATCTTACTTCTCAAGACAGCATTGCAAACCTGATTTGTCATCACTAAACTTCAGGCTGTCTCTTGTCTGCCTCTTGTGTTGTCTTCACAACCTAACATGAAATCTCAGGGACTATAACATATTTTCTTTTTCAACACAGTTAAGGTCAAGGGAAGTGACTAATCTTCAAATTTGCAAAATAAAGAAAGATAAATTATATATGTGAAAACTAAAATGATCTATTTTGAAAAAAAAAAAAAAAGAAAAGAAATAGGTTATGTGAGTGATAGAAAACTCTTTTCATACAATATAAAACAGTTTTTGTGCAGTAAGTAACGTCTGGACTAAATTGTGAATTGAAGTTTTTTTTGTTTTGTTTTGTCTTCCCTTTCCATAGATTGTCTCCCAGTTCTTGCCTTTCTGTGTGCATTAATGTGTGAATGAATGCAAGCTGTTTACAGACTAAAGAAGGGTGTGCCTTTCAAATTTCAGCAGGTTGTCATTCTTTCTACACATTGCAGAACACATGGTAATACCATAAAGCACAGTGAATCTTGACCTTGTACAATTATCTCATCTTTACCCATTTTATCAGAGGAGAAGCTAATATTCTTTCTAAATATTCTTGTAAGCACATTGTTACCTGGGATTTATTTTTCTCTCTCCTCAGACCTCTATTTAGCTTTATTGTTTGTTTGGTTGATTGGTTTTGAGCTTCTTGGGATGGGAAGCCAGAATATGACTTGGGTTTTATTTATTATCTTTATTGCATCTAGAGTCATTGGTAGCAACAGACATATCTCTCAGAGCTTTGTCAGAACAAGATCCTGCAGGTAGGGTGGCACCTTTTCCAGAAACATAATATTTGTGTCTCCTACATGTGGTCTCCAGACATTTTCTTGACTGGATTCTTCCAACATAGTGCTCCTGCCTTGTTTCCCTTTGATATGCCTATAATCCTAATATGAAGATCACAGCATCCTACAAAGGATTTTCAATTACTTACATTTAAAATTCACTGAGAATTTTACCTTTTTAACTATTTCTTCTGTGACCTTATAACCTTATTGAGATATTTTTCTGAGAAATAAATAAATAAATAAATAAATTGAAGAAGTCCACCCTTTTATCTAAATGTCACAAAGCAAATAAATGTGTTGTTTGTGCTCTTAGGAACTGTACTTTCAAAATGTTTTTCTCTTGGTCTTCAGATGAAGGAAAACTGGCTAGGAAGAGGGTTTTGTTTGTTTGTTTGTTTTGCCTTTTCCCCCTCTTTTTTATCCATTTGTTCATCCTTCCTTTCTTTATACAGTGTCTCTAATCACATCTTCAGCAGATGCCATTGATGAAGAAAGATTTCATTAAAAGGTGGGAACTACCTGTCATCTAGACTCAGACTGATCAGATGAACAGCAATTTTCTCCATGCCCTGAGAGGCACAGTTACAATGGTCTGCTAGTGAAGTCTGTGGTCTGATTTTACATCTAAAAAGTACTGTAAGATAGCAACCATGAACTAGTCTAAATATATTGCTTTTAAGCCTTTTTGATGTGGAAAAGTCATAGCACTTCAAAGTGACAGTTTCTCTCCTAAAAAAAAACAAACAAAAACAACAACAACAACAAAAAAAACAGCTGAGTCTATATCCTAGAATCCCTGTTGAAGAAACGGTAGGCGATAATACAGTTTCAATATGCAGAAAACATGAAACAGTAATTCTGATTTACCACAGATATTTTACCCAGAAATTCTTTGGTAGTTCCTTAGAAGAATGGTGGTGAATGTGAAATCAACATTTCTGAGGTACAAAAAATTCAAAACTATGTTGTCTCAGGTTCTGAATTTTGAACAAGGGATATACCAGTGTTTGCTTATTTATAAATCTGGTTTACTTCATCAACGGTCACTTCTCAAACCCTCTCTGCACACGTGTATGCACATACTTGAATGTTGCTGTCTGTCTTACCACTTTGGAGATTGTTAGAAAATTTAATTCCTATCATACAAGCAGCTGAAGTCACAAAGATATGAAGTTCCTTTAGGTTTTACAAAACAAGGCAAGAAAACCCGTTAACAGTTCCACCATTGAAAGAAAAGACCATCTTTCTGGGACACCATGGAAAAAAAGTGACATGAATGTTTCAAGAGCAATAACATCTCAGAGCTTACCCTTCAAAGAATATCAGAAAGTTCAGCCATATGATGCTTAGACTAAGCAGTAATCAGACTTCATTAGTTTTGGCATTCATATAACTTGCTTTACTTGTTAGAGTAATAGCAAGTATGTACATCTATCAATACCACTGTTGTGTAAGCCCTCTGTGTGCTAAGGGCTATATAAATATAGGGAAAAATATTTTTCCTGCCCTGCAGAGGTTTTCATTCCACTTAGTCATACCGGAGAAAATAATAATAATCAAAACCACCCCATACACACATTCAGGAGATACTCAGGTCAACTTTTCACAAAGATGTCACACCAGACAAATGGGTGAGAATAGTGCTTAGATCCCCAGAGTCTGTCCTGTGGTGTCCCAGGAAACTGCTTTAATTTCCCCTTGGATGAGAACAACTGTTGTTGTATGCAGTGGCTAGCTAAAGTCTAATAAGCTTGGTAGCTGATACCAAGGTTCCTGCATCTTTTCAGTATCTTCAATAACTCTAAGTAATCAGAAGTCCCAGAAGAGAGGGCATCAATAACAAGCACATCAAGACCATTTCTTTTACATTCCTTCTGTAAGTAAAAGCCAGGAAACCCAAAACAATTATAATGAACCTATACATTGTAGCTCTGTATTTTTTGGGAGGATTTCCAATTGAAATTTTATAGACTTTATTAGCTGAACTTGCAGAATATAAAAAGGTATAACACAAAAGCAAAATGTAGACTGTGCTGGAAGTCACAGATCACAACTAAACCTAGGATTTTATGTATAAAAAGTTTTTGTTTCTGTACTAGATTAATTATACACAGAAAAAGTTTGCATCTTCTATTCATTCTGCTACAGAGATCACACATTTCTTCATCATTTAACTCATTACTGTTTGGCTGCTTTGTAACATTCAACATTTTAATTTCTGTAAAAAAATTCTATAAAACTGGAGTGGAAGTAGGAAGAGAGAGGAAAGATAAACCTAGTCCTAAATTCTCAGACATATGCAGATACATATCTGTACCTCAATTACCTAATATAAATTTAGGTGATTTATAATAGGTGAATTTGTACTATAATATGCAGTGGTTTTATTTAAAGTGAATTGGTTCTCCATATAATGTAGTAACAGCCTATTAAGGCCATGCCTATGCAACTTTCAAAGCTGCACCATATTAGAAAATCTTCCATTAGCAAGAAATCATTCTGGTTAGGGATGATTATTTAAATTATTAATATATACATATTACCATGACTAAATTGCCAAGTAATTTATTCTAGATAAATTAAACATACTGATAGAAATATTGCCCCTGGTAACATCAGTGGAAATTTCTTCAACTGACTTTGATTGTCCAGAACTTGACCTGCAGTCTCACAGTAATGCCTCAGTACATCTGGATTTGAAGAAGCAATATGAAGACATTAGTATCAATTTGTATTATTTTCTTATGACCAGTCAGTACTTATTCCTCTAAAATTAATCACAGAATCACAGAATTTCTAGGTTGGAAGAGACTTCAAGATTGTCGAGTCCAACCTCTGACCTAACACTAACAGTCCCCACTAAACCATATCCCTAATGTGTGTGTATATATTACATTAAGAATTATCTGATCTACAACACTTGATATGCTTTATGGTATGAAATCCAGCAAAGTGCTGATTTTTATTCCTATCTCAAGGCCTTGATTTCCATTCCACAGAGAAGAACTATATAGAACTATATAGAAGGGAGAAGAAAAGAAGAGACATCATTGTCAAAACAGTCCCTCAGTCTCCAGTTTCACTGGGTCACACTATAGTGCATTGCAAAAGATGGTCCAAATGCAAACACATTTAACTTGTACAGCTCTCAGACTAGTTTGCTAGTGTGGGCACTTCATAGTTTTGAAAGGAAGTTTAATTTTAACATGGACACATGTTCTCCCAAAGAGATACACGATCCTACAAAAAGCCTGTTCAAGCTACCAAACACTGAAAATATTTCCAATGCACAGTGTAATGAGGCCCTAAGTCAGTCACAGGTACAAAGTAAGCCTATCTAGTTCTACTTTTTACAATGATTTCCTCAATGACAAAATTCTAGTAGAATTCAGGTTTTGCTAGAAGACAGTAAGACTGACAGGTTAGGTTTTAAAAAGAGAAAATTCAAGGCAACAGGTCAGAGAGAGCTTGTGCAAGTGAAGTAGGTTTAGAATTAGTTCTCTCTGAGGCCATTATGTCTTTGCACCTGGGCACTTGTTTCTAAGCTTTATTTCAGTAAAGTCTGTGATTTCCTAAAAAAAAAAAAAAAAAAAAAAAAAAAAAAAAAAAAAACTGGAAAAGTGGCTCGTTTTCTGTGGAGCAGCCAAGAATGTTGCAGGGTAAAAAGCTTCCAAAACCAGAAGGTGTAACAAGAAAAGCAATGAGAAAAAGAGACGAGGGGAATCACTGCACAGAGGTAGAAACAGGGGCCAGACTCCACATGGGGAGCACAGAGCCCCCTAAGAGGCAGGCGACACCGTGCAATCTCCTTCCCTCCAGGCATTTCAGTGCAATGTGGTCTCTCTTCTCTTAAAGTTACATAACATAGTAGTGAACATTTATAGAAAAATAAATATTATCCATCACAGTCTCCCTCGGAGGGGTAGCTACTATATGCATTAGGCATATAGTCCTAACAGTTGATTTCCCCACATACTTAATCTCTTGCAGTGAGATCAGAACTAAGAAAAGAGGTGTTTTGTATCCTGACAATGGGAAAATAATAGAAATAGGATTCTGAGAGACAATGACACGAGTGAAGACTGTGAGGAGACAGGTTGTCATAGACAAGATAATGTAAACACTGTACATTAATATACTATGACTAATAATTGTAAATATTGTTATTATATAACAATATATTATAAATATTGATATATATGTATACTTTTATCATTATTATATATTTTATATGTATTTATTTTTTATATTATTGTTATATATATGTTATAAATATTGTTATTATATAACAATATATAGGGAAACTGTAATGTGCAGTTGATGTGAATTTGGTGTGGACACTGTTCTCACCACGGAGCAATGAATAAGAGATGGAGATAGAGAAATATTTTATTATTAAAAAACAGTTCCCAGCAAACAGGGAGTAAAACCTGTGAATCTCAACTCACAACATTCTTACTTCATATTTCCTTGCAAAATGAATGATTCATCTGAGTAGATGTATAGTTCACCTTTACAGAGATGACAACTTACTACAGCTATCTGCCATATCTATTAGTACATATACATCTCCACAAGGAATACAAAGATTAGCAAAGACTAAACGTGGATCATTTGCTGAAATTCACTCTGTTTAAAAATTATATTCTACTTGTAACGATTGTTCTTATTAAAAAGAATGGAGAATAAAGACCAAGAATATACAAATCATACATTGAAGATATGCTAAAGTTGCCCAACCAAATATTCAGAAAAAATAGGGAAGATCAGATCAAAAAATAAAATAAAATAAAAAAGAATTGCAAAAGAAGACAAACATATTTAGTATATATGAATAACACATTTTGTAAAGAGGTATGATACTACAGCTATATGTCACATTTTTCTTAACAGCAGAATCACCTCATTACAAATTCAGTATTTTGTTAGGAAATAATTAGCATGGATTTTTTTTTCTTGTTTTGGAATATGAAAAGAGAAAGAAAGCATTATCATCTGTGAAAAGAGTTTTCATAAAACAATGTGGTTTGAATGAAGTTTAGATTTGTGATTACTGATAATATCACAAAATTAAACAAATTCAAAAACAATTTCAAAATAATAATATTTTCAAATAATAAGAAATAATTGAAAATAAGAAGAGGGAGACGTGACATATTGACAATGTAGGTAACTATAGTTTGTGTAAAATATTCTTAGCTGAATATTTTCAACTGTATTTGTTGAATATTTTCTGAACAGTATTCAGATATCTTACCAGAAACTGTTTATGTCAAGCTCTGGAGATAACACTAATTTGTTTAATAATATTTATTTATTTATTTATTTATTTAAAGAAAAGTTTTAGCATTTTTTTTTTCTTAAAGACAAAATTAATTTCTCTTGTTCCAAAAAATAATTAAAAAATAAAAAATAACATTTTGTCAGTGGTAGTACCCATTTGCAAAGTTTAAAACAAGCCTCCCTCACTAAAACTAGCCAAAACCTAAAAATCTAAAAAAACAGCCAAACTAGCCAGAACCTAAAATTAGAGGTCTTAATCACTCTCCACACTCTTTTTATACTAAATTTAGTGAGAAAGCTGTTTCATTTTATGACTTACACATGCTTAGAGGAAATCCATATCATACAAAAGCTGAAAGTCAAGAACCATCTTGTGGCGTTACCTACTCTACATAGTTTTTTACTTGTGTGTGTGTGTGTTTTTGTTTACACATGGCCAAGAAAGAAGAAATAAGGTACAAGAAATTGAAACCTTGAAGAAATAAGGTACACAATTCTTAAACTTATTCTTAATATTTTTCAATTTTAATGGCTGGTTATCAGAACAGTTTTACAACACATTTGGCTTCACATTGTACAATATAAGAAAAAGCTATCAATTTCCCCCATCTTTGTATAAAATGACACTGCCTCTATATGCCTTTATGTAGAACACAACTTACAGTTTGTGAGAATAGGAACTTGAAAAGGCCATAGCTTTTCCTCACAGTGGTAATATTTTTCTGCTGACAGCCAATAAAAGAATTTTAACAAGCTCAACATAAAAATTCATCCTTTTACAAACTTGTGAATAATTCTGAAAAAATAGTAGGCTGAAAAAAAAAATGCTCTAAAACACATTAACATTTTACTGAAAAGGAAAAAAAGACTCTTTCCCCACCTACAAATACTTTTCTCTGTCACCCATGTGTGTAACAATGCATCCTCATAGTTGCAGCCTCTCCACATAGTGCAGCAGCATACCTGTGGAAAACACCACGTCCATGGACAGAATCATGATAATGAACACATTGGAGTTGTCTTTTGCAGGTGCAGAATTTTTCTCAGTACAAGCTCAAAGGAGCTTGTGTTTCCCCCTTTATAAAAAATTTGTTACTCTCATCCAAAAAGCTAAATAAGCAATGAAACTGCATTATATTAATTATATATTATTAAGGTTAATTTAGGTTTTGTGAAACATTTGCTCTAGAGTTGATCACTGATTTTTATTTTTATTTTTTCATATTTTTTCCTTTATCTGTTAAAAGAATTAAGAGAAAAATATTGGTCATATATCTCAGTCTCATTCTTTATTTGAATATCCCATTATTTCCATTTTTGATCTCTATTTCACTCCTTAAGATACTCTGTTCCTCTGTGACTTGTTGAATATGCTTCACAGTAGTTTGCACACTCATTATCTGTTTCCCTTACTGTCATAAAATCTACGTCATCCAGATCTGATGATTTGAATGTGTTTAAACTTTCAAGATCTTCCAGATCTTTCCTTATCTGTTAACCATTTTTTCCCCAATAGGTTTTTGTACTTCATCCTACCTGTCTACAACCCATTTAATTATCTCCCTTTACTCAACATTAAAGATTAAAAAAGAAAAGAAAAGGAAAAAAAAAATAAAAATCAGAGGTTTGGCCATTTTAAGACTAGAGTTGTTATCTGGCTTATCAGTCACCAAATTATTTCTGATTCAGAGGTCATTATGAAGGCTGAGACAGTCTTACATTTGAGCCTATATCCAAGCCAGGTATTATAAAGCCTTCTCATGCAAATCCGTAGAACCCCAAATGAGATCTAACAAGGTGCTTAGCTTCACATTCCCAAACGCCAACAAAGTGGTATCTACTAGATTATATTCTCCCTCACACACAAAAGTATAAATCAGTTATAAATTTTGCTATCACACAACTTCAGGATACATGATTAAGAGGCTGCAATTGTATGATTTTCCTAGTATCATAAGTCCAGAAACATGTCTATTATTCCATCTAGTTTAAAAAGGAGAAATATGAAACTTGTTACTTATCCTGATAAGACTGCAGCTGATGTAACTTAGACTTAATGAGTGCTTAAGATTTCTTTTTTTTTTTTTTTTTTTTTTTTGAAAACTTAAAGTCACTATCACAGAAGAGATATTGTAAATTTACCCTACATGAGTCAAACCCATACTACATATTAATCCATGATTTTTTTTTCACCTTTGGTGATAGCACTCTTTCATTTTTTGGTGTTTTGTTCTTTACAGCAAGTTCCAATGGGGATTAACACAAAGGACAAGAGTACTTGCCTTACTGTTTGTGATATCATTGAAATGTGCAGGTGTAGGCATTTATCCTATTTATACCATATTTTAATGAAAGTCCCAAATGCTGCCCTCTGCAATCCATCTCTGTCAGATATAAACAAATAAAATACAAAGTAGCATTCCTATTACTGCATAGGCCTACCTCTTTAATTTAGTAGGGAAACAACAATTACTGAATAACTGTGAAATAGAAACACAAAAATCACACACACACACAAATATATATATATATATATATATATATATATAAATCTCTTTGAGATTTTTTTAAAACTATTTCCTAATCAGTAGATTAGGAAAAAAAAAAAAAAATGAAACCAAAAGCAAAATCTCCCCAAACTCATCTGTTTTCAATGAGTTTTGAATATTTATACATACACTCCTGCATACATACATATGCTCCTGAATGCCAGCTTCTCTCTCAAAGTAATCTTTTAAAGCCAAGTTATAAATATGCATTCAAATAGAGAAATACTAGAGAGTCTTCTCTCCAAGCACAATCCCAGACATAGTGAGGAAATATCAACCAAATCATAAACTGCTGCAATCCCAAGTTTGCTGAGAAAGCTGTAAACATGCATTCTAAAATCAATGATCAAATACTCTTAGCTTTTACCTTTCATTCCTACCCATTTGTCCCTTTGTGTGTGTGTATATATATACATACATACATATGTAACTATTTTGTGCAACAGCAACTTCTTTAAGAGAAAGGAAGTGGGAGGTGGACTGGGCTTTCTAGGTTAGAGACTTATTGCAGTATTAGGTACACAGTGTCATCTAGAGGCCAAAGAATTTGTATAATAAGCTTTATGGTGAGGATCTGTTTTGTTTTTTTTTTCCTTTTCTTTTTCCTCTCCCGGTTTAATAACCGATACTTATGTCTGCTTGACTGTCACACTTATTATCTCTAGAAACGTTTTGTGCTGAAGACCCAACACAGTCATTCAGAACATCTTCATTGACATCTACAGATCCATGCAGCAGTGTTTAAGTGAAAGATACACATTAATGAATGGGCAATATGTGACTAAGTTTCTAAGGACAATATCAACCTCATGAACTTTTTTCTTCTTACACTTCCAAGAAAAGCTGTCAGCACAATGAAGATTGTGACCAAGAACCAGTAAAGTTTTTTTTTTTTTTTTTTTTAATTAGAAAGCATTTGTTCTTGGATTGGGACAAATGACACATGGATTTAAACTGTAAATCCATGTCACCTTTTCCATTCTTCTAGTAACATTACATAAAACCTGCCTTCAGGAAATGAGACATTATATCTAGAAAGTGCTCCATTACTATTATAAAAGCATGATTAAAAAAAAAAAAAAAAAAAAAAAAAAAAAAAAAGCATGATTTGAAAACAGCAATCACACATAGAAATCTGATCTAACTAACAAAATGAGATCATGAAATATTTATGTCAGCCCAAACATTAATTCATAACAACATTTTTTTTTTTTAATGTGTTTTTCACTGGGTAAGTAAGATGGTATAGTTGTCATGTGTGTGCATTTTATTGTTTCCAAAAGTATGATTCCTACCTGAAAACAAAAATTAAACCATTACCATCTCAATACTATTATTTAACATGGAATTACACAGAGCTCTTCCTCTAAAGCAAGTCTAAATTATTTGGTATCGCACAAAGAGGAAAACATTAGTATAAAGGAAATTATGCAGGCAGAAAAGTTTCAGGCTTGATACAAGCTGTAGATATTGTGATTCCTTCTGGGAAAATAAAATAAAATAATGAAATGGAATGAAATGGAATGAAATAAAATAAAATAAAATAAAATAAAATAAAATAAAATAAAATAAAATAAAATAAAATAAAATAAAATAAAATAAGAAAATAACTAAAATGCTTTAAAAGTGTATGGCGACTGCTGTTCCAGAGACAGCACAGGTTCTATCAGACAGGGGTGAGAGGGAGCAAAGGTGGCAGAGCATTGCACTGAATCAGAAAAATCTCTTAAGATACATGCATGCTCTTGTCAAGAGTTGACTCTGACTCTGTGACTTTTGAAAATGTTGTGTAAAATTCAACGTAATCTTTCTCTTAAGAACAGTAGTGTAAAAGTAGTTAATTTGCCTTGCCAATTTTCTGCTATTAAACAGATTTTTCTACTAGGAGTAAATATACTTTCCAGCAAAGCTTACCGCATTTTAAAACTGATGTGTTCTCATTCTCTCTTTAAAGATCAAGAAGTCTTGATGAAGGAGAATTCATTACTTAAGGAAGTAATATATAAAGCTTTTTTGTTTGTTTGTTTGTTTGTTTTCGTACTGCAGATATTTTTTCTTCTTTTCCTAAATTTTATACCTTTAGGATTCACAGTTCATAAATTCAAATGATAAACTTTATAGTGTGATACTTTACTAACTGATAAATCTCTCATATTAATAACAGAGAGCTGATGTTAGGCAAAGTAGAGAATTTTTCCAGTATGTTAGTATTTATATATCCATTTTAAAATGATGTTTTGAATTACTCTTATGTACTGAATAGAAGTATATATATATATATTTATTTTTCTCTCCTCATACAATGAAGCTAGAGCACTGTAAAAGCACAGCATTAACTCATTATTTAAAGTCACTAGCTGGAAAAGTGCTTTGACAAGTAGTATTAGGTCTCTTCCAGTACAAACAGGGCTTCTTTTTAGTGACTTTTCAATTAAAACCAAAGACATGAGACACATAATGAAAGGATTTTACAGACAGCACTTTTTTTTTTTTTTTTTTTTTAAGATAGGAAATTTTGTCGGTAGCTTCTTCTATTACTCTAGATAGGAAATGCTCCTGAGAATTGAACTTGCATATATATCTAAGAAATACAGTGATCAAATAGTTCTTCTGCATATGTTTAAGCAACATTTGAAAAGGAACAAGAAAAACAAAATCTATTTAAAGCATTGAGATGAAATAATGGTGTACACAGTGAAATTTCTTTTATCTCCCAAAAGAGCAATTCACAGAGATGAATAATGGTTGTGTGTAAAGGGCATTGAGGAAATATTATTAGAAAACATTTCCATTCAAAAAAAAAAATCTATTTGCCAGCTTTCTAAGAAGTCTATTATGTGATGTAGGTAATTGAAAGTAAAATAATAAGATTCACAGGATGTCTGATATTTCTATTTTATATCAGAACACTTAGGGGTTTACAATAGCTGTTACATTTGTGTCTACAGTATATAATCAACCACCGGCATTCTCTTTTGGTCATCCATGTATTTTAAAAATCATTCATCACAACTAGTTTCTGAATAATATATTGTTTCAGAGCAGAATTCCAATAAGACTTAGATGTTGCAGTTCATAGACCAAGATATTTTTTTCAACTACATAAAAATCTCTGTTTGTATTAGTAACCTAAGCTAAAATTATAGGGAAAACATCAGTTCTTCTGATGTTTTTAGCTCTAGGACATTAATAGAGCATAGAGTAGCTCTAATAGGTAATTGGACGCACTTCAGCCAAAGCTTTTCAGACAAGACGGGTAGAGACAGTTGAAAAATTCAGATTAGTTTGCAGATAATGGAAAGAAACAGTCATTTTAAGAAAACATCATGGTTAAATATATAAATAAGCAAATGTACCTAATGTTAAAAATAGCAGAATCAGTACAAGTTGTGGTGAATAAGAAAAAGAAGGTTCATGGTAATATTCATGTCAATATTCACTGAAAATAACAATGGGTGGCATTTTCTGTTTTCTCACTTCCTTTGATTCCCTTATCAAAATTCAAACACTTTCTCAAAAGCTGTACATACTCAGAAGTTATAAGGCAGTTTAAAGGATTGCAATTCCATTAAAAAAAAAAAAAAAAAAGTCCACCTTATCCATTGCTGGACAAAAACACAAAGTACCCCCCGCATATTCTTCTAACACTATGTTCACAGTTGCACTGAAGAGGGGATAGTGCTCCAAAATTAGCTATTTAAAATTAAAATTATTGGCAAAATAACATGGTTTTAATTTTTATTCTTTGATTTGAAATTCAACTTTAATTAGCAATGTTGTTAAATTCATTCCCAATTAAGTCAGACAACTGAAGCCAGTTTTATTCACAGACAGCACAACTGATGACAGCTCCTAGCAACTTTAACAACAGATACTAGTAGAATTATAATGATGTTTCTAGAAATCAGAAAGGTAACTCTTCCAGTAGCATGGGAGGAAAAGTTCTGATCCAGCTTCTCTATTCATTAAGCCATCATTTCTACATAAGCATGGAAGGTAATTTAGTTTATATTCAGGTTATTATATAGCTCACAGGCAACAAGTATACAAAAGAATCAAAAAACAATGTCCTCCCTCTTCCCTTCCTTCCCCCCCCCCCCCCCCCCTTCAAGCACACACTCTCTTGTACAAAATAATATCCAGAATTTCAAGGCAACAGCACAGTTTTTGAGAAACTTTCAGCCACCTTTGATCAAAAAAGCAAACATCTCTCTGCTCTACACCAGAAAGGAGAACTGAAAGGACAGGAAGTGTTGAGAATATGTTGTGTAAGTCAGTGCTAGCCACAATAGTCCCATCTAAGCTTTTCAAAACGAGGAAAGTGTAATGCTATCCTTGTTTGCTGCTTGGTATAAAATGTTCTATCTCTGTCGGTGCACATCTTGCTCCCTAGAGAAGTAAAATGGTTTCATCTAACATTTTTCAGTTTCCTTTTATAGCTATTTTTGGGGAAGGAAGATTAAATATATAACAGTTTTAATAATGAAAAATTGTACTTTTACTTTCCTGTCTGCCAGACCCTAAATCTTTCCTTGTATATCAGGAATAGCTTCAATTACAGAGGGTAGCATCCACAGCTAAGTATTATTCTTGCAATGCGTTTTCCGATTATTCCAGAAAATTACAGTTTTACACCTTCCCCCCCCTCATAGCAAGATAAAAACAAGCACATGCGCTTTTTCTAAATTTCACAACTAACCATTCTTTTTTGATATTATTATTCCTCCAGCCACTCAGATCCTAAAAGTTCTAAAAATTTTGGTTAGAATGCACTAAATATTTAAGATTCATTTTTAGTATTATATTTGTGAACTTTACTGTATCTTTTTAAGATGTTTACACTTTTCACCTCATGTGCACAATACTTCAGGAAAAAATAAATAAATTAGCTGTATACAACCCCAGTACTCTAAAACTGACCCAGTTCTTCTCTAAGGTGGAAATCTATTTGACCTCCAGTATATTCCAGGATGTTGAAAACATAAAATGTGGAAATTGCAGATTTATTTTATACCTCCCTAAAGTTATATGTATTCAGAGTCTTATTAGTATTATTGTTAATATTACTGATATTAAATAGAAATATAGCCAGTCTTTTATCACTTTATTTTGCAGAATTGAATTCTACTATCACTGCTTTGTTTAGAAGATACTTTAAATATATTTATCAAGGTTACACCCACACACACACCATAGTTATGCTAATTTAAATGCTAATTTAAAATTGAATATCAGCTTCATGCTGTTTTGGTAACAAAAGTCTTTTCTTATCTGTCACCATTTGACAAAAAAAGAACAAAACAAAACAAAAAGACCCAACCTATAAAAAATTGTGACGTTGTATATTCTTAGAAGACTTATTTTTCTCAATAGTGCCTGTCAGTTCAGTCCTCAGAATCTTTATGGAGTTAAGTCTTTACAAAGTTAGTTGAATCACAGAATCACAGAATTTCTAGGATGGAAGAGACCTCAAGATCATCGAGTCCAACCTCTGACCTAACACTAACAGTCCCCACTAAACCATATCCCTAAGCTTTACATCTAAATGTCTTTTGAAGACTTCCAGGGATGGTGACTCCACCACTTCCCTGGGCAGCCTGTTCCAATGCCTCACAACCCTTTCAGTAAAGAAGTTCTTCCTAACATCTAACCTAAAACTCCCCTGGCTCAACTTAAGCCCATTCCCCCTCATCCTGTCACCAGGCACATGGGAGAACAGACCAACCCCCACCTCGCTACAGCCTCCCTTGTAGAGAGCGATAAGGTCGCCCCTGAGCCTCCTCTTCTCCAGGCTGTAGAAGCCCAGCTCCCACAGCCACTCCTCGTAGGACTTGTTCTCCAGGCCCCTCACCAGCTTCGTCACCCTTCTCTGGACTCACTCAAGCACCTCGATGTCCTTCTTGTAGCGAGGGGCCCAAAACTGAACACAGTACTCGAGGTGCAGCCTCACCAGAGCCGAGTACAGGGGGACGATCACCTCCCTAGACCTGCTGGTCACACAGTTTCTGATACAAGCCAGGATGCCGTTGGCCTTCTTGGCCACCTGAGCACACTGCTGGCTCATATTCAGCCGACTATCCACCATCACTCCCAGGTCCTTCTCTGTCTGGCAGCTCTCCAACCACTCATCTCCCATCCTGTAGCTCTGCTTGGGGTTATTGCGCCCCAGGTGGAGGACCCGGCACTTGGCCTTGTTGAACTTCATACAGTTGGCCTCAGCCCATCGGTGCAGCCTATCCAGATCCTCCTGCAGAGCTTTCCTACCCTCAAGCAGATCGACACACGCACCTAACTTGGTGTCATCAAGTTATATCATCAAGAATTCTGAAAGTGATCACAGATGAAGTCATCTTCTATGCTATTTAAAAAGTGTGATAACGTTTCTGATTTTTGTTTGTTTGTTTTCTATATATTTTTTAAGATTTTGTGACATATGCAACCAAAAGGCACTGGATAACAGACATAATTTTACTTATTCTTTCCACAATGTCTTCCAGCTCCTCTCTTTGACTTTACAGTTGCACTTGCTTGAGAGAAAGTTGTTTGTAGTGAAGTATTGCTTCCTTCATTTTCTGGGTAGTATGCAGTTTTGATAAAACTAGGCCTTCAGAAAGAAAACAACAACAACAAACACACACACACAAAGACAAACAAAAAAAACATGCAGATGACAAATCATATTACCTCGCAACTTGTTCTGTATTTATACTGCTTCTTTCGTATCAGCACTTTTCAGCAACATACAGGAGTCTTGACAGGGGTGTCTTGAGATATAAGTTCTTTGGCTTGCTGGAACTCTTGTCCTCATCTGGAGCATTCTCAGTAGTGTAAAATACATTGGCAGCAGTAACTCAGAAAAATACCTTGTTAATTTTTTGAGATCCTTGACTCCTTGGGATGACGGACAGAAACAATCAAAAACAAAAACAACAACAAACAAACAAATAAACAAAACACAGGGGATGAGGTCAGCAATAGCCATGCGGTATTGCTTTTTTTTGTGTATGATTTCACTGCCCAGAATTCATATAATTTTTACCATCCATATAATCCATATAATTATATATATAATCAAATGCCTCAGATATGCATCTAGAGTATGTTTTTTTTGATATCTCCTCTAGATACAACTTGAAGGTACACTCAGCTTGGAGATGTGAAAACATCACCATGACAGTTCCCCAGGCTGTAAATTAGTATTTATTCAAATGTACCTGCCTTCTGAATCAATGTTCTCCCTTTTTAACAATGTATCTAAATCAAAACTAAGCTCTTTATTTTTCTTAGAGATACTAAAATGCTTCTTCCTGTCCTTATCCTTATTTGCCATAGAATTTACCATTGATTTTCATTTCTGTCATCAACTATCTGCATTTCATAACACATAATTTATAACCACCTCTATGAAACTCTCAGTTTTTTTATAACATACTATATACTTAATATGAGAGAGACACTTTTACTTCTACTACCATTTCCAATGAGGACATTAAGGTTTTATCATGGGTGTATCTGAATACACTGCGGAAAAGCAGAAAGGCACCAATAAATTATTCAGGTCATTTTAAGTGAATGCCAATAAAATCTTCATATACAACAATGTTCCTTTGGGCATTTAATATTCTGCTCATTACTCCAGTTCCAAGCATTACTTTTTGTAGTGTGCATTTGCTTTTCTTCCCCATTTTTTGCTAAGGTGAATCCAGGTGTCTTTAATTATCATGAAAGATAATTTAGGGAAAAATAAATATATATATATATAAAGAAAGAATTAGAAATATATATATATTTATTTATTTATTTTTTTGGTCTAAGAATAACAAACAGGAAGCCTTCTTTATAAGAGCTTCATCTCTTCAGAATTCCAAGATTTGAAGTAATTTTTCATGATCCATTAAAATCTAGAGGCTTTCCCTCTGTGCTCTCTGTATTTCCCAAATGTATACTTATTTTCCAAATGTATACTTATGATAACATGGACATAAAACATTGTTTTAAAGTTAGTTGGTTTCACTATAAAACATCAGAAACAGATTTGTTGATGAAAGCTAAATTTTGCATTTCTGAAAAAAGGGCAAAGGAGAATTAAGCTAATTATTCAAAGAATCTTCAATCCTTGCTTAGGAATGGATTATCTGGCAGAGTGGCAATGAAGTGTAAAATGTGGACAGTGAATCTAATTTATCATACAGACATCATCATTACATTTATGGTCTGCTCCTTTGAGTTTATTATTCTGCAATGTAGCACAGATACATGTAGGTATCCTTGAAGCAGGGTTTTTTGGAGCAGGATTCTACAACTTGCTATATATTCTCAAATTCTCTAGGGCTCTAACATGTCCATGTTCCCTTCAGAACCTCTATATGCAAAGCTCTAACTTTAAAGAAGAAGAATTCATACTGGAAAAGTAAAAGTTCAATAAACCTAAAATATTAAGTTTTTGGGAGCTATGCTTAAAATTCCCTGCAATCTTTTGGACATGCATATTGATAAGAAAAAAAAAATAAAATCTCATACCTACAGATATGCACACATGAGTTATAAAAATAGGTTTTGACTTCAGAAGCAAAACAAAATAAACATTGATAAAGAAAAAAGATGTACAGCATAAATAAAATTCTTAATGACCTTATTATAAGTTCTCTTGTTCTCATTCTCTAAAATCTTGGTATTTTCACTTTTTTGGTAACAAGATTAAATTTTCAAATGCAACCTAGAATACTGAATGCACCTTCTTAGGTGGCTAGCTTCAATGTGTTCTTTAAGATTCAATTATTCCAAAAGGTTTTTTTTGTTTTGTTTTGTTATGTTTTTTAAAGTTTCATAGCCTCACATAGGATTTGATTTTAATTATTCAAGTATGTAAAAGAAAAAAAAAAAGTGATAAAGAATGATAGAATAGTGGACCAATCATCACATGCAATTCAAAAGACCCAGAACAGTATTTATGTCTCCACTGAGATCTTACAGATCTTTTCATCATTCAGTAACAGAAATACACGTCATCCCACTGTCAACAAGTTAAGCAACATTTACACACTACAAGATTAGGCTTTAATTATAATTCAGAATAGGTGTCAAACTGTGAACACCATGTAGACAGGTGTCACTTCACATTAGAAACACATGTGTTCCTGAAATATTTTTCTATGCCCTGATTTTCATGATTACTGGGATGGCTTGATAATAACTGGTCTGGCTTGTTACCCAAAACAAATATTGATGGTTTGCTAAAATAGACTCAGCTTTTGATTCATATATGTTTCTGTTCTTAGTTTTGACTCCTAATGTTCACTCTCCAATCTGAACTTCTTTCTTGGCAGACAAAACTCAAGCCCAGAAAATTGACCTAAACTCAAAAATTCATGGTAAACTTTGGCATTAAATTATGCAATAAGTGAATATGACCTTGTTGTCTCCCCACCAAACTCTCTACATTTTTGTTTTGTTGTTGTTTTTTTTGACTTGTGGATTTCAGGCAATGCATAAATAAATAAATAAACAAATAAATCTTTCCTGTCTCATAATATATGCTTCTAAATATTCCTTCTGTCCCTATTAATGGATTTCTCTCCATTGCTAAGAGAGTTTACAATATCTTTTCTTCTATGAATGTTATGCTCCACTTCCTTAATATCTGTTAAGCATTGCAACAGTTCTGATAAAATCAGCATTGTCTCAAGAGGAAAGATATTTATTACTGAGATTCTCTTGGTGGCATTCTATCAGCTGCTCAAATATTGCTCTTTCTCTATGAAGTTTAGGAGGTAATCTACTCAGAAACCCACCCAATCCAAGGCATTACAGCATTCTCTAGTTAGGAAAAGTCGCTATGTTTTAAATTATAGATATTGGAGAGTTTGAAAACAACATAATAAAAAATACATTGCATTGATTCTTTCTACATATATTCTTACTAAACATTATATATCTCAGTCCACCTATTTTTTAATTAAATAAATATGAACACACCATCTATTGGCCAACATGTTGCCCTTTCCAAATATGTCTCCCTGATTATTTTGACAGTCACAATACTCTGTTGTCATGGAAACATAGGGGGGCATATCACACAACTGGGAGACTGGAACAGAGGGCTACAAGCTCTTCAAAAGAGATAGGCAGGGAAGGGGAAGGAGTATGACCCGCTATGTTAGGGAAGGAACTAATTGCGAAGAGATGCCTCTGAGAAACAGACACAGACAGATTGAGAGTTTGTGGGCAAAACTTAAGTGGTTAGGGTCTACTACAGGCCACCTGATCAAGGGAAGCCTCTTGATGAGGCCTTCTTGCTTCAGCTATAAGAAGTATCACACTCACACAGTCTCATCCTAATGAGAGTCTTCAACTACCCAGGTGTCAGCTGGAAAAGATACACAGCAGACTGTAGGTAATCCAGGAGATCCCTAGAGTGCATTGAGGATAACTTTCTGGTCCAGATATTAGACAAACCTGGACCTGGTGCTCACCAATGCAGATGAATTCATTAAAGAGGTAAGATTGGAGACAGCCAGGGCTACAGTGACCACATCCTGCTTGAGTTTGTGAACTCGAGGACTATGGGCCTGGCAAAGAGCAAAGTCAGAACCCTGAACATCTGAAGAGTGAACTTCAAGCTATTTAAATACCTAGTGGATGAGATCCCCTAAAATACTTTTCTTATGCACAAAGGAGCTGAACAGAGCTGGCAACTCTTTATGGATGTTTTCCTTAGAGCACAAGAACTCTTCATCCCTCTGTGTAAGAAAGTGGGCAGGGAGGGCAGAAAACTGACATGGCTGAGCAATGACCTGCCGGTCAAACAGAGGTGCAAGAAGGAAATGAACAGTGAGTGGAAGCAGGGACATGTGGCCTGGGAAGAGTACAGGGATGATGTCTCAATGTGCAGGGATGGGATCAGGAAAGTCAAGGCATGGATGGAACTGAGCTTGGCGAAGGATTCAAAGAATAACAGGAAGGGTCTCTATGGATACCTTGGTCAGAAAAGAAAGGCCAAGGAGAATGTGCCCCCTCTGATAGATGAGAAGGGTGAACTGATAATGACAGACGTGGAGAAGGCTGAGGTACTCAAGAATTTCTTTGCCTTGCTCTTCACTGGCAGTCAGGCTTCCCATGTCTCATTTCCCTGTACCTAAAGATGAGGGCTGAGGGAAAAAAGTCCATCCCAAACTGTAAGTGAAGAGCAAGTTCAAGACCATTTGATGAAACTGAACAGGTACAAGTCTATGGGGCCTAATGACATGCATCCCATGGTCCTTAAGGAGTTGGCTGATGTAGTTGCCAAGACTCTCTTTATCATATTTGAAAAGTCCTGGCAGTCAGGTGAAGTCTCTAATGACTGGAAAAAGGGAAACCACTCACATTTTTAAAAAGAGTAAAAACGAAGTCATAGTGAACTTCAGACCAGTGAGCCTCACCTCTGTGCCTGGGAAGATCATGGAACAGATCCTCCTGAAACCAATATCTAGGTACATGCAAGACAAGAAGGTGATCCAAGACAGCCATCGTGGCTTCACCAAGGCCAAATCATGCCCAACCAATCTGGTGGTTTTCTATGATGGAGTGACTGCATCAGTTGACAAAGGAACTCCAAACAATGTCATCTTCTTGGACTTCTGTAAGGCCTTTGACACGATCCCATATGACATCCTGATCTCTAAATTGGAGGGAGATGGATTTGATGGGTGGATCATTCAAAGGATAAGGAATTGGACTGAAGGCTACACCCAGAGAGTGGTGGTCAATGGCTCTATATCCAGGTGGAGGCTGGTGATGAGTGGTGTCTCTCAGGGGTCTGTTCTGGGACAGGTACTGTTTAATATCTTTATCAACAACATAGACAATAAGATTGAGTGCACCCTCAGCAAGGTTGCAGATGATACTGAACTGAGTGGTGCAGTGGTGCAGCAAAAAGAAGGGATGCTCAGAATTGTGCACAGTCATCATACAGTAATTTCTCAGAGGGTGACTATGAGAAAAATGGTATGGTGTATAACACTCTAGTTTATAGTATATGGAAGAAGGATTAGGAGAAAAGTGGAGAAAGACAGAATAACCTGGGAATGAAAATTATGGGAAAGGTTTTTTATACTAATGTAAATTTTTCCAGTGATTATTCAAAGTTGTCAAGATTTATTTATTTATTTATTTATTTATAGGATTTCACCTATTAAATGTTTTGTTACTTATTTTACTGATATCATGAATAGTTTTAATACAATGCTAAGTCTGAACTTTCCCTAGCTGGAATAAATAAATAAACAGATAAATAAACAATAAAAGCAATTTAGCTATGTTTCAGGCTTTTAGATGATGGTTTAGACAGATGTCTGTAGCAGCAGCATGAAATTACATTAGTCAAAGTAAATGATACTAGCAAAAGCAGATTTTCTTTTATTGCCCAATTAATCTTAATTTCTTTTATTTCTCTCTCTTTTTTTTTTCCCCACACTTCAAGAGGATTGAAGGGAGGTGGGGTGTTAGTTGTTTGAGAGTAGTTGAGAGTAGTCTAAATTAAGAGAGGAAAACATAATTTTTGCTTATGTACCAATAACATGATAAGATTAATAATGATCATACCCATGAAAATTACTGCATGAGAGAGTTGCTTTCTTTCTCATCTCAGACGGTGGGACTTCAACTTGCATGTTCCAGAGTATTAGAAATGTTGTTTTGCTGAGAAAGGTAACTTTGGGATGAAAAACTAAAATATTTGGAAGTTATACAATAGCTTATGTGGAGCTGTCAGCTTCTCTACTTATCCCTATCTTTCTCTCTATATATAAGGAAAGATACAAGGATATGGATTTTTTTTTTTTTTTAAGGATATGGATAAGGACTTCTTATCCTCTGTATCCAGGCTGTTGATGAATGGTGTCCCTCAGGGCTCTGTCCTGGATATGTATTGTTTAATATCTTTATCAACAACATAGACAATAAGATAGAGTGCACCCTCAGCAAGGTTGCATATGATACTGAAGTGAGTGGTGCAGTGGTGCAGCAAAAAGAAGGGATGCCATTCAGAGGGACCTGGACAAGCTTGAGAAGTGGGCCCATGTGAACCTAATGAGGTTCAACAAGTCCAAGTACAAGGTGCTACACATGGGTTGGGGCAATATCACACAGGAGTACAGACTGGGAGAAGAACTCACCGAGAGCAACCCTGCAGAGAAGAACTTGGGGATTCTGGTGGACGAAAAGTTTGACATGAGCCACCAGTGTGCATTTGCAGCTGAGAAGGCCAACTGAATCCTGGGCTGCATCAAAAGGAGTGGCCAGCAGGTCAAGGGGGGTGATTATCCCCCTCTCCTCTGTCCTTAGGAGTACTTAGTACTTATCCCCCTCTCCTCTGCACTTGGAGTACTACATCCAGGTCTGGGGCCCTCAGCACAGGAAGGACCTGTTAGAACGAGACCAGAGGAGGTCCACAAAGTTGATCAGAGTGCTGAAGCACCTCTCCTACAAAGAAAGACTAAGGGAGCTGGGGCTGTTCAGCCTGAAAAAGAGAAGGCTCTGAGGTGACCTTATTGCAGCTTTTCAGTACTTAAGGGGAACTTACAAAATAGATGGAGAGCAATTTTTTGTTCAATGAGATAATGACAGGTTGAGGAGCAATGGCTTTAAAGTAAAAGCAGGGAGATTTAGGGAGATTTAGATTAGAAGTTTGGAGGAAATTCTTCACTCAGAGGGTGGTGAGGCACTGGAACAGGTTGCCCAGAGAAGTTGTGGGTACCCCATCCCTGGAGGTGCTTAGGACCAGGCTGGATGAGGCCGTGGGCAATCTGATCTAGTGGGTGGCATCCTTGTCCATGGTAGGGGAGTTAGAACTAGATGAAATTTAAGGTACCTTCCAACCAAAGCCATTCTATGATTCTATGACTCTTATAGACACAGCATATTAAGAATGCTTTATTAAAAAAAAAAAAAAAAAAAAAAAAAAAAAAGAGGCTAAATATTACATGTGTACCTGTGATCCCATGATAATTGCAAGGATAGGATACTTCATCTAATCAGTTTTTCTTCAAGATACAGAAGAACTGAGAGGTTAGAAGAAAGTTCTACAACAGGCTTGTAAAACAACTACTTATTTATTTTTTTTTATATATAAATCTTCCTTCCATACTGGGCCAAAAGAAGACTTTATAAATGATATAAGACATGATTGCCACTAATTGGACCTAATTCTGAGGACAGTTTTACTGCTTTACATTTCTGCATGGTCTTTCATCTGCAGGGAAAGTAGTCCTAATTACCACAAATATCACTGTAATAATAATGTTTCTATTCAGATCTTCACTTTTTGTTAAAGTGGTAGAAGACGTAGCTCTGAAGTCCCTGTCTTTTTTCTTTTTTTTTTCTTCCCTGCTCAAAACAAACAAGCAAAAAAATTACTTAAAGTTAACACAATATTCTAACCATTAATCTGTAATTGCAATTTACAGTGTTTCTCAGATAGGTAAGGTAAGTTTTTTGAGAACCCCATATGTGTTTTCACATTAAATCTGTGACCCCTTAAAGCTTCTTGTCAATGTTGATTTTTTTTTTATGTGGAAGAAAAGTCCCTTACTCTTATAAAGATAAGCTTTAAAACTCCTCCCCACCCTCTCTGTTTTCAATAGGTTACTTTTTCTTTGTATCTCCCAAAAATGTTACATTATTAAGCACCATGACTCCGGAGGTGTGTGATCAGTCCCATATTTTTCATTGTTCATTCAAAGACCCTGAAAGCTCAGAAAGCAGATTCAGCATGTACACAAAGTACTCAGATGATCAAAATAGCAACTTACCAATGCAAATGTTAGTGGAACAGTGATCAAATTTACCCATACAACTCTTGTCTTCCTTTTCTAGGCCCTCAGAAATTTTTTACCATTAAAAAATCTTTCAAGATTTTTTTTCCTTGTAGCTGTATGTATACCATTAATAGCTTATCATGACAAAAGGTAATAGGAACAGCATAATTGCTAGAATCAAAAGAGAATATGTCTAATACTGCACTGCTTAGTCAAGTGGGTGAACAAATGGAGATAGATAATGATGAAATAATTTTATCACAGTTCTGATTTCATTTTAACACTCCATTTAGTATTTCGCAAAAGCTTACAGTGTGTCTGTAAATAAAAACAGAAACTATAATATCATAATATTGCAACAAAATAACCAGGCATCATCTGATGACACTGTTAGGTATCAGTGAAAACTGCGTATATGAGAAGGATTAAGATGCTGATTTCCTGATTGGATGGGAATGAAAATAACAGGCTTCCTGTATGACTTTTTAGGCACTGTTTTGTGGTTTGTATATTGGTTAGAATAGAGCAAATATTCTCAATTCCTATCTAGAGCCTCTTGGTGTTACCGTAATTAAAGTATTAAAAACAGGCATTTTTACTTAATCAGAATTAGGCTAAGTAATTTCTTTTCTTTTCTTTTCTTTTCTTTTCTTTTCTTTTCTTTTCTTTTCTTTTCTTTTCTTTTCTTTTCTTTTCTTTTCTTTTCTTTTCTTTTCTTTTCTTTTCTTTTCTTTTCTTTTCTTTCTTCTCTTCTCGTTTCTTTTCTTAATGCAAAGAAGAAAATGAATTGTAGATAATGTTCACTTCATTAAAAGATTACAAATAATAATATACAGATTAACTCACTTATCTGGTCGAGCAACCAAAAAAAAGAAAAGGGGTACTTAGTGCAAATGATACTTAGTGCATATGCAGTTTCTAAAACACAGAAATAATGAAATTACTGGAAATTCAGTTATTTTGAGGCATTTCATTCATACACAGTTAGTTCAATGGTCATTATAATGTTGCAATTCACAGAGAAATATCTAGATTTATAAAGTTTGTTTTTCTCTATGTAGTTTCAAATGAAAATAAAAAGATGACTTTTCAATAATTTAAATAGTTATTATTGCAGTTGGCAAATTGAAGTGTTTCACAAGACTTTGATGATACATGCTTATCATTATTAATAATCATAGCCATGTTGCAAAGTCTCTACCATAGAAAAGGTTACTTTAATTGCCCTAAGACAGCATACAAACACAAAAACAAAAAAAGAAATTCTCAGCTAATGACTAGGAGTAACAGATAAGCATACTCACCACTCTTTTTTCTAGAGTCTGTTCACTGCGGACAGATATTATAAAGGAGTTTATTGCATTTTCTCATCTGGAGACCTGAGATTTCTAGTCTAATTCTGATACAAATTATAAAAGATAAACTGTGATTCCCACTCTGTAAACTGTCTTTCTCTCTTTCTCAAATATCCCAGCTGGCACTGGATTTCTTTGAATTGCCCCAGCTCAGGCCCTCCCTCATCTGGCAGGAACAGAAGCTAATGGAGCAAGGACACAGAACAAAGTGTGCATCTGGCCATGTTCATTTAGCAGATGGCACAGTAAAAAGAACATATGTCTGTGCATCTGCTCAGGTACACTCACTGGCCAAATTTTTTACATGGAAATTACCAAGCCACAAATTTTTGTTTTTACTGACTAAAATTAATATTTTTTTTTTTTGTAGTTGCTGTTGTTTACTTTATATATATCACAGAATCACAGAATTTTCTAGGTTGGAAGAGACCTCAAGATTATCAAGTCCAACCTCTGACCTAACACTAACAGTCCCCACTAAACCATTTCCCTAAGCTCTACATCTAAACGTCTTTTGAAGACTTCCAGGGATGGTGACTCCACCACTTCCCTGGGCAGCCTGTTCCAGTGCCTCACAACCCTTTCAGTGAAGAAGTTCTTCCTAACATCTAACCTAAAACTCCCCTGGCTCAACTTAAGCCCATTCCCCCTCATCCTGTCACCAGGCACGTGGGAGAACAGGCCAACCCCCACCTCGCTACAGCCTCCCTTGAGGTACCCATAGAGAGCAATATATATATATGCACACACACACACATATATAGATATATACTTCTTTAAAATGAACTATGGATGTTATTTTGCATTTTTCTAGGGTCTTCTTAAGGACCTGAATAATCATTTATATACTTACATAACCATAACTGAGGTTTCCAAACACAGCAACTCACTACTAGGAACTATCAAAGACAGTGGTCAAACTGGTGGTAAATAAATGGCCAAACTGAGGAAAAAAAAATAATAATAATCTTGTATTTTCTTCCTTATTTTCTGTTCTAACAGAGACTTTGGCCTATGTATCACATTTCAGAACCTGTGGAACTGAAGAACACAGGCTTAATTCAGTAAGTTGTCTGCATGAGGAATTACTGTAACAGCTTGTATGCCTCACTTCATGAGAATGTGCAGATCATCTTTTATGATTTTCACTGTCACCATCTAGATACCCATGAGGTCAGATTCTCAGCTAACATCAGTGATTAAAACAGCTGCTGATGTAGCTGTTTTGTTCCTAAGGATTTCAGTCTTGAACTCACTAGTGATTCTGAGTTTAAATTACCATGTCTAGTAATTCTTTAAGAGCTCAGAAATATGGTTTCTTTCAAATGTTTGCACAAGGAAATATATAAAAAACACCCCTGGTAAAACTAAATATGACCCTTCATATGCATCTCCTGTGAATGGTTGTGTAGCAGATTTAACTTTCCATTACTAAACAAAAGGAAATGAGAAAGTCTGCAGGAGTAATTGAATTGGCTCATCTATTAGTGAAACAGTCAGAAGATACTAATCTTCCTTAATTTACTGAATTGACTTCATTGGCACAGGAGCTGAAGATCTGGCAAATTTGAACTGGTTTCAAAAAATTCTCTACTGCTTGCAGAGTTCACATTTTATTTATTTTCAAATATCCTGTTGCTAGATCTAGTAATTACAGGACAGAAACACTTCTAAAATCATTGGGGAAAACAGCCAACAATATACCTACCTTCCTAAATCAATCCCAATTAAAAAAAAAAAAAAAAAAAAATTCTTTGGCTCAAAACATGGCTTCACAGTTCTCCAAAGTGAACATCGTATGTAAAGCTGTTAGCTGCGTGTACTAACACTCTGAAGGAAAACAGAACTTGGTTTTAAAAAGGCAGGGATTGCCTGTTCATTTCATAATGTCCAACTCTGACCAGTCATGTTGGTTTATGTTTCTGTTTGCAAAAGAATAGGGCTAATTACAGAATTTAAATTTTCATTAGCTGTAGCTAGAACAGCAAAATCTGGTCTTTTGTTACACTTCCAAAAATATATATATTTATAAAAATAAAATAAAAAGATTTCAGGAGCAGATCATTTCCAGACATAACTATTCCTTCCTATTCCAGAAAAAAACTGTTTCTAAACAGGCTTCAATTTGGTCAGTGTAACCTAAAGAAGTTAAAAACACACACATATATATAAACATTCCAGAAAGCTTTCCCATTCCCACAATAACAGTGCTTCAATGCCAGCTGTGCTATGAAATAACTGCAAGTAGAAAGAATATTAAGGGTACAGTCTAATCTGTCCCTTCTGTGTAAGAGTGTTTGAGGCATGTGACAAAAGTTCTAAGTACAAATGACTTGGTACTCCCCATATGTGGATCACAGAAAATAGATTGATAAATTGCCCAAGAGGCTGACCATGAACATGTCTGCTCTTCACCATGATCTCTAGAAAGAAATGAGTTTGTCTGTTGCAAGATCAGAGCTAAGATGCTCTCTAAAAAGTACTTTTTTTTTCTTTTTTCTTTCAATTCCATCGTAAAACCTTAGATTAATGTGTTACACAGAAAGCACAAGAGCCAATGTGAACTACAGAATGAGCTTCACAATATTAAGAAAATGACAAGGGAGAAAAGCACATCATAAGATAAAGCAAGTTAAATCATTATCAAATGCTGCCTGTGGAATATGGAGAGATGATAAATTACATTTCTATCCTTATAGCTCTCCTACCACATAAATAAGAAATAAAGTTTCTAACCCTAGTAACTGGACAAGGGAAACACTAAAAAAATTCAGATTTCCTCTTCTTTCCATACTGCCATGCTCCAAGAAGGACTTGCTCCCAGAGAAGTGCAGATAATATTGTTGCCAAAACAACAACTAACAAATTTTTGGTCTAACCTGCTTGAAAAATAAGAAGAACTGGTACATCTTTGAAGTTCTTCCCAGCTACAGGCAATACTCAAATACTTGTCCTGTTGCCCTCACTCTTACACAAACTGCTGTCAGCCCTGTCACTAACAAAAGATAAAACCCTTGGCTGTAACTCTGATATAAAAGTTCTGGTCATATGAACCACTCTCACTAGCTCTTCCTTATTTTTTAAATGATAAAATAATTATTTTTGAAATATTGCCACCTAGTTCTTATAGTAGAAATACAAAGTTATGGTTACAAAAGCACAGAAACACAGAATGGTTGATGTTGGAAGGGACATCTGGAAATCACCTGGTCCAATGCCCCACTCAAACAGAAACAACTAAGGCAGGTTGCCTAGGACCATGTGTACGTGGCTTTTGAAGAACTGCATGGAGGGAGATTCCACAACCTCTCTAGGCAACTTGTGCCGGTACTCTGTTGCTCTCATTTATTGTGGGGGTGAGAGTGACTGAGCACTGGCATAGGTTCCCCAGAGAGGCTGTGGAGTTAGAAATAGGTTATAAATTAGAAATGTTTTCCAGTATTTCAAAAAGAGAGGAACTTCCTGTATATTCTGTAACTTTAGAGATGAACTGGAGATGAGTGGTTGGAAAGCTGCCAGGCAGAGAAGGACCTGGGAGTATTGGTTGATAGTCAGCTGAATATGAGCCAGCAGTGTGCTCAGGTGGCCAAGAAGGCCAACAGCATCCTGGTTTGTATAAGAAACAGTGTGGCCAGCAGGTCTAGGGAAGCGATTGTCCCCCTGTACTCAGCTCTGGTGAGTCCGCACCTTGAGTACTGTGTTCAGTTTTGGGCCCCTCGCTACAAGAAGAACATCAAGGTGCTCGAGCGAGTCCAGAGAAGGGCAACAAAGCTGGTGAGGGGTCTGGAGAACAAGGCTTATGAGGAGCAGCTGAGGGAGCTGGGTTTGTTCAGCCTGGAGAAGAGGAGGCTCAGGGGTAACCTTATCACTCTTTATAAGTACATTAAAGGAGGCTGTAGAGAGGTGGTTTTTGGTCTATTCTCCCACGTGCCTGGTGACAGGACAAGGGGGAATGGGCTAAAGTTGTGCCAGGGGTGTTTTTGGTTGGATATTAGGAAGAACTTCTTTACTGAGAGGGTTGTGAGGCATTGGAATGGGCTGCCCAGGGAAGTGGTTGAGTCACCATCCCTGGAGGTCTCTAAAAGACATTTAGATGTTGAACTTAGCGATATGGTTTAGTGGAGGACTTGTTAGTGGTAGGTCAGAGTTTGGACTCAGTGGTCTTGGAGGTCTCTTCCAACCTAGACAATTCTGTGATTCTGTAACTGGTTTTAGATTAGAAGTCCAATGTCTAGATGTTTACATTGTATCAGATCTCATCAAAGTTTGGCCTCTGAAGACAACTCAGAGGAGTGGGTTTTTTTGTTTGTTTGTTTGTTTTTTTACTTTCAAAAGAACAATTTTTTTATTTAAAGTCTAAGGCAAAATGAGGCTAAACTTTTTAAAGAGAAATCTCAATTGATGTGTTCATACAGAATAGAACTACAGGGAAGGTAACTCACTGCTCTTGCTGTGTCCTTGCCAGTGGGTCTTTGCTTCCTGAATTTATTTCAGATAAATTGATGACTGAGTTGCAGCAAATGCAACATAGTCCTCTCCTGTCCCTACAAAGGTTATTTTCCTTACATGTGAAATCTGGTTCCCTAACTCTCATCAGTCCCTTTTCTCAATCTGAGAAATTTGTCAGTTTTCAGCCCCCCCCTGCAGCAGCTGTCCTCTGCAGCCTGTGAAAACTCTAACACCCTCAATTGCTTCTACAGAAGGAAAAATCTTACCTTTCTTCTACAAGGACTCGTCTTATCTCCATTTTAATGTTTTAATTTAAAAGAGTACAACATTGAACCATGAATCAAACATACAAATGCCATTTTTCAGTTTCCATAATAAAAACTGTCCATCTATTCCCACATATGGTTGTTACTGGCATGCAGACATATGAGTTTTTATTTGTTTATTTCTGTTTGTGAAGAATTTACAGAATAACCTGTGTCCTGTCTTATCTTCATCACCTCTTAGCCACCATGAGCATAGATGTTTCTTTCTCTAATATTTTTTCCTAATAAATCTCTTCAGTTAGTTAATCTCTTGTTAAAGATATTTGCCATAAGAAGTGATGTGTCTTCCTAAATGACAACAAGCTTTGATGGCTGTACCAAAATATTGTTTCCTTTAACATACACAACAGATAAAGAGTATATTGAAGTTTGTTTGTTTTCAGTGAGATTAACTCTGGAAAGCCATAATTTGAGAAATGATAGATAATGATAGATATTGCAAAGTGGGACTTCCTACTACATCCTTCTGATTTTCAAAATATATTCTACTATTTGTTTCTATTAAAAATTAGGTTAATATATTTATTATTGGTTCAGATGGAAATAAATCAGGAATTTGGAACTCACCTAAGAGTTCTGTGATGACTCCTGCCTTGACCTGGTAATGCCAGTAAGATATGGAACTCAACGATCTTTTTAGGGGGCTGAAGAAGAGGTAATACACAAGATAAAACCAAAGGGAATTATAAAGAACACAAAATAAAGAAGATCATAAATAGATCTCCATGGATCCTTGGTTAGATAAAAGAATTTCTGAGGCAGTTTCTGAGACTGAGGAAGAGGTCCGAGTGTGCTAGTGTAAGAAAGCCTGAAACAGATTACAATACAGCAAAACTGAAAAGAAAATAGTGACTGAGCTAGGAGTATACAAAGTCTTTCTACTATTTCCATCAGTGTTGGAGCTCTACTGGCATGACTGTCAAGCAAAGACATGTACAAAGCATCCAGAGTTTTTTTTTGAATCATTAGGTAATCTGGGATTTATTTGAAGTTATAAATTCTCATCCTCTAGTCCAGTTAGTCCAGTTAGTCCAGTTTTAAGGAGTGACTCCAATGAAGTCAATCCTTCCACAAAGCACCAAACTGTCAGCGCAGAAAAGAATCAGGCCCTTAATTGTCCCTCCCATTCTTACAATCTAGAAGTGTTACAGATTGAATAAAGTGTACTTTGATATGTGGGCTTTGGCACACAGTGAACAGTTTTGTGAGGCAGTATTTCACTGTAATTTAACTTTTATTGGAAGGCATGACACATTCTTTCCAGCTAATTGCTCTATTCTAGCTTTTGAAATGAACAGATCTTTCTCTCTCTGTTTCAGCTCATATACTGAAATGATATTACTTTTGCTGTTAAAGGTGACCTGAAAATTATTTTAGATGATTTGCTTTTTACCTCTTCATTCATTTATGATGAATAAAAATACCTGAGGTTTTAAACTATTTGTAAAGTGTACTTTCCCTTTTTCTGTTTTTAGTTTATTTATGTCATCTCTTACACCCTGATTTTACTCAAGGACTAGTTAGGACATGGTTCTCTAAATTCAGTTTGAAGCTGAGGAAGTAATACTTTTGCCACGTGTTCCTGCTCTGTTTCACACTCTGAAATAGAGGCTTTTATCAGTGTTCTGTTACTGTGGGGTACTACTAGGCCTTTACTGCTCCTGCAATGGGTCTGCAACTCTGTAGTCTTTGTATTCACTTGCTAGGTTCTTCATTTCGTGTTTGATGATTTTGGTGTGTATTTCCCTTAGAAAGAGAGCCTGAAAGTCAAAAGATGATGTTCAGAGAACTGCAAGCCTCCAATGAAGAGCAGGCAAGCGGAGCACCTATGTATAAATGTATCAACACTTGAAAACAAATAAAAAATTAGTAAGACTTTTTTTTTTTCTTTTAGAAAAGCAATTTCAATGCATTGAAAAAAAAAAAAAAAATGTATTCTAGTTTGGCAGGGGGGAAATTCATCCAGAATCCGAAGTATAAAAACAATTGCTATGTGAAGAAGTTCTCTCACTCAAAGTCGGGTCAGCTGCATTTGGGAATGGTGAGCATTTCTTAATCTTTCATTTTATGTGCAGAATAGAGATCAAACCAACTTCTAAAAGACCTGAACAACAGTTTTGTAGTGCAAAGAAGAATAGAGTTCTCTTTTTTCATATCTCTTAAACTGCAGCATGTACAAGATGTAAAGTCTCTACTGGGAGTGTAATGTGAAAATCTACTAAGTGGTGCATGTTTCTTTAGGAAGTTAGAGTGCTAGCAGCTTGATTGATTTAACTTTTCTCTTCCCATCAACCCTTGAAAGATGAAGACATTCTGAAATGCACAGTGAAAAATCTTTATTAAAAAAAAGGATTTTATTCTATGCGAAACCAAATTAGACGACATTTTTTCAGTGGAGAGTTATGCATGCTGTAACCATGGCATCTCAGAAGAACGTGAGGCTGCTGCACTCAGGGACTATTTGAAAATCCACAGGTAGGTAAATGTCTAAAGGCGTCCTTAGTGTTTCAGTTGCATAGGGGTGTTGCAGAGGTGAGTAGACAAAGGTTAAATCACTGGAGTCATAAGGCAATTAATATGTTCAGTATGGTTGACTCCACCTGTGCAAAAGCAAAACCCTTCAACAGAACTGGGAAGAAAAATGAACAAACAAATAAATAAACAAACAAAATCAAAAAATAGTAAGAAAGATTTCTTCTTATTCAAAAGAATTTGCTATATCCTATTCTCAAGAGCCCAACTTGTACCATTTTAAAAAGTTGTATCTTAATCTCAAAAGAATTATTCAGTGTCACAGCACTCAGAATAAGCAAAACCTCAAGCAATGATATTATGCAGGTCAGGATATGTAAAATTTAGATGTTTGTCACAGAAACAGGCTCTATTGATTTCTAATGAGATTATACTGTAGCAGCGGGTTTAAATTTTGCATCCTCTACAACATCCTTCTTGACATTTTCTTGAGGGAAAGGAAGGCTTTAGTAAGGCTTTTGACACCGTGTCCTGTAACATCCTCATTTACAAACCAATGAAGCATGGGCTACATGAGTGGACAGTTAGATGGATCAAAACCAGATGAAGAGTCAGAATCAAAGTATTCTGATCAGCTGCATTAAATTCAGTTGGAGACCGTTCACCAGCTGTGTCTCAGAGCTCAATAACGTGTCTGATACCGATAAAGGTTTTCATTGATGACTGTACTGGGACTGGCTGGGATGGAGTTAACTTTCCCTGCAGCAGCCCATGCAGTTCTGTGCTCTACACTTGTAGCTATAACAGCATTGGTATCACACGAGTGTTTTGTTTATTGCTGGCCCTGATGTAGGGACTTCTGCTTCACATTTGCAAGAATTAAGTGTCAGATACTCCTACCAGGACTAGAGGAGCCCTGCCTCTGTCCAGGAAGAGGGAAGGGACAAGCAGATTTACTGGACTATGTGATGACCTGGCATATCGTGAACTACAACACTACAATGCTCTAATGGACAGCAGCACACAGTGTACCCTAATGCCTTCAGGCTACCAAGGCACAGCACTCATCTGCATTTGTGGAGTGACAGGGGAATCCCAACAGCTAACTGCATTGGAGGCTGAAGTGAGCCTAACTGGGAATGAGTGGCAAAAGCACCCCATCGTGACTGGCCCTGAGGCTCTGTGAATTCTTGGCATAGACTACCTCAAGAGAGGGTATTTCAAGGACCTAAAAAGGTACCAGTGGGCTTTTGGTATAGCTGCTTTGAGCACAGAGAAGATTAAGCAGCTGTCTACCCTGCCTGGTCTCTCAGGAAACCCTTCTGTTATTGGACTGCTGAACAGCAGGTTCTAATCACTACCACAGTAGTGCACCAGTAGCAATATCTTACTAACCGAGACTCCCTATTTACCATCTAAGAGTTTGTTCATCGGCTGGAGAGCCAAGGAGACTTGCTCACCCTTTAATAGTCCTATATTGCCAGTGCGAAAATCTAATGGAGAGAGTAAGCTAAAGGTGGACCACTGCTGCACTGCCGGACATGCTAGAACTTCAATACAAACTAGAGTCAAAGACAGCCAAATGGTATGCCACAACTGATAAAGTTAGTGCATTTTTCTCCATCCCTTTGGCAGCAGTGTGACTGAAGTTTGCTTTCACTTGGAGGGGTATCCAGTAGACCTGGAATTGATTGCTCCAGGGGTGGAAACACAGCCTTGCCATTCATCATGGACTGATCCAGACCACACCGGAAGAGGAGGAAGCTCCTCAACACCTGCAGTGCCTCTATGACATCTTGTGTGGAGCAACACAGCAGAAATTTGAGAAAGGGAAGAAAATAATCCTAATTCCTCTGAAAGCTGTTTTGTCCATTAAACAGAGTAAGGTCAAGGGACCTGCACAGGAAATACAAATCCCTTTGTATTTTGAGATATCAAAGTAATGGGAGGAGGAGAAGTCAATAAAACAGTGAATACAGCTGAAGAATGATTAGAATTAGGTTAAGAACATGCAGAATGGAAGATGGTGGGTGAAAATGATGTCCTTTACAAGGTGTGTGACTTTTTCTCCAAATTCACTTTCAACTACTATGTTTTACCATTTTTTTCCTTAAGATAGGAGAAAAAAAATTAACTGTGGGTCCTCAGAATGTTTCAACGTAAAAAGAAAAAAAAAGGCACATATACTTTTTTAATTATTTTGTTATTATTTTAAATGAATCCAAGGTTCACTTTAAACTGAGAAAATAATAATAATAAAAAAATGTACTTCACAAAATAATAAAGCCTAAAGCTTTTCATTAAGTATTTGAACTTTTAATATAGTTAAATTTCTAACAGAAATAAAAAAGTATATATAAATTTTATTTTTATAGATTGTGGCCTTAAATGTGATGTCATGTATCTGAAAGAAAACATTATACAATAAAGCTCGGAGTCTCCTAGAAATTAAAGTGTAAATTAGAAATAGTAGTGATTTTTTACTTTCTAACTAATTAATGAATTAGAAGCAGAAACCCCAGAATTTTTGCACCTACTAGCTTCCACAAGGCAAATTTCCTCTTTTCTTTTCCAATATGAATAGTAACGAATATTTTTATTTCTTTATTTGTAACGCTTATATATTAACAGTAAAGTACCAGCAAATTCTGCCATAAGACATATTGATGGGATTTTCTGAAGATTGCAAATTCTATTAATAATCATTTCCACTCCATTTTTTTATACTTCAAAGCCTTAGGAATAGGGATGTTCATTTTTCATGATAAAGATTGAGAGAGAGAGAGAGAGAGAGAGAGAGAGAGGTTACAAACCACTGAGATAAATGTTGCTACTTTATATATATTTAATTAGTTTTCCAAATTCCTTATTGAAAATCTCAGATACCCTACCATTATTCTTAGAATCTCTTGTTTCCTTAAACTATTCATGAGATTATGCTTATGGCAGAGATCATTTGTCATCAAAGAGAAGAAAATATAGTGCTAGCGAAATATACTTCAACAACAATACACAAGAGGACAAGTGTGTAATAGAACTTTTAACAAATTTTAATTTGTTTTTTCCTATCTTCCTCTAGTTAGAATGCATTTTCTTACTGACATTGGCAACATGACTTTTAGACAGAGCAGCAGTGTGTTATAGAAACAGTGATTGGAAAGATGGCAAGCTTTTGTTTGTTGGAGTACAGCCACCTATTTATTTTTGACAAGGTCAAATAACTCCTTTACTTCAACTTTACACTTGGCTGCTGATGAAAAATGGTTACATGCTTTGACATAAAATAACCTACAGACATCAACATCAAATAGTAAACATTTTAAAGCATTCCTACTAATAACTGAATTCAAGACAGCAACTGATTAGATATATCCATCTGTCAAACACTGTGCTTCTGGAGTGTTCTGCTAATTGTTTGTAAGCACTGAGCATATAACTCAATGAAGTCTAATTATATTTCAGATGAATAGTAATTTAAACAAACAAACAAACAAAAAGACATTGTAAAATGAGTTGCAGAACAAATACTCAGACCACGTTTGAAAGAAAACACACTAAAACAATGAGTTCCTTTTCTTAGTTAAGAAAAGTTACAGACGCTATAGTGGCTAAGACAGGGAAAGATGAGTGAAAAACATTAAATCATTCCAAATCACTGCTTGCAATTTTTACGGATTCCGCCAACACAGATAAACTAAGTGCAATGTTTGCACCTGTAGAGTAGAAAAAATTGCTTTACTCATTGCAGAAGAGCAACATTTTGAAGGGGTGCCCATCTGGTGTCTTCACACACTTACCTGTGTATATCCACTAAAGGAATTAATTTCTAAGAGTCAGTGGCACATAGAGTCTCTGGCAAGAAGATATTAGATAGTCAGGTGACATGTTCATATTATGAAACATTAGTGCTAAATATTTTTATGTCTCTGAAAGCGATAACTACTTATATGAGACTTAAAGAGAGTCGTCCATTTGATACAGTTACAAAAATCTTAGAATTCCACACCACAGCTGCACAAATTTTAGACTTTTTCCTTTACAGTGTATAACAGTCAGATTTATATGATGGAGAGGCTGGAAGAAATAAATAAGTAAAGCAAAACTACACAAGTTCTGTAGCTCTTCAGTCAGAACATAGATCAATCATGAATAGTTTCACAAATTCATTGATATCAATTGATTAACCAATAATCCCACTTTTCTTGCAAATTATAAAATGAAGGATTCTTTTCTATTATTGAAGGAAAAAAAAGTTATCCCGTTAAAAGGGGACCCTTAAGTGGCACACAAACTCTAGTACACATCAAATCACAGCCATAATGCCATAATGCCCTAAAAGACGAATCATTTTCTATTTTACATTCCAGCCACTGTGCAGAACTCTCAAGTACCTCCCACAGAAGCCTACATCTATGTTAAGCCACTATGTTAAACTATTTTCAAATTTGAGATATTACAGATATTCAGGTACATGTACATGTACATTTTAAAAGACTGTGCATTATTCATTACATTAGTAACTTTTAATCAAGGAACTCATCAAGGAAGTAGGTCAAAGCCAGTCTGGTCAACCTGATGCTGATTAGCCCATGGATGTGTTATCATGCACTTTCTCAAGAGGTTTTGTTTGAATTTGAGATCAAAACTATTTCTAGCATCAAAACACGTCTTTTTTTTCCTGTTCAAAGCTCAAGCTAGCAACTGTGATTAGAAAATGAAATGGAAATACTTCTGAGGAAACAAGATGAGGGGAACAATTTCATGACTTCTGATTGATATCATAAGGTCTACACAGAATAGTGCAATTACTGTGTATTAGGTGAGAAAGGCTAGGTAAAAGTAGAGTGTCTGCCAACCAAAGATTCTGTTTGGAGATTTTCTTTCTACATAAGCACCGGCAGCTTGTGGCAACCCCACAAACTCTTAGCCACATTTTTTTTTTTTTTTAAATTCCATAAATTTATTTGACCCAAATAAATCTTTTTCAAATGTCACCAATACCAGTTGTAATGGTTGACACAAATCACTTTGTCAGTCATTTAATACAAGACAAAACCATTTCAGTAACCAGTCAACAGGTAGGGAAGTCATGGATTTCTAGGTCTCCTGCTACATTTATTTAAACAAGATTGTACAAGACAGAAAACTGCACCATACACCTTGGAATTTAAGTACTTTGCTACACACACACACAACACAAGCACTCAAGCCCCCACTATTAAAAGAGCTCTCAGTATTCCACAGAAGTCTATCTCCCTCACTTTTGGAGCGACAGCTTCTCTGACACCCTCTTTTTCCTCCTGAGGCCAGGGCACAAGGAATCATGTTGTATTGCTGGTGCAGAACACCACACCCATTTTCTTCATCTTCGATACTTTTCACTCCATTCTCTTTATCTCTAGGGCTGCTCTCATCTATGTGTCGAACTGCACAAGAAGATAAAAGGAGAAACAAATAAAATAACTTTAAAATACCTTAGGTGGTGCTTTCATTTCCCCAAAACCCTTTGGAAGTTTAAACAGATGTATTCGGCTTAACTCTTTGTTGACTGTGGATCTTTTTATCTCTCACCATCAATAACCTTCATACCAGGAAAATCAATGTGCAGATATGAAAGACAGGTGAAATACATTCAGACTGAAAAGAATACATTTTTACATCCTTTTGTTCTATAACTTTCTCTCTTCAGAGACAAAATGCCTGCTTGCTTCAGGTGTAAATCTTAAAAGATAGCAACAGGTCATTCTTTTGCCTTTGAGGTAAAGTATCATTAAATGCAGTGAAAATGAGGCCTATATTCCTTCTCTCTTCATATTTCAAAGTGTTTCTCATGATAAAGCAATAAAATGTTATTCTTTCACAGTTTGTTTTCAGTCCACTGAGAGAAAATAAAATGTTTGCAATATTTACCCCAAAATTAACTGTAATAACTTGGTATAAAAAAGACTGTTTCACAGCAGTCTATTACAAATAAGAACAATTTACTGTATATTAAGTGCTACATACATTCTTGATTCTTCCTCTTCTCCAGAAATTAAACTAAAAGTGTGCATAGCTTTTTGACTGATGGAATCCTACGTGAAAAGAAACAGGACTAGCTTTGTAAAAGTTCCCCATCATAAAGCCCAAATAGCTCATTGGATCCACAGAATGGCATACAAGTAAACCATTGAGCTAGGATCACCTCCTCCAGAATAGGTGATTACCTGGCCTAACGTAGATGATAACTTATTTACAGCTGGACTGATGAATAAGTAGCCTTCAGGAAGTCAGGAGCACCACCTCAACTCATATTTCTTTGTGATCAAAGTCATTCCAACTGCTTTGGATACCAAGTGTACTTTAGAAATGGTTTAATTTTGAGTGGTCAAACCTGGAAACATACTTCTATAACAGGTTGCCCAGGACGGTAATGGAGTCACCATCCCTGGGGGTGTCTAAGGAAAGGTTGGATGTAGTACATAGGGACATGGCTTAGTGGGTAATATTGATGGTAGGGGGACAGTTGGACTAGATGACCTCAGAGGTCTTTTCTAAACTTAATGCTTCTATGATAAATACTAAAAGGTTGTAGAACACTCTCATAGTTACTAAAGCTATAAAAGCAGAAAAAGATGTTTGGGGGAATCAACCTCCACCTCTTCCTCTACACAAACTTCAAGGCATTCTGACACATTTACATGTATGGCACATTATATATCAGGCATGTGAAACCATTTAAAAATCACTATTCCTCTCCTTTCCTAACACCATATTTTCTCCAACATACCCTCACTTTTCCTTATCCTGCCCTCTCATTTTGTAAATATGCAACCCTGAATTGCAATTAAACATGTTTTGTTCATTTGTTTGTTTTTATGTCAGTCTTCATTTTTTCCTCTGAGTCTCTCAAGTGTGAAAATTCATTGTCTCCATTAAAATCTTCCCAGACATTACACATTTCTTGCTTGCCTGTATCCATCCTAATAGGATCCATCCATCCTAAACCAATCCAACTTTTTCACTTCTCATTACCTAGCAGGCTTTTGCAAGGCAGAAATGCCTAGTCCTTATAAACCAAATGTTCCCCTGATCTTCATCTTCATATTCTTTTAGGTAGACAGATACTATAGGAAATTGGATTACTCTAGAAAAAAAAAAAAAAAGAAAAAGCAAACAAACAAACAAGCAAAAAACGCTTTATTCCAAAACCCAGTTACCCACAGTTGCCTTGCATAACTGGCACACCTAGAGTTCTTCAAGGAAGAATGAGAGATCATTTCTCTGCCAAATATTCTGGTTTCACTGCATAAATGAATGCACAGTTTGACTGCCATTGAACAGCTGGAAGTTATTCCAGATAACATTCCCAACAAGTCACAGCTTTTGGTGCTCATCTTCTATTCCCCTGACATCAGACTAGTAAAATAGATAGGGTGCAATACGTTTTTGGCTGCAATGCTTTTCCTGAGGGTTGCAAGGGGCGGGGAGGGAGAAAAAAACAGGACCAGAAGAGCCAAGAGATACAAGAAATTGGATGGACAGTGGAAAAAACAGCAAAGCCAAAATCACATTTGTCTTGTAGTTTCTCATGACTCTTCAAGTTATAGTCCACATTTCCTTTCATGGGATACAATATATATGAATTATTCTTGTTCTATTCTATTTAATATTCTCAAAGAGAGCAAGGAGGACATGTTTGTGTGTACATATACATATGCATATAAGGAGTATTTCAGAATAAAAATTGAAACATGAACTCTCCTTCACAAGATGTCAGTTAACTTCACAGATAAATTGCCTAGAAACATAGATGTTCCATGCAAAGCTATTTTATGTAAAAATTAAAGTGCTATAAAGAATCCAAAGGGATGTGTCATGACATCACCCATAATCTGCAGTTGGAAGCAAAATGCATTAGTGGTAATGTTTTATGGAAGAAGTGACTGGGAAGACACTCAGGGAGCATTATGTATAGTAATGTAAGAATAAGTATTTCAGTATGGTGTTCAGTGTGTAAAAAAATGCATATGGACTCAAAGCGACACCTTGCATCCTACTCATTTCAGGAAAATTTGGGTTTTAAACAATCTTCTGGGTTGAATCTCAAATTGCTAAGCCCCAACAAAATGGGCATATATTTTATAAAAGATTTCAAAATAGACATAGCAATACAGATGTTAGATGCTAATCTCATTCATTATGTGTATTATCAGTGTCTCTAAGGTCTCTTAATTGGTGTGTTTATAAACTAAAAATTAACCTATGATGTGAAAAACTCATTTATTGTATTCAGTCAAGTCATATTTCCTCTATCAGCAATATAAGACATGTATTTCCCTCAGATGTCTTTGAGAGCCTTTAGTGTGCTTCACTAAATATCTTGATATTTCAGGAGATGAAACAATAGAGCACTATATCCCTACAAATTATTTTGGGGGATTTAGGGATCCCTACCACAGATGCAAAGACTAAGTCTAAAAATCCAGTAAGTAGCCACATTGTGCCCTATTCTGCTGCCCAATAGCTTCACTATCTCTTTTCACAAACATGTAAGAAAAACTTAAAGCAAAACAGAGATGTCATGAATATAATTTTTGCAACTTTATTTCTAGATACTGCTGTCATATTTGTTACCCTTAATTTACTCACTGGGGAAAAGTTCGGAAAAATAAACATTCACTAAGCTTTCAGCTCATAACTGAAATACTAGTTCTACGAGATGTCATAAATATGTGATTTTCCAACTTAGATACCAATTTGACCTGAACTAAACTGAGTTAAATGTAGTACCATAATTCCACTCCAGAATTCCATTTTTGCTAACATCTGTACAGGTCCAAGGAGGAAGACAGAAACACACCAAAAACATGCATATAAAAAAAGAAATAAAAACAAAACCCACAAACACCCCCCCATCAATCTTTTTTTTTTTTTTTTTTTTTTTTACTTATGAGCTCTCATGAGTAGCTGATGCTAAACCACAGGTCTTGTAAAAGCTAAAATTGAACTCAGGGCCCACAGGTTGGAGAAATACCTTTCTTGCTAAATTTTGATTGATTTTTATTATTGTTTGATTCATTTACTAAATTTTCTCAAGCATAGTAGTGCATGAACATCAATTTCTTGTCTATGAATTTTACTTTGTCTCCTTTTAATAGATGGCCAGTTTCTCCTAGTAGAAAAGTCTTTTATATGAACTCCATATATTTGTTTTTATTCACATACAGATTTTGTATATTTTTTGAAATTTGAGACATCTAATTTTGTTGAAGTATTAATTTAATCACCCCTGTAATCTGTGAAATAGGTGAGCTGTATTACACACATAGAAAGCTGTATTTGCAAAATGGAATTTTTCACCTAGAACAGGATTAGGAGTGGCATTGAATCACTATACAGATACCCTTCTGAAAAAAGTTACATTCAGATTTCAGAATGGAGTGAACTGGAGTATATACAATGAAAGATTTTGTGAACATATCAGAAAGAAATTCTTGATTTTTTGAATCAGTCCTTGAAGTATAATTAACCTACCGGAGATTCTTAGGGGAGTTGTTCTTGGGATTTCATTATTTTTTTCATGTCATTCCAACATAAACATGGCATTATGAGTGGATTAAGTGAGTGTTCTTCTGTAGATAAATAAATAAGCATAAAATCTCCAGTTGTCCTTATGCAAAAGGAAAAAGAAAAAAAGAAAAAAAAAAGACTTTTCTATATTGAGTTCATATATACATACGAAGTGATTATGCCCCAGAGTTCATGCAAACTACAGTGTCAGTTACTGTAAGCTCCAACTATCAAACCATTCTGAAGGTTGCTTATTGCAGAAAATGGCAGATATGTGATTAACTGGAGCCATAATATGACAGAGATCATAAGCATAATTTTAAGTAACACACTGAAAATCTAGGGGATATTGTTAATTAAAAGAAAATATAATGTATTAAAGATAATGACATTACATTCCTTTCCAATTAGACACTACTAGGTTTTCTGAGAAGCCAGTCCTCTTGACAATGACTCCAACGGCAAATCTGTCAATGAAAACACCACCAAATGAGGTTAAGTTATTTATAGCAGGTAAGCTAGGTCACAGACTGATAACCATTGACAGTTATCTAGGAAAATAAGTAAATAAATAAATAAATAAATTGGATTTAATGAGATTCAAACTTCAGAAAATGTACTACAAAGAAGTTCAAATTGCATTAATAAACCAACATTATTATTTTTTTAATTTTTTTCATTGGAGCAAAGAAGGCTAAGAAGTGACCTCATTGCTCTCTACAACTTCCTAAGAAGGTGAAATGGTGCTGGTCACAGATGAGAGGACATGTGGGAGAAGTGCAAAGCTGTGCCAGAGGTGGTCCAGACTGGATTTTAGGAAAAATTTCTTTACTGTGAGGTTGGTCAAACACTGGAACAGGCTTCCTAGAGAGATGGTTGCTGCCTGTCAGTGTTCAAGAGGCACTTGGATAATGTCCTTAATACTATACTCTAACTTTTGCTTATCTCTGAAGCTATGAGGCTTTGATGATCCTTATCATCCTTCCAACTTCCTATAGTCTATTCTGTTCTAAAAAAAAAAAAAAAGTCACAACCTTAAACTATCAAATTCTATGCTCCACCTATTACTGTTGATATTATAATGATTATAGATTTAATTTTGCATATTATGAATCTAATCTTACATGACTACAGTTGTAACATTCGTGAGACTAATGAATGAAGGTTATGGAATACTTTGCAATAAGTTTCTTGTTGTAGTTGAAAGGCAAACTCTTTAGAATAGATGTTGTGCATATAAATATTGGCAAATAATAATAATAATCATCATCATCATCATCACAAAAATATTCCATGCATCAAATGTTTGGAAAATTGTCATGACATGACCACCAATATAACCTAATCTTTCATGCAAGACACTCATTAAAGATTTAAACTACAGCCTCTAACAGATTCAAAATAGTGGTTCAAAATCACGTTGACTGACCTAACTCCTACCACTTCCTAAGCCGCTTGGGATACCTTATTTAACTATCAAAGAAACTTAATGAAAATCCACATATCTCACATACAAAGTGGGGGGCTTGGAGGGAGAGGGGTAGCGGAAGAATAAAAATCAGACCATAAAAGTAGATACCTCCATTAATTTCATCTCCTTTGAGTAGTATGTAGTATGAAAGTTTTTTATTTGGTTGGTTGGTTTTGTTTTGTTTTCCCTGTAATTATATTAATTAGGGAAATTGAATAAATAATTTACTGTTCCTGCTCAGGAATAACAATTACTTTTAATTTTATTTCTGTGTTTATCTAACATATCTTTTGATGATCTAACCCTATTAACGGACTCAAACCAAGCAGTTAATTTTAAAATTTAAATCCCAGAATAAGCAAGTCAGTGCTACTGAACTTTGTAGTTACTCCTCCTCAGAACAAATTTAAATAAAATTATTTTCTGGCTGAATGAAAATGTGTTTTATGTAATAAAGATGTAATAAAGTATTTAGATACACTGAGGACACTTGTTACATCATAATTAAGAAATGCCAAACACCTGAGGCTACTGGACACAGGGACATAAGTGTTTTATTGCTAAGTGCTGATTTCAAACTCCAATCAATTTAATAAAATAATTTTACCCATCTTATGAAATAAGAATATATTACTTACAATGAAGAACAGAGCTTAAGGCAATATACTATCAACTTTTTCAATAAAAGTTAATGTTAGTAAAAGGGTGAGATTACTGATTACTGATGCACTAATGTTCAGGATGAAAGTTGCTGTCTGGAAGCCAGAGCCAATGCATTTTAGTGACTAGTTTATCTTGAAGAGACAAAGGCTGAATACAAATTTTGCACTACTGGGGCTCAATGTTGAGTATTGTCAGACACGCATATTTTTGCTAATGCATAGAGCAGGGAGGAAGTGTGAAGTCTCATACAGGAATTTTGCATCTGTTTTAGGATATATAATTTACAAAGAAATTACAAAAGAAACCACAAAATATTTGTCTGCTGAAAAAAAAAAAAAAAAAAAGAAAAGAAAAAAAAATCTTGGTCATTTGCCAAAAAATATGGGCAAATCTCATTGGGATCAAATCAGATTGTGACTTACATGTAAACTCATATTAGAACCATGTATAAATGAGTCAACCTGTGCTTCATACATGAGCATCTCATATGGTTGTTGCAGTCACTGATATCTTGGGAGGCTGTGGTAGCTGTCGTGGTTCTGCTCGAGTGGGCAGCTGAGCTCCACCACAGCCGCTCTCTCACTCCCCCTCCTCAAAGAGGAATAGGGAGAAAATATGTGAAAAGGGCTCAAGGATTGAGATAAGGACAAGAAAATCACGCAATAATTATTGTAACGGGCAAAACAGACTCAGCATAAGAAGATAGTAAGATTTATTGCTCATACTAACAAGCTAGAGAAGTGAGAAACAAAGGAAAGAAACCAAAAGCACCTTCCCCCCCCCATCCACCCTCTTCCACCTCCTCCCTCCGAGCGGCGCAGGGGAACGGGGGAATGGGAGTTATGGTCAGTCTATAGCACTTCTCTGCCGCTCCTTCTCAGTCACTCTCGTCCCCTGTGCTGTGGGGTCCCACCCACGGGATGCAGTCCTTGATGAACTGATCTGGCGTGGGCTTCCCACAGGCAGCAGCTCTTCCAGAGCTGCTCCAGATATGGCTCCGTACCACGGGGTCCATCCCTCAGGAGAAAACTGCTCCAACCTGGCTCCCCTACAGGCAGCAGCTCCTGCCAGTTCACTTGCTCCTGCGTGGTCTCCTCTCCACGGGCTACAGGTCCGGCCCGGAATCTGCTCTGGCAGGGGTCTTCCACAGGCGGCAGCCTCCGTCGGTGCAGGGCCACCTGCTCCACCATGGTCTCCTCCACGGGCTGCAGTGTGGAACCCTGCTCCACCGTGGTACTCCATGGGCTGCAGGGGGACATCCTGCTTCACCGTGGTCCTCACCACAGGCCGCAGGGGACTTCTGCTCCGGCGCCTGGAGCACCTCTCCCCCTCCTTCTACACTGACCTTGGTGCCGTTCCTCACTCCCTTGACTCTCCCGGCTGCTGTGTGGCGCAGCGTTTTTTTCCCTGTCTTAAATATGTTCTCACAGAGGCGCAAAACGACATCGCTTATTGGCTCAGATCTGGAAAACAATGGGGCCCTTCCCAAACATGGGGCAGCTTCTAGATTTTTCTCACAGAAACCACCCCTATGGCTCCCTGCTACCAAAACTTTGCCACGTAAACCCACTACAGTAGCCAATCTCAGGCTAAATAAGGAGTTTAAATTTCCTTATGCACCAGTGATTTGGAAAAGTTTTTAATCTATTTTCCTGAAGTAAAGACCTTACTCATCCTCATGTGTTCATTTCTAGGCATTCAAATTCGTTTTTTTGTTGTTGTTGTTGTTGTTTTTTGTTGTTGTTGTTGTTGTTGTTTTTTTCTCCCCAGGACTGCATATTGCAAGAGGTTTTTGCAACACTTCTATATTGTAGTTGTTGTTTGTTTCTTTATATTATATACAGCATTTATAACTGATATGTATGAACTGCTGAAGTGCTTGTAAGTGCTTGTAATGAGAAAATACATCCTCAGTTTACCAGCCAGTGTTCAAGTACAACTTATCTGTTTATCTAGAAAAACACATAATTTGTGAAAGAAGTGTGTAAAAATATACAGTTAAGAATCCACAAGGAATTATTTTTAATGGAGTTGTAACAACTAGTCATATGTTTTAGGCAGTAATACAACACAGGGTGAAAGCTTTTTAGCTTTCAGCTGGAATAAAATAAGAAAGAAATGAAAGAATGTCAACAAATAGGGAAAATCAAACACAAAAAAAGTTGATGGAATTACATAAGTTACTAGCAAGACATACAGAAATATTCATGCTTGGCAGGGTCCTGAAAAGTATTTAAGTACTCTGTTCTCTCTCTATCTTGGAAATAGGTAACAACAAATGTTATCATGTTTATTAGGTTCTAAAATGACTTTTTGTTTTGTTTTGTTTTGCAGAACTTAAGGACATTGAAATATATTGAATAGAACAGGTAAGTGGGTTTCCATTTGGTTATAACAGATCCCTAATCAGTCTCCAGAATATGCAGAGAACTGTTGATAACTGACAAAATTGCCTTTGAGTACAGATGTTTGTAAGTAGAGAGTGCAAGATGTCTCTATCAAAAGTTGCTTCTTATATAAACCAAGGATTTTCCTATAAAAGTGCAATGCTATTGTAATTAATTGATGTAATTTCTACGATAGGGTATATATTAATGTAAGCGTCCATATCTCCATTGACATTCTTATTCTTAAGATCACCAGCTGTTAAATTAAAATAAATAGGCAAGTATCTACAAGCCCTTCTAGATCAAAGAATAATCAACAGTTAAGGCTGTTAAACTTCAGAATACATTTCCAAACTGCACAAATATTAAATTTTTAAAACCAATCTAGGTTTGTGGAATCATTCAAGATCACATTTTCATCCCAAATCAGTCACAAAGAACTTGTCCGGACCTGCTGACAAGCTATGCAGGGCTTTATTTCACTGCTTTAAGACCACTGTGAAGACAGTCAACAAATTTATATTTTCTTCATAACTAAGAAAAGACAGATACAAGATTTTGCTACCTTTGCATACTTTGCTCCTCATTCAACTTTCTAAACAATAGCAACTTTATCTTATTTTAGAATGGGTAATAAAGTAAACATGACATCTTTTTACTAGAGGAGTGTTTTTAAAGAAAATTTGTACTACCAGTGATACCCTAGCAAACTTATATTTTAATGACAATATGTTATATTTATGAAACTTTAAGTTATAATATTGTTTCAATAAAGCTGATATATTTTTCATTGGATGTAACACACATATATAGTTGAATATTTGAAAGAAAAAAATATTCACCTGATGAGGCCTTCAGCACATCAGAATTTTTAATCAGCATCCAACTTTAGATAACATTTGTGCATGCATGCTGAAAGGAACTAAATGACAATCGCTTCTTAGAAGGCACTTTTTTTTTTCTTCAATAAATAGCCTAAGTTTTGTAAAAATGCCTATTTGTTTCCTTTGTCTCGATAAACTACATAGTGCACAAACAAGTATTTTGGTACAAAAACAACTATGAAAATAGAAAACACATCTGAAAGTAGCAAGTAAAACATTAATTATTAAATTATTCAATAAGCCTCCATGTAATGGAGCTAAAACAGTTATAGAACACAACAATCTCATTTGAATTTTTAAAACAAATTTCTATCAATGAGTTACCAGTTAACCAGTTAATCATTGTGTTCTGTCAGAAAGAATGTGCCTTCAATAATATTTAAATAATAATAATAATAATAATAATAATAATAATAGAAACAATACCCTCCTTAGTGACTATTTTTTCCTCATTAGAGTAGAATGCAGGTGGCCGTGGAATTCCAATACAAGAAGTTTGGCATGCATTTTGGCAGGTGAAGATTTACAAACAGAATGCCAAGTGATGCTAATCAATAAATATTTATAATCAAATTTCACTATTAAAAACCCAAGACATTTCAAATGAGCGTTATGGAAGCTCTAGAACATACTGAGATTTATTTACCATAATAGCATACTAAAAGATTTTAAAAAGGGACTCTAATATAATGAAAACAGAAAGAATTCTGCAATAAATATTGGCAGTACAGATAAAGAAAGTCTGCAAGGGCTGAAAGAACTTCAGTATCTGAGTTCCAAATATGTTTTAATGTGCAAGGCAGGACATCTGAACAAAGATAAATCTAAATAGTTAGGATGGAAATACTTGCTGATGAGGCAGGGCACCAACATCATTAACAGTGACAAAAGGAAGGGGGAGACATTTAAAAAATCAGATGATGTAGAAACTGATTTGTAAGAAACTAAGGGTGTTCGTGTAATTTGAATTAACATGTCTGAAAGAAAATAAAACCAATTTTCTGCATGTTGCAAAATGAAGTGTGTTGTGTTTTAAGTGTGTTGAATATAAGTTTAGTCACACCAAAAGTTCACAGTTGGAACTGAAAATGAAAGAAGAAAAGAACGAATAAACTTCTGGGAAGCATTGTTTCTAGAAGGCAAATTATGTTACCAACAACTTCAGATATTTACATTTAATCTCTCTCTGACTACATAAACCAAAATAGCAGAATTCTAGAACTGTGTACATATATAATTGATAAATCTGCAAAAGAAGAGGATGTGCTACATTGTGTCTTACTTGCAGTAACTTGTACTGCACAAATTCAAAGGAGTATCCAAATTTAAGAAAAAGCCAGGAGCATATTGCCTCATTTAGCACACACTGTCTATTTAGCACTTACTGCTATTAAGGGTGAGAACTCAGATGTTGGTGATGATCCTAGAACACAGAATCTACATATAAAATAATACATTGGATGAGGGGGATACAAATTAATTAGATGAAAATTCACTAATAAATTGGTTTATGATGACATGAGCTGCTTATAATTAAACTGATTATAGTTCCACCTGACTTTTTAATGATAAATACAAAGAAGCTGGATGATCTACTGTACATTAGAGCAAGCTCTCAGTATAAAATACCATCATTATTGCTAGTTTTTTAGCACCTAAAACTCTGAGTTCAATACTTTTCTGCAGCTGTTTTAAGAGACCATTATATCTTCTACTCAATTATCAACATCTTTATTTCTTTGCTTCCTAAACCAATTTCTCCTTCACCTGCTTCTAGGATCTCCAGAAGGTGTATCTGTGTTAGTATAGCTAACACAGTACAGTATAGTCTACAAACCTGTACAAGAGCCTTTCTTATACAAATTACATCTGCTCATCCACTCCCTACTATTATAGTAGGAAGTCTTCTTTAGCATACCTATATTTATCTTTCATTTAAGATGAAGAAGAAAGGAAATTACCAGTTTTAATATCTGTCATACATTGGAAGCCTTTACTAAATTATTTAAAAACTTCTAAGTGCTGTACACTCCATAAACTCTTACCCCAAGTAATTACTCACTGTTTAAGATTAAATTTTCTCTTACAGTATTTCCATAGCTGTCACAGAGGTGAGATATGAGTGCATTGTGAGTATGAACATTGACATACATGTTCTGTTTGATGACTATTACATTCAGCCCAATGGCTAAGAAAGAAAGGAAGATGCAGGTGGATAGCTTTGGATGGTTATTGCATCAAGAAAATGCTTTCTCCCTCTTTTTCAGACTCCTTCCTTTTGCCTAATACAAAACGATTTTGAATCTCTCCTTACACTAGCAAAACTGTTAGCAACACAAGAATAAAGTGTTACAACAGTTCAAAAATGAAGCCAATAAGTCAATCGTTTAGATACTTAATTTCATTAATGAGGTGCACTATACTACTGCAGATACTTCACGTACCTTTGTTCTGTAAATCAAACTTGTTGGATGTGAAAGCTCTCAGTAAGATCTTTATTTCCATCACAGTGATAATATAACAGTCTTGATCTTACAATCTTCCCCTAAATACATATATAATAATAATGAAAAAATAAATACAAAGCTTCTCAGTAGCATATGTAGAGATAATGGCCAAATTTATCTTTTTATATTTGTAGCTACTTTAGAGATATTAGAAAAAAAACAGCAAATATTTCCCAGTTTACTATTTTAAAGACTGACATCTTTACTCTTAAAGCCTACACAACCAAAAACTGTGCTTGCCATTTCTGGCATTTTTTTTTTTTTTGCTCCAATTTAACAGTATTTTTTCTTACCAAGGTGCTTTTGTTGTTGTTTTGTTTGTTTTGTTTTTGTGTGTGTGCTCTTTCCTTCTCTTCCCACCTCTCCATTTTTTTCCCCTCCACAAGTTTACTTTATTACCATTTTACTCTTCCTGTTAGGAGTTCTGCTCTTAGGGGAACATTCTGTAATGACTATAATCAGCAAAGAGACTAGATCCTCCAGAAATTTTGACTGTTCTGCTATTGCCTGCATATTCCTGCATATTCCTTCATTTCTCATCCTATATACCACATAGCACCAGAGAGAAACACACAGTCCACTTTCATTCTAGTGCCCATAACTGAGCTTTTCTTCACTATAACATGCTCTTTCCACATTTGCACATGGCCATTATGATTAAAGTCTTTATTGCCAATCCAGACAACACACCGTATTGGAAGATGAGAAACAGACCTCATAGCTAAGAATTACTCAACCACACAACTCTGTCTAGTTAAAAGGACACACAGGCATTGAAACAAGACAACAACAACAACAAAATTAATGGAAATTAGCATGAAGTTTGATAGGAAGTTATTCAACTTTCTATTAGATTGGATCTGGAAGAAGGACTAGCTATTGAAAACAATCCCTCTGTTTAAATCTCTGTGCCTGACACAGAAACCACTGGTTAGTAGTCTACAGTCCCCCTCTGACCTTAAAAATCTATTATTCTACAAATTATTACTCTAAAGAAATCATTCATCTCTCTAGTATCTGAAAATATAATCTAACACCAAATGTTGAATTAAAGATGCAACACTCAGAAGGTAAATTAGTTTCATTACTACATACTCCACAAGGTACACAAGTACTTGTTTGAATAATAATATTAATATTAGGAAAACTGTAGCATAATCAGTTGTGCTTCATTACACAATCTTAATATAGCTGCAGCAGTATTTCAATTTGACTCAATTACATAGACATTTAGTACTCTGAAGCAATAAAAAATTTATTTGTTTACGAAAAAAAAAAAAAGCATTTTTTACTTCTCTATTGGATGTGTCTTTTGAAATATTATTTAAAATCATATCAGGCATATATAAGACATCTCAACATAGAAGTTACAAAACCCATTTTAAACACCTTTCAACTGAGAAGTATTCAATCGTTTCATTTTTTAGTAGACTCATGGGTAACAAGTTGAGAATGTTGCAGAGACCAAAATTCCCTAGAAACTCTTTACACTAACTTATATTAATGTTCAGTCATGCCTATGAATACAGAACTGCTGAAGTCAGAAACAGATCTGCTTCCATACTCATTTGGTCTTGGAATAAACAAGTATGACAAGGACTCTTGAAGATCTTCTGGCTTCCCTACAGTCCACAGAAAGGTGATTTTTATTTGTTTGTTTGTTTTTCTTTCAGTTGCGGCTGGAGTCAAAAACAAACAAGAACAATAAATAAATAATAATAATAAAAAAAAAAAACACACATTTTCCCTATCAAGTCTAACACACACCTTCTTGTCCTGGCTCCCTCCCTACTGAATACATACAGGATTAGTTTGCTAAATTAAGCTTAGCCTTTGTGACTGATTTGCAGTTTGTTGCATTTGTTCAAATCTTATATTTCCCAGTTTCATTCAGGTAAAACAATGTAAACATTTTCAGTAAGAACTTCTAAAAATAGGCTTAAAATGAACAAATGCAAGAATATTACAGATGTAGATTTACAAAAGGAACAAACTACTCCTACTGACTCTTATCTGCAAAGGTACATATTCCTCTTAGTTAACTAAGCTTTTCTTCACAGGAATATTTTTCTCCAGCTCCTGTTATCAACCAGTGCTCTCAAAATTAGCAGTTTCACATTGGTGAAAACGACCATATAGGGTGCAAAGATTTATCTGTTCACATATACTTGCAGCAGGCTTTTGGAAAGTATATAATAATAATAATAATAACAACAACAACAATAATAACAGTAATACAAAAGCAGCATTCAGAATACAGTGGAAAATATGATTTCTCAAATTCAGATTGCTCTTGATAGGCCATTTTAGATATACTGAATGTATAGATATACTGAGTGTATACAGATAAAGGACAGGGACCTATGCAGAAGGGGGCATTCTGTCTTTAATCTTGCATTAGCAAGAGCTGCTGTGATGCAGTTGCCATTGAGAAAACTCAGTTCAAAAGCAGAAATGAAGTGAGGGGAAGGGGAACTGGCAAAAAGGCACTTTGTGAACATCTCTTCTGCCACGACCAATCATCCATCTTTTATTTTACAGAACATGTCATCCGAAGATGAGAGTAATATGTCCTGTGTCAAATCAATGAAGCCAGTTCTTTGTCCAGTACCTCAGCAACCATTATGAAAGATTAATTTCCACAGTGTGTGACCACACTTCAGTCCAATTATATTCCCAGGTAGCAAATTCTTGATCATGTCTCAGCTCCAGGCAAGACAAGCAGGGGGCAACTCCAAACAGACAGGGGCAAGCCTGAAGCTTGTAGGCCCAGACACAGTTCAAACTGAGGTTTATGGGCTCTTCCACCATCACAGAGACTGCTGCAGTGACTTCAGGATTATTCTTTGTGAACTTGTCACATTAGTTAGGGCTTCAAAACCAAGTCAAAATGGGTATTATTTCCAACATTCTGGATTATTCTTGCTATATTTGTCTCCGAAGTTTTTACTAGTGAGTAGCAGAAGGTACTATGCTGTCACTAATGTAAAATTATGTCATCTTCAATCATTGTGGTGGTTGTACTTTACTGTTTGTTGTTGTTGTTGTTGTTGTGTTTTTATTTGTTTGTTTGTTTTGTTTTGTTTTTTCCTTTCTCTAAAAAGAAGACTGATTTACTAGCCAATCACACATTAACCCTCTCCAATGAATGTATCATATGCAGATTCAGGGATTACTAACATATAATACTGGTATTATATTTTTGAAATGGACAGAAGTTGTAGTTTGGTAGCCTGGTTGTGAAATCACTGCTGGAAAATCATAAAGGAGCTTTGGAAACTTCTGCTAACCTTCCATGTTTGCTTATATACTAGTTTGAAATTTCAAAGACAACTGTCTTAAAAATGGAAGATTTCTAGTCTTTCTTCAGTAATGAAATCTAGTATGCTGTTTTCCTCCAATTGTTGCATTAAGTGCTGGGAAATAAAAGGCATAAAGTTTTAAAAGATTATTTTGACTGTCAAAAATAATCTTGGACACAAAAATAACAATTCATGTGAGCAACTTAGAGATAATATAAGTGGGAATTATTTAACCATTCCCCACAGAGAGGCACAACACCTCCTGCAAGCATAGCTCTATGACATCAACATTTATATGATAGTTATTTATTTCCACTTCAGAACACATGCAATTAGAGTTCTCTTGACTTGGGCACATAAAGCAAAGATGTTGTTGTTCAGCACTGGAGTACTACAAACTCCAGATGTTATTTTATTAAAGAGGTCACACCTAGTTTATAAATGATGACACAAAATAAGGCCTTACCTTGCACCGCATACTACATTGTTCTGAAATTTTTCCAAAGAAATACAATTTAGAGCTCCTCTTCTCTATCTGGAATGACTTCCTTAAAACATTAGGTCACTGCTATGGTATCTCTCATCCCACCGATTTCTCCCTTATCAGCACCCTTGCCTCCACTGCAGTATGAATCTGTTCAGTCATCATTCACTGTTGTTACTGCTGATAACAATATTATAGATGAGGGGTGAGAAAAAAATACTGTGTGTAGTGAATTTTATGGATTTTTTTCTCATTTACACAGAAAAAGTGAGAGGCTAACCTGCTGCCCTCAACATGAGACAGTAAACACAGAATACAAGAGCATCAAATCTCCATGATGACTGGAACGTGCCATCACATAACTCCTTAAAAATTAGTCCATGTGCTCACACAAGCACAGTCCTGATTTTTGTCTGTTGAATTTCTTTAAGATACTCTTATGTTGAGGAACTGTCTCTGTAACTCAGGTTACAACAGCAGTTGTCCCTGAAACACACAGGTCTCACAAAGCCATAACAAATTTAAACCACCATCTAAGCACCTACGCCACCTCCAAACTCATTCTGAAGCTGCAACGGTGACTATGGGTAGCCAAACAAGTTGTAGCAAGCTGTATCAGGCACGTCCCACTCAACAAGCTTAATCTGACAAAAACAAAACAACAACCAAACAAAAATAACAACAAAACAAACAAACACAACCAAGATATTCTAGAAATGAAAGAAAGATATCAGTTTATGTGTTTCCCTCATAAACTACAATACCTTTGAATACACTGAGTTTTGAATACTACGTGTTTACTGGTAAACAGCTCAGGGTTCACCTTACATTTAAGTCCAAGTTAAAAAAATAAAAATAAAATAAATCCCTTCACCACCTAATTCCACATGGAAATCTAAGTATTAATTTTTATTAACAAAGAAAGAGCATAACAGAGCTCTACAGAGCACATGTCTACAGCCACAGAACAGCAGAAGGCAAGTTAAAAGCACAGGTTCAAGACCTACCTCTGACTACATTCTTCAGAAGGCTCATATGCAAATTGGACAAAATATCTATATCTATATCATCTATATTTATGTTCTGCAAGCAGTCATCTGCAGAAGAAAAGAATCTTATAAATTATAATTTTCAAGAACAACCAAAACCAGATACTTACCTACATCTCTGAATAAAACACCTGCAAAAGATGATAGAAGTTTTTCCCCCTGCTAGTATCTGGATCTGCTACTAGTGAGCCCTGAGGTACCTCCTCTGGCCCCACCAATTCCAAGCCCTATCTGTCACTTCAGTTGATGCTTTGCTTTTAATATCTGTTAACCCTTTTATCAAAATAAACTCTTTTCTCTTTAGTACTGTGGCATGACTGCAATCCTAATCTTCCAGCTGCTTTTTAGGGAAAAGCATCTATTCTGTTCCTCTATACTTATTGCTTGATTTTAAACCTTCTGGCTTTGCTTTCTGGCAGGAATTGCTAACTAGCAACATGGTTTGAAGCCAGAAGTTATTCAAAAAGAAGAAAAATCTAATATCTCCTATTGTGGTGCTAATTAGAAACCAGAAATAATTGTCTTTGTTTGTAGGCCATTCCATATTTTAGACATGAATGCAGCAAGATGATGTATGTGAAGCAGATCCCCTTTTGACTTCCCAGCACTATAGGAAAGAAAATGACTGTGCAGAATATTTTGAATAATTAGTGGCCTTAATTAGAAAGTAGAGCTTTGCTTCCAGCATCCATATAATTTTGCCTTGGATCCATTAAGAAACACTTCTTTCAGTTTCCCTTCAGGTTGTCATGAAACAAGGCTTTATCCTTTTTCACGTGTCTATTAAATTAAAATACTATGTATTTAAGACTTGAAGCTTAATTCAATTAATTATTGAAGTATGTGTTAATTCTAATCTCATGACTTGTCTCATTTAATAATTCATTAATGGGAAAGATCACCTAGTCACAACTAAATTGTCTTTAAGTGCTTATCTTAAGCTCTTAAATCAGAATCAATCTTTTTATTTTCTTGCATTTAAAATATTTAATGTTCTTAGTTTATTTCACAAGGCAAAGTGGTTTTACTGAACTGGGCAGCTGAGCTCCACCACAACTGCTCTCTTGCTCCTACTTCTTAAAGTGAAAGAGGAAGAAAATATTATGAAAATGGCTCCAAGGTTGAGATAAGAATGGAGAGATCACTCAACAATTATTGTCACAGGCAAAACAGGCTCATTATGGGTAGATAAATATAGTTTATTATCTATTACTAACAAGTTAGAGTAGTGAGAAACTCAAAACAAACTAAGAATACCTTTCCTCCACCCATCCTCTTCTACATCTTCTGTCAAGGCAATTACAACTAAGATTTTTTTCAGATGTTGAACAACGTATCCAATTTTCAGAAAGAATTTAAACAATTTAAATTTATTGCATTAATTCAGTTTCAAATACCTCATTGTTACTTCTGCAAAGGAGTTCCTCAAAAGTACCAAATATGTTAATATTTTTTTGACACTTTTGCTCTCAAACTTATAGAGTTTTTTGTTTGTTTGTTTGCTGTTTTTGTTGTTGTTGTTTTAGCATTCAAGTTAAGAGTTCCTTACCTCCCATAATTCCACTAGATGAAATGTGGATTGATCTGTAATAGTTATACTACTTCAATTCTGGGAAGTTCCAGAATCTATACATTTTTGTTTGTTTTTTTTGTTTGTTTTTAATTGAGACCATTATATAATCCTTATTGATTTAGATCAGTGACATTTATCACTCAAAAAAAAGTTTGCTGATGGTACATAAGGAATCTATCTGAAAGTTAAGCTACTGAATATTTTATACTGTAGCTTCGAGTGCCTTTCAAATTTTCAGACAAGAACAAAATCAAAGTAGCAACCTATCCAAATGGGAGCAAAATATGTTTTTAAACAATGCTTGTACTTTCAGAAAGAACATTGCTCAAGGCTGTTTCTGAATCTACATACACACACACACATACACATTTCTACCACAGAGCTGAAAGGAGTTAAAGCAACCTATAGTAATCTGGCTAAGATAATATCCATGAATCACCACTTTAACGATGTTTTATTTTAAATGTAAGCATTGCCAATACATCTGTAAGATAAGAATATTATATATGCATATCTTTAATGAAAGCTCTTTCTTACTCTAGAAAAGTGATGGAATATGACATCTTTTGCTAAAATCAGAGCAAACATAAGACTTACGTAATTTGTGTTGGCTACAAAGACTGTAACCTAAAGCTAAAGACTTTAGCTAAAAGCTGTATGAAACTAAAACAGAATAAGACGTGTGCCTATAGTCTACTTTGAAAAATCTAGAGTTCTTTTTCAAAATGTATTCAGGACTAAAACCTACTTTTCTGTCTCTCATGTCACAAAAAAAAAAAAAAAAAAAAAAAAAAAAAAGAGAGAGAGAGAGAGAGATTGAAAGTAGATAAAAATATGGAGCTTTTAGAAAGTATTTGAGAGATCCAGCATCTGTAATGTCCTATTTTTAACTGATGCTGTTCATGGAACAAAAAAAAAAAAAAAAAAAAAAAAAAAGAAAAATATTAAGAAAAAGAAAAAGGAAAAGGAAAAAAAAAAAAAAGGAAAAGGAAAAAAAAAAAAAAGGAAAAGGAAAAATGTCACATAGCAACCAACATTAATTAGAGTGAAATTAGAGTGAATATTGTACATTTTCAAAAGCTTTTCTATTTATATGAGAACTCAGTAATTTACCATACACTGGTAGTAAATATCCCAACCCTGATTTTTTTTTTCATCTCTACATGACAATTGGCCTCTCAAGACAAACTATGTTTCTCAAAAATGATAACTGAAGGGAAAAACAAAACAAACAAACAAACAAAAAAGATCATAATGAAAGCCTATAATACATACATATATACTTTATGTATTGAATCAGGGTAGTCATTATCTTTCCTTCTATTGGAACATTTATGTTCTGAAATGTACCAACTACTTTTATTACATTTACAAATATTTTCCCCCGGAGTATTAATGACACACCAGTACAGGTAGGCTTTATGTTGGAAATAAGATACTACTACTACTACTACTAATAATAATAATATAGCATAACAACAAAATGAAAAGTAGAACCTCAAAAAAATTAATACTTGAAACTCGTTTTATTGCAACATGAATGGAAGAATTTCTTTTGAGACCAAAGTGTTTGTAACATTTCCCTATCTCTTTCTGCTATGTTGACCAGTAAACGCAACTTACTGCATTTTGTCACCATGTATGTTGTCACCAGGTCACCACGGTTCCATGTCACCATCACTAAGACTTCATCCTTAGACAGTAAGTGACATGGGCCACCCACAAGTGACAGTCCTTGCACTCTTCCAAAACTGTGAATTTCCCTGGAACTACCAGGAGGAGCAAGCAATGTATTTTTCCTCACTCCTAAGCCAGCAGAACTCCCCAGCTGCAAAGTGGAACCCTTACTCTGTCTGTAGTCTTCCTTTTGCATACAGGTCTGTTCCACGTAATAAAATAACAGGGAAAAACACTATATAATTCTACAATTAATCACTATATCACAATGTATGCAGGAACACATAGGAAGCTGTCTTAGCATTCTCTAAGTTTCAGGTGCACAATAATGAAACATACAAATTTAAGTACAGCTTAAACTTCCACCAATTAAAAGTTATGATGCCAGAGATTCTTTTGTTCTGCTCTTCCAAATGCATGATAATATGACTTAGCTCAACTCTCTTATGTCACAGACCATGTTAACTATCCTTACCCTCTATTTCCCACAATCTAAGAATTCAGCTACTGTGTCTCTGCTGATGCATAACTGGCTGCGCACAGCAACTTGAATGTTAACTTGATCTATTACAACTTTCTTTTAATGTCATTCTTTACAGTTATGTTGTAGAATTATTTCAATTTTCTGCAGAGGAGAAGAGTCTTATAATTTTGAGTTTTCGCTTTTAGAGGAATTTAAATGTATAGCCATTATGTACTGCTATCATGACATATGTGCCATGATTTCTACCTATCAGTAGAAGGACTGTAATTTTAGAGAGGAGAATATGTTTACACTGTGTGTTGGATTCACAGAAAAGGCAACAAGGACATCTTGGGTCTGCAGGTTTAAAGAGAGTATGCCCAGATCTTCTTGGCCAGACAAAAGAGTAGGCAGCTATGGTGAAGTGTGTACAGGACTGTGGAGAGAGTGCCCTCAGGCACTACTTTCTCTTACCTCCATCTCATATGTGATTCATCACCTTGAAGAACAGATCAAGCAGCTTGCACACCTCAAATACCCATTGTGCTTTCCTTGTAAATACAGTAAAATTTATCAACAACAAAAGTAGTGTTAGAAATAGTTTTGACTGTATGATGAGGAGTCCTGACCATTTAGCACATCTCTATTTTTTCTGTTCTCCATGATTTTTTTCCTGAGTAAAACACACAATAAAGAAGGTAGTTACTCTGATGAGATGGAAAAGAATTCACATGACAAAGTAGAACTGTCCTAAATACTTGTAGTCATCAACAGAAGAGCTGCATAAGTCAGAAAATAAACCAAGAATCTGTTATAATGGAAAATGCAACACAACTTCAATACATGGTCACCATCCATTAACTCTACCATTTATATAGAGATTTTTCTTCTGGTCTCAGCTATTTCAGCTTCAAATAATGCACATCTCACCTTACAGACCAGATGTTGTGTATGATTTTCTCCAACAATGTCCTCTTTTTTTGTTGTCGTCGTTGTCCATATTGTTCTTTAGCTATGGTTGTCTTTCTTTATCATATTCGGTACTCATTAAAAAAAAAAAAAAAAAAAAAAAGTAAAGTTGGAAACCTGATGCAGCTAGAAGTCATTATTATATTTACTTATTTTTATTATTTTTATTATTATAATTTATTTTTATTATTATATTTACTTATTTTAATGAAAGGTAATTTCACGTTAAAGCTTATTGTGGAATTTACCCCAAAGCTACTGAAATATGTGGAAGGAGGAGGGAGTAAAACTATCTTTGTAACTTCATAGTTCCATTACTATAAAGTAAATAAACTTTAACAGTTTTTTACTGTGGAAACAGGACCTTTAATCTCAGTGGGTATCCTGAGTGCTGCATTTAAATTTTATTTTATTTTATTTTATTTTCAAAAGGGCCTGTAGGGGAAAATGATTAGGAAAAAAGCATAGGTCTAGAACTTCAGAACAATTTCAACAGCAGTTGCCAGACTTTTGAAGCTGTCATAAAACACAACCTGACTATAGCGTTGTTGTCTAAAATGAAAAGAATTATAGATAGGCAGCTAAGATAACTATAACCTTGAAGAAAATGTGATAATATTGTCAATATAACATACAAAACACAGAGAAGAGGAAAAAAATTAAAATAAAATAAAATAAAATAAAATAAAATAAAATAAAATAAAATAAAATAAAATAAAATAAAATAAAATAAAATAAAATAAAAACTTTATGAAAGACTTTGGGAGTAGTTTACACTTTTCAAAAAGCAGGAATTCATAAAGGTATTTTAGGTAAAGCTCCTTTGTGCTTTAAAGAAAAACACTAAAGAAAAACCTCAGGTTTTTGAGCCTTCTTTTAAGAAGGGTAGAAGATGCTATAACAGTGGAAAAAAATTTAGAGCCATGTGACTGCAAGCACATGATGCAGGAGGCAGTCAATGAAGCAAACCCTCCAGCAAGTCATGAGTCATGCCCTCCTATCCAGGGCATTGTATAAGGTCTTCCCCTTCTCCTTGTAAAGTTTAATGGTCTAGGCAGAAATGACAAGGCTAGAGCTTTATCCATCAGCGTTTTCAAGTGAAAGCTGAGTTTCTCCTGCAGTCCAAAGATTCTGGAAGTGGAAGCATAAGACATGATAGTATGTTACCAGTGGATTAAAACTATAAGCTGGGGTGCTATTAACTGTTTTTGTACCATACACAAATAGTCCACCTGAAAAAGGTATTGATTGAATGTTGCCTATAAGAAATTTTGCTATACCTACTGAAATGTATAATCATTCTTTGTTTCTTTACTTCTGTTTTTCTCTACTTGAAACAAACAATTAAACAAAAACAAACAAACAACAAGAAATAAGAAATAAAAGTGTTATTTTAATACATAGTATTGGAGGAAAAAAAAAAAAAGAATCAAAACTGAAGATTCTTTGGAGCAGTTGGCTCCTGAAAAATGGTAAATAATAAGGATGCAATTCTTACATGGATTTTTCAGGCAGTTCCTTTTCCACCTCCCCTTCTCCCATCCAGCTAGGCTGACTCCACAGCAGCTTACACCAGTCTACACTACTGGTTGCTGGAGTCCTGCTCTCCCCTTTGCTGTAAAAACTCATCCTGTCCTTCTACCAGCTCTGTCATTCATTTGTTTCTGTGCAGCACCTTCCAGCAAGTCAAGACATTTCAAAACTTTTTTTCTGTCTGCATAGCTCAATGGTTAAATACACTGATTCAGTTCCTAGTGGGGAGGGAGACCCCCAGGATCAGTGCAAAGGTAAAGGATGAACCATTACACCCTGCAGCCAGGTGGTTTGTGCTGCTATTGAACTCTAGTTTGACATTCAGTACTGAAGTGCTCCTGCTGTTATCTACCCCCAGAATAATTACTAGTTAAAAAACAGAATCTCTAAACTGTATACTTTATGGGTTTTGTTCTTGTTGTTGTTTTGTGTGTGTAAATTCATCCTAAGTCTTCATATATTTTTTGAAAAATTTTTATTTCTTTACCCTCTCTGGTCAACCATGGAGGCTAATTTTGCAACACAAGCCATGATGCAAAACACCATAAGGGAACTCCTGGTTCTCAAAATACATTGATGATAAAATTGATGATAAATTTTAATTGCTTCAGAGTGTCAACTGTGTGTCAACAGTTGACCTAAGCTGTTACTTTTGCATCTGGTGTTTCAAATAATTATTTTACAGATAAGGAGAAGAAGCACTCATATTGTTTCTGAAATGACAACTGGAGGTATCCTTTTGAGAACAAATATTCTGGGAGTGCTGAATGATATTATACTTCCTTGAATTCAACAGAGAGAGCACTAGGGTTTTGTATCTGACATTTCATTTAAAAAAAATAGCCTGTGCCTGAGTATAACAAGAAAAAGGAAGGCTGTGCTTAAGTGTAAGTAACAGTTCAGACACTTGTTCCAATTTCTTTTCATCGACTACAATATAAGTATCTGGTCAAGATATATTTTTTCCCCCCATTGTGATTAAGTGTCTTTATAGAAGCTGAAACCCAAGAAGTTTTAAAGTGAAAGAAAGAACCAAGTTCCTCCCTATTTAACATTTATATGACCCACATTAAAATAACAGCCTGTAACATATAATAGAGGTACCTGAGCTAGCTCAGAACTGAAAGAAATGTTACTCACATCAGTACAGAGCTCAGGGTGATCTATGTGCCTTGTTTCAGGGGTTAAATCACAGTGATTGTCACACACCTGAATACTAGAGTTCCATTTTTAAGCAGTTTTCCCAAAGCCACAAAGGGCTGAAGCAGCTGCTGTGGGAACTGAGCTGATGCTTTACTCACAGTGCTTATCTACTTTAACAGATCTCACTGTTTCTTGCTTATCTCCATAATAATGGACCAGAGCTTTGCACTTAAAAAAAATTATTTGCACTTAGACATGTCTAGTGCAAATATCCTCACTTTAAATATAACTCACACTCTTTGACCAGACGATGAAACTGGCATGCTAAAAAAATAACAGCTTCACTCTAAGTCAATGTACTCTTAGTGGCTTAGGTGGAGTCTAATTAATTTTTCATGATTCCCATTATATCAGTGTTGCCCCATCTTAAGTATTCTTTTCGGAAATAATGAATTGTTTCTGGGTTATTCAGGAAAAAAAAAAAATCTAATCTGGGAATGGCAGTAGCTATATTACGTATGTTCATATTCGTTCCAGGTCATAGACAAGTTTCTTTATTTCTCCTCTTGCTCTTTGTCATTCCTTTGCTTTCTAGCAACGAGAGAAATACACACACACACACACACAAAATATACAATATTTTAATAATAGAGAAAGGTTCTCAAGGGAAGAAAAAAAAAGCAAAACACAGTTCACAGAGTGAAGAATAAATACTGATTGATAGTATGGGAAGGATGATTACTTCAGTAATTGTTTAATTCTCCTTGTGGAAACCTAATTGAGAAAGGATTGAATAAGACTTCGTTTCCATTACAACTTCTTTAGGACATAATACCTACCATAGGATAAGAAAAATGTTTTCTCTATTTTTCTGCAGAAAGTACTACTGTCATTATGCAGCCCTCCTATCATTCTAAGGGCCAAATAGAGTTCACCTTTTCACCAGGCACTTTGTTCAAAATATCCTGTGTTAAAAATATGTGTTAAAAGGTTGGCATTTGGGTTTCACTAGAAACTTTCTGGTTCCATTGAGAAAGAAAAACAACTGATAAACTTGCACTATTATAATATTTTTCCTTCTGACCTCAACTAATATCTGAACATCACAGAAAAAGAACAACAAAAATGTTTTTTCTCTCAGTTATCTGAAGTGCTTTGGTTCAAGTTTGAAATTTAAAGTTGAGGCTGGTTCTTGTTTTATCAACACTGGTTCTTCTAGTTCTAATCTTTTTTATTCCTGTGTGTCCAAGATGTACAGACAAAAGCCCAAAAATCCACTAAGAAAAAAAAAAAAAAAAAAAAAAAAAAAAAGATCAAGGGAAAGTATTTTGGCCTCCTCTCATTAGAAAAAACAAAAAAAAAAAAAAAAAAAAAAAAAGAAAAACAACTCCTTGCATGTCACAATATATTATTTACAGTATTCACATATTGTTTTCCTGTGCTATTGTCATTGAGTATTCATACGGCTTCATATCTTCCCACTGCATGCAATCTGTAATGAAAATTGCATTTCAGTAAATCAATACTATATTTTAGGCAAGCTTCAACTCCCAGGAGAAGCCAGAACATCCCACTTAGTGTAAGAGTTGATTGACTGCTAACAATGGATTAGAAATTATGGGTGAAATCTGTTTTAAAATTACATGAATTAGCAAAACTCTCAATGCACAACTCTCTCATAGCTCTACTTTCTAAAATCCCTAATGCAAACAAACACAAACATATTAGATACATCCAACATTTAGGAACACTAATATATTGGAAGTCATCAGGCAAGCTATTAGATCATGTTTTCTCCTAAGCAATACAAAAGGATTATTTCTGCACTTCTTTGATATAAACAATGCTAGTTTCTCCTTTTATTTTTTTATCCAGAGAAAACATCCAAAACATAGTTGATTAGACCTGGAGGCAGAATTAGTCTTAACAGAAAAAAAATAAAAATAAAAATAAAAATCAGTAATTATAAAATTTTAATAAAGGAATTTTACGTAACAGTTCCTCTACTTGGCTACCAATTGGCGACATACCTTGATGTAGTTTGTATATGTAGATGGAAAAAATTCTACAGAAAGCTATAAATCAATTGCATGCATATTTTACTGACACACTTTTGTTTATATAAATACTGGCTTAGTATGTCTGTGTCAATTCTTCAGAGTAAAACTGCAGTGATATTTTATATAAGCAAAAGCAAAGTTATTTGATATTTAAATTCTTTGCAAATGCATTTTAATATTTTTTTCACACAACAAGAGAAAATTTATGATTGCTCACATTGTTAAAAACACCTGCATGAAATTTAATTTAAGCAGTTTAAATATAGCTAGCAAAATGATAAATAATTTCATAGTAGGTTTTATTGTAATATGTGGTATTTCAATACCCACAAACTATTCTTTATAAAACTGTAGCACATAATTCTTTAGGGAAAAAAAAAAAATAAAAAAATTATTATTATACATCCATCCATCAGATATTGATCCAGGAAGAAATCCATTTTTGTGAAATCAGTGGTGATAGTCTCGCCTTTGTTCCTCCAGCAATTGCCAACCTATTCTCAGAATTCACTTATCTTTTGTTCCATCTCCTTCTGGGGAAAATAAAAAATAAAAAAAATAAAAAAATAAATACAGCAACCAAAAATTCTTCTGTTCCCTTGCCATACACTTAATACACGTCTGTTGTTCTACTGTGGGACGCCAGCTGAAACCAGGTTTCTTGTTTGCTAATATCTGAAATGATTTCTAGGACATGAACTATATATGTGGTGGAGAAGTGCATACGAGATTAGAAAGGTGAGTTTTGCTCCAAATGGATGCTTAGGCACTGGATATGATAGGCAAGACATGCTGGGGAGACGTTTCGGTTGCTAAATATTCCAATAGCTGAGACTTTACTAGTCATATCAATGGAAGTATTCACCCTGTGAAGTGAACCAGGCTTTTGTGCTGCAGCTAAAGAATATAGAGAGTGGCACCTTTTATGAAATTATTGTTCTTCTGTATACCAGAGCAGGAAAGAGCATTGATGATTGTATTTTTATTATGAGACTTAGCCATAAAAAGACTTAACACTTATTCATGAAAATATGAAAATCTACGCTGTAGTTCACAGAATCACAGAATTGTCTAGGTTGGAAGAGACCTCAAGATCATCGCGTCCAACCTCTGACCTAACACTAACAAGTCCTCCACTAAACCATATTGCTAAGCTCTACATCTAAATGTCTTTTGAAGACCTCCAGGGATGGTGACTCAACCACTTCCCTGGGCAGCCCATTCCAATGTCTCACAACCCTCTCAGTAAAGAAGTTCTTCCTAATATCCAACCAAAAACACCCCTGGCACAACTTTAGCCCATTCTCCCTCATGCTGTCACCAGAACATGGGAGAACAGACCAACCCCCACCTCGCTACAGCCTCCTTTAATGTACTTATAAAGAGTGATAAGGTCGCCCCTGAGCCTCCTATTCTCCAGGCTGAACAAACCCAGCTCCCTCAGCCGCTCCTCACAGGACTTGTTCTCCAGACCCCTCACCAGCTTTGTCGCCCTTCTCTGGACTCGCTCGAACACCTCGATGTCCTTCTTGTAGCAAGGGGCCCAAAAGTGAACACAGTACTCAAGGAGCAGCCTCAAATGTAAAATGGTTATAGTGATATTTCTGTGGTAGTACATAGTAGAGCCAGTATGTACTACCAGTAAGTCTTAACTGACTGAATTGCTGTACATAGGTTGTTCCAAAATCTTGAAAAGCAAAAGCAAAAATGAATCTGCACAAAACTGCAGGACCTGCCTGTCCAATGAATTCTTACAATGTTTTTTTGCTGTTCTCCAGCTGCTGAATCTTGTGGTGACAGTCCCTGGGCTGGCTGTCACTTCCAGTTTGGAACAGTGCCTTCATGAAAACATATGCCAAACTCAAGAAAATACGTACATAGAAGAATGAACTGTAACTCTAGAAAACTATTGGATATCCATGTTTCTTCTTAGTTCAAGATTTATTTATTTATTTTAGGAACTAGTAATATATTCACAGATTGTTATATTTCAGTAGGGAATCCTTTTGCAGGATAAAAGAAAAAAAGAATAACTGCATATAAACTGTTGTATTACATTTAAATGAAGTGATTAGGGGAGATTATCTTTTTATCTTTTTGGTGTCATAGAAACAGTGATAGACCATAAATGAATTTTTTTTTTCCCCATTATTTTAAATATAATGAATCCTCTTATATACCATTAGAAGGTAGTAAAGGAAGGATGTTAAAAGTTTCATTAAAAATATTTGCCCTGCAAATATTTGCCTCAGCCCAGACATAATCAGAAAGAGAAAGAAAGTAAAAAGCATATTATCCAACATGCTGCACTTGTTTATCAAGCCATACCAAATTAACACAAAAACTCTGATGCTAGAAAGCAATTGTGTCTTTTCTAAGTGTGCTTGTAATACAACTTTTTAGTTTTGTTATTCATCTGTAAGTCGGTACCAGGAGGTGGTTTGTGTGATAATCCATTATTTGCCTGTTCTCACTCCACTCATAGTGGAGAGGATAGTAATTTACAAAATTATCCCATCTGACTGAATTTTATTGTAGCTCATTCTCTTCCTGTTCCTCCTGTCTCCAAAGCATATTTTGACTTGTGCTCCAGATTTACTTTTTTCTTTTAAGTGTTGTTTTGTTTATTTTTTTTTTCCTATGGCATTTTAATTTGCTTCCTGACATCTTATTCCTAGCTTTCTACTTCTGTTCATAACCACCTGTCTGTTTCTTTCTTTTTTCTCCTGAAGAGAAATGCAATTTAGGCTATGTTGCACTCTTTTCTTCCTCACCCACACGTTTACACATTACAAAACCAGAAGAGACATAAAGGACCCTTCTTTTTTTTACAGTTGCAAATGCCACCCTTTAAACAGTCAACATGGAGGACTGATTCTATGCAATCCACAACCCTTAACATTTCCTGACACCATACCCATGGCACATCATGCTTATACTCTTACAGCAAAACATAAAATGTACTCAGTGTCTTCCATCTTTGAAAACAGCAGACTACCAAGTAGCTCTCATTGTCTTTTTTTTTTTTTTTAATAGCCTCACTTTCAAATAAATAAATAAATAAATATATATATTACTAGCAGACATTTCTGGCATTTATTCTTCCAGTAGTGCTTTGAGAAATCCCATCAGCAAAGAGTACCTTTCATTGTTATACAAAAGCCAGTATGTTAGTCTTTTCCTCTTCTCCAATTTTATTTGTTAGGCTATACCTAAAATCAGAGTTACATTTAAAGTTAAAGTGGAACCTGATTCTGAGGTCTACTCCCATAAAATTATGAAATAGAATTTTAACAGTTATGTATGTATCTAACCTAAACAGATTGAGTATAAAATTGTAAATGCTTAAAGCAACACTTGCAGCGAACAATTTCTCAGTAATCTACAGGTTAAAGTATATTCACATAAAATGGCTGTTGAATAATTCCAAGGAAAAAAAAAATATTCTGAAAAACAGTAATTATTTGTTTACAGTTCCTGAACATTAGAAAATTCTGTATTTATGAACAGACCTGTATTTATGAATAGATTGTTTTGCTGCAAATAATTCCCCTGGATCAAATCAAAAGATATTTATATATTTTCAGAGTATTTCAGGTGACAGATAGAAAGTCAGTCCAGTCTGTTTCCAAGTCTTTATAAGGAAAATTATTGAGTGTTTTTGGTTAAAAATATTAAGGGACTGTACTAATTTCAGGGTAATTATAATTCAAGTCTGGTATGATCAAGTCTGGTAGGAACCTGTTTTAACTTTCTTTTTTTCACAGCACAGAGGAAGAAGTAACCTTTGTTTTATGGAAGAGAAAAAGAAACAATTCCAGTAATCAGGATTCAGCAGCAAGCTTATTGATACAGTTGCCTTTACTTCTGTTATAGATGGTTCAGTACACTTGAAATCCATGGACTTCTAAGGGAATAAAGTAATCTACTATCAGTCCTTTTCCCTACTGTTGTTTCATTTCGTATGATATCTGTTTATGTTTCTATGATTTTGTTTCTCTTACATGATTTAATTCAAGTTTTTCTGATAACCTTGTGTATTTATCCTTCCATTTTATAGTCAAAATCTAGTTTATTAATTTTAGTTCAATTTATGCTAGTAAATTGATAATTCCATGATAATTCAATGTTTGCTAACTTATTTTCTTTCATTTGAAAATCTCACTGAGACTTTCAAATGCAAAGAACAGGCAGAAAATAACATCTTTGATATATTCAAAGGTTGGAGAAATACCCTCCCTTCCCCCTACCCCATTCTACCCATTTTGCTTTGTTCTAAGGCCATTTTTCTCTGCAACTCTGAGGACTATAAATATATATATATATAAATATTTTATTTGAACTGTGAATGGACCTTGAGCTTAGCACAGTAATCCAGATTCCAAGCAGAAATTCCCATAATTTCAGTCCCACTTAGACTAAGTCTTGACTTGGACCTTGAGTTGGGTAGGCATCAGACACCATATTTGTGGTGTTTTTCTAGTAGTGAAAATGCTTACTTAATTAAATTAATTACTTAATTACTTACTTAGTTAAACTCCTCCCCATCCCTTTCCCATTATCGTAGTAACTTGCTCTGTTTTTATTATTTTTTATTACTATTTTTTTATTATTATTGTTGTTGTTGTTTATTTTATTTATTGCACCACACAGCACATGGTGGTCACATTCCTTGAAATATTAGATGATTAATTTTGTTCATTACTAACATTTTATAGCTATTCCAACAAGATATATTTATTTTTAGTGGCTTCTAAGCTTACAATCAAACCATGTTAATATGACAAAGAAGTTTTCATAGTTAAGATGGAAAGACTTTTTTTTTTTCTGATATCTGGAAAAGGTGAATATTCAAGACATAATCATGTGATAGTGATTGATATGTAATCCAGAGAACCTCCATAAAATTTTCAATTATATGGAATGAAGAAAAAAGGAAAAAAAATACTCTCATGATTTTGGCAACCCTGCCCAGAGTAGAGGGGTTGAAACTAGATGATCTTGATGACCTTTAAGGTCCCTTTCAACCCAGGACATTCTATGATTCTATGATTTTTTTTTTCTTTTGTTTTGCAAGCACTTTTAAAAGGATCAGTAGTGAATATAGTTCGAATATATCCATAAGTTTAGTGTAGCTAAAAGGTTTAAGAAACTGTTGTTTGTTTTTAAATTAATATTGAAGAAGAACAATTCAAATTGTGATTATGAAGCTCTAAAATCTTCATAGGGATAGTAACAAAGAAAGGAAAATGATTAAATATTAAAAATATTACAACAACCAATGGGAAGGTATAAGCTCCTGTAGGCAGGTACAAAACAACCATATTGAAGTTACATTTTAGTTTCTATCCAACTGAAAGAACTAATTATAAAAATGGTATATTAAAAACAATATATATATACGTTTATATGAAAATTAAATTCAAGTATAGAAACTAAGGCTCCTGTATAAAAAAAAAAAAAAAAAAAAGCTTTTTTTTTCTATTTACCTATTTTATTTACCTGATATAAACCACAACAACTATGAAAGTTCTAAGTCTGTTCCACAGAGATTTACTAAGGCTTCGGAACAAAATGTAGCTAAATTCTTACCTCCTTTGTGATATTACTGCTCATTTTCTCAGCATTGTCTGATCAGGTATTTATAAGGGTAATTTCCATATAGTAGACTTCAAGTTTGTTATTGAAACGCATGCATGAAATGTATTCAGTCAATAACTGAATTTCTATTATTAGAACTAGAAGAAAACCATAGTTTTAAATAAATTCATAGTGGTGGTGCTTTCCTAGTTCTCTCTTCTCCTAGGAAGAAGAGGATAATTACCAGTTCTGTAAATCGGCATAGATCTAATGGAGATAATGGGACTGCTGATTTAGACTGAGTCAGGGTCAGGTCCAAAGCTTCTATCAAGTTCTGTTTTGGATTGATAGCCAGAAAAATGTAAAGGAGCAGAAAAATCTCCAAATGAATAGCATCAGAAAGGAAAGAAATGCACCTGCATTTTAACACATTAATCCATACCAGGTGTCCTATTTTGTAGGCTGGTCCACATGAGTTGTTGTGTCTGTTCAGATACATTTTAAGTTAATATATTTTTCATTTCATTCAAAAGTTAATACATTAACCTTTCATACATTGCACAGTTGTGATCATGCAAATTAACATACATCCATGTACATCAACATCACAAGATATAATGTAATATCTAGTAAGATTATTTGCATGCCAGAATTATTATGAAATTAAAAAAAGTATATATTTGTGCAGATGAGAGTTACAATATAGCCTTTTAAAATGAAGAAGTGAAAAATTAGGATTCAAATTGCAATTGTTAGTGAGTTAGTTCTTACAGATACTTATTTTGTCACTTACAGAAATGTAGTACAAAATACAGAAAATACAGTGTTGCTATTGGATTCTTAGTTTTCATCAGCCAGATACTAGATTATTATTTAAAACAAAAGTGAGAACTCTTTTTAATACGATTTATCACAGATTATTTGAATTGACTGAAAAAAAAAAAAAAAAAGAGAGAGAGAGATTGAAAGAGAGAAGAAAAATACCTGTGCTTACTCAATTTCGGTTAGTTTTTAAATTCTGGAAACAGTATTTATATTTTATATTGTCAGGATAAAATAAATAAATAATCAAGTTTCCAACTAGCATGTAATTCACAAACTGGAGTCACAGACATATTTTTTGCTATTCATCATACCGTAAGACATTTGAGCTAGTTGAATCATGTGCTCATATGGATTTGACCATATTTCCAGACCTTCTCTAGCCCTTCATCATTGTTTGTCATCACTCACCCATCATCAACACTGCTGTCAGAACTGACACCACAATCTAATGAAACCATGGTGAGAGTCTGAGACAGAGCTATCTGTAGTATAAAGGTCTAAAAGGTCTTAAAAGGTTCAACTTTCTAAATGTTAGGAGTGGCATAGTTTTAATATTTAATGTTGACAGTTTTTGCAGCATCAGAGATTTCTGAAAAAGGGTAATCATGAACATTCATTATGTTTTAAAAACTGAGCTGTGTTTGATTGTGTGTCCTTAAAATGGGTTTCCTATTCCTGTATTTTCTGTAATCTTTTACCATTCAAATAATCTTCTACCAGTCAAGATGCTCCAAAGTTCACCACCCAAACTGGGTGAATGAGAGAGAGTAAAAGAAGAAAAAGTATAACCCATCTCTTTAAGAATTCATTTTAAGGAAGTATATTCTTTTATTATTTTTTTTTCTCATTGTATTCTTATAAATCAAAGACACTGCAAATTCATTAACTCTGGTGGAACTGGCATTAATGCTAGGAAAAAAAAAAAAATGTGTGAAAGAAGAACAAGCCCCTGTGGATAATACTATTTTTATTTTTTTTTTTACCTGATTATTATGTGGACAGTCCAGTACAGAAGAAACATACAGCGTTATGTGCAAACAAGTGCCTCAACACAGGCTAAAAAATAGTTAGAGAAATATGTAGTGATAATTATGGAAAGAATAATAACTAAAACATGGAGATATATTCTAGATAACTTCCCAACTGTGTTAAATTCTTTAATTGTAGCCTTGTTAAACACATTCTTTCTGCCTTGTCCAGGATGTTAATAATTGGAAAATTGTTTCTGTCACAAGCGAGAGAAAACAGTACTTCTTTTTAGTGGACCAAGTACTGATCTCATTTACTAAAGCAAAAATGCAGATAAATGTATTGATATTAGAACACATTCAGACTGGAACCTGGCTCATTTTCCATTTTTTCCATTCCCATTTCCATTTCCATTTTCATAACCAGATGGGAACAACTTTTTCAGAACTCTCTCTGAAAAGAAAAAAGCTATTTCTTTGTCCTCTCTTATATTTAGAGGGTTCTTGTTTATTTTCTTATTTTTTTTCACAGGTTTTCACTGGTAGGAATAGAATAACTTTTTTTTATTTTTTTTAATTTTTTTTTCTTTTTTTTTTTGTACATGTGCCATCAGCTTTAAGTTTCTGATATTCTGAAAAAAAAAAAAAGTTTCTGAAAAAAAAATGGTGTTTTTTCACGAGAAGAATTTTTCATTCAAACTGTAGGTGAAAGCCTTATTTTTGAGAAAGAATTTTCAGACCATATTGAAGACTCTTATTTAATAACTGTCCCTTTTAAAAGATCTCAGTTCATACACTTAACATCCCTAGACTGTTTTTTTTTAAATGTTGGCTATAACTGTTTTGAAGAAATAATTAAAGTCTGTGCCTGACATCTTTTTCTGGCTCCAACTCTGATTAAAAACTATGAGAATGACTTAGGCTATACTTTTTTTTTTTTTTTTTCCTCATGTAAAGCCAAGATATTAGTGGTCAGTACTGTTTAGAACAGAATTCTTCTATTCATGAATATTAACTGTTTATCTATAAACATGTAGATAATTGTATGTTACTAACAGGTGTATTTGTCTCGAGAGAAAGGTATTTGAAATATCTGTATTATGTTACTACTGTATTTTCAGTAAAATGTATCCATAATGATGTCATTCTACCTTTGTAATGTACTATAGTTTATACTTTCTGGCCTCATTTTGATAACTATTCATCTATGTGAACATTTCCAAATACATGAACAGATCTAGCGCTGTACAGGAAATACTTCTGTTCATGGTACATATAAAGTTGAAGCTCTTGATTTTAGTACTAGATGGTCTTACGTGTTTAAAAAATTACGATAGTTACCAGGCTTCTTCTTAATATATGCATCTCTTACTTAAGCTGAATTAACCATTCACATGGTTGTTATTTTAAGTGAGTAAATTATAAAAGCCATATCCTTTAGTGAAACTGCAATGGAAGACCTTCATATCCTCTCCACCAACAGAATAAGCATCAGAATTATATTCTGCATATAACTTGTGTTTAATTGATGTCCTGGTTTCAATTAGAACAGAATTAATTTTCTTCCTAGTAGCTGGTGGAATGCTGTGTTTTGGCTTGGGATGAGAAGAGTGCTGATAACACCCCGATGTTTTAATTGTTGCAGAGCGGTGCTTATACCAAGCCAAGGACATCTCAGCCTTTTGCTCTGTCCTGCCAACAGGCAGGCTGGGGGTGCAGTAAGAGCTGGGAGGGGACAGACCCAGGACAGGTGACCCAAACTAGCCAAAGGGGTATTCCATACCATCTGACGTCATGCTGAACAATATATAGGGGTGGCTAGCCGGGGGAGGGGGCCGGACTGCTCGGGGTTAGGCTGGGCATCGGTCAGCGGGTGGTGAGCAATTGCATTGTGCATCACTTGTTTGTACATATTATTATTACTTTCCTATTATCACCATTGTATTATTATTATTGTTATTATTATTTTTGTTATTATTATTTTCCTGTCTTATTAAACTGTCTTTATCTCAACTCACGGGCTTCACTTTCCATTTCTCTCCCCCGTCCCAGAGAGGGAGGGGGAGGGTGAGCGAACGGCTGCGTGGTGTTTAGCTGCCGGCCGGGTTAAACCACGACAATTGAAATATTCAGTTAGTCTAGCAAAAGCTTTGATGGCCTGATTTGTGTGATATAATTACTTGATGTTTTCTTCTTTCATTTTATGCTTTTAAATGCAATGAAAAAGCAAAGATTTGTGTATAAAAGCAAAGAGCATTACTACACCTGAGGTATTAATCTAGTTTTAATGAGAAATATAAATAGAGAGTGTCAGGAAAAAAAAAAAAATAGGCAGGCCAAAATCTCTTTTGTTTTAGTGTAACTGTATCACACTAAATAGTAGCAATTGAATATGAATATGGGAACATTTTTTCGAAGGCTACACTTTCTCAAAATTACACTTCTAATTTCTTGGTAGTAGGACTGTGACCATTTCCTAATTTTCAAAAAACCTTCATCAGTTATCTCCCCTTTTCATAATAATGAGAGCAGATGGGGGTTTAGTTTGGTTGGAAATCCCTACCAATTGTTTTTTTTTTTAGCAATACAATAAGGAAAAGTTTATCCTGTTTGCTCTTGTATTGGTTTATTGAAAAACCTCCTATACCTGGAAGTTGTTGGCTGTCAGAACAAATTAAGTCTCACAGGTAGAACAAAAAAAAAAATTCCTCATTTTATGCGAATTTTGGGGGATCTTAATAGGGCACATTTATGAAAAGTAACACCTTTTTGTCCACATCATGCACTTCAGTGTTTTTAAATAATCATTTTTAAAGAGAGTGTTGTGAGATAAAGAGAATAACAGATATGGTGTCCTGACCACAGGTGTTCAAAAAGATGGAAAAGAAAGAATAAAAAGATAATTAAATGTCATTTTTATTTAAATGGGCTATGTTATTATTTTTTTTTAATATTTAATTAATCTAGATATTTGCTTTGCAAGGAATTAAAATAACTTTAAACATATGCCATTTTCACACCACATAAGACATGTTTTCTGTTGCTTTTCTTATGAGCAATCTAAGTGATCAGGAGATCACAAGGAGATCTTACAAATACGTCAGAGTTTTTTTCAGGTTTGATAGTTGGTTTACAGATTTTGGCATAATCTTATTTCATCTGTTCTTGAGGGGTTTTATGCTATTCTTGTTGCTGAAGTTATTCTAGAAGGTCATGATTAAATTTAAGTGTAGTTCTACGTATTTCATACTGTCCTCTATCTTCATACATCAGAATACAGATGAGAGATCGAGATTGATCCATCCATGATTGTAGTGTCATAACTACACACTATATACACACAGATCATAACTGTGTGTATATACATACTTATATGAGTTATACTTATATATACTATATACTATTGTATATATATACTATATACTATTTTATATATATAGTGTATATATATACTATATATAGTATACTATATATATATATAGTGTAAGTATATATATATAGTATATATATATATATAGTATAAGTATATATATAGTGTATATATATATAGTATATATATATATATTTTTTTTTCCCCGTGAAGATTACAGATAGAATCATACCTTAAGGGGGAAAAAACAGTTAAAAAAAAAATGGGTCTGTGTATATATTTCTATATACTTATATATATACTTTATATAAGTATATAGTATATAGTATACTATAGTATATATATATATAGTATATATATACTATAGTATATAGTATATATATACTATAGTATATAGTATAGTATATATTTATATAGTATATATATATATATAGTATATATATACACTATATATATACTATATATATATATGTACTATATATAGTGTATATATATATAGTGTAGTATATATATACACTATATATAGTATATATATTATATATATAGTATATATAGACTATATACTATACTATATATATATACACTATATACTATTAGTATATATACTATATACTATATATATATAGCATATATATACTATATACTTATATATATACTTTATATAAGTATGTAGAAATATATACACAGACCCATTTTTTTTTTAACTGTTTTTTCCCCCTTAAGGTATGATTCTATCTGTAATCTTCATGGGGAAAAAATTATACATTTATATATATATATTCAATTAGTAGGAACTCTTTTTCCATGTCACTAATGCAGAAGGTTTCAGTTCATGTATAATTCACAGCTTATGGCTTGTTTGTTACTCTTCAATGAAATATTCAATAAAGACTTAATTAAAAATAAAAGATGCAGTACCATAAAGCTAAAACAGAAGTATAATCTTACAAACACATATTTTTAAACATGTATTTGTGTAATTTTTATTTAAGCAAATATTAGAAATATTAAAAATATTTTATATAATGAAATATAATATTACCTGAAGAACAGATACTTCATTAGCTCAACAACTGATAATGGCGAATATGAGGAGAAAGAGGACAAGATTTTAAAAGAGTAAAAGTGGAACTATCTGGGGAAAAAAATATATTTAAAAAGAGCAACTGCATAAATTATTTTAATAATTTTCCTATAAAAGCTATCAGTAATATGCACATTTTATGAAGCAGGTGCTACCGAAATGATACTATAAATTGAACAGAAAGAATCAAATCATTTGCCAAGTGATTAAAGTATTGCAATTTATTATACTTTTAATGTAATATTTTTTGTGGGATATGAATAAGTTTTACGACATGTAATATAGCAATTTCACTCCTCGAGACCAATACCAACTTAACTGTAATAGTTTATTCTAAGATTTATTCTCTTATTTTTTGCATCTCATACATAGATAAAGGTAGGTATGAGGGGAAAAAAAATGAAATTGACTTGTTTTATGAGATTTTAAGAGATTCTACAGGGGAACGAGTACTGTTCCAACATGCTTTCCACATATATTATATAGCTTTAATGTTTTCTCTCTTGTTTCATTGAATTTGATAGTAAAATTAAAAATAACTTTAATGGAATACTTCATGAACTTGTTATATTGATTTTATCTTCCTTCTTTTCCTTCTCTTTTTTTTTTTTTTTTTTTTAATTCCACCTTTTCATTCAAGATTATCTCTTAAATTCATCATAAACACAGAAAACACACACACCACTTGTAACAAAAGCACATGAAGAAGAAATAAAATGAACGTAGGATTTCATAGTAATCTATTCCAGAAAATAAATTTTCATAAGGATATCTGGTAGAGCAAGATCATAGAGCAATGTTTTGTTCTATCATTTTTGGTAATATCAAGTTTTAAAAGCCAACTGTATTTATTAACGAACCCATCTGCTTTACACATTATGTTAAATTAAAGTTCTGTACTATCTGAGCAGCCTTTCTGTTTCCTAGGAAAAAAAATAATGCTGTGAAATGATGCTGATAGTTTTTCAGTGAATCTCAAAAAGGTGCTGCCGTCAATTATTTTCAGCAGCGAGGACCAAGCTAGATTCTATCTTTCTATCTACCTATCACAGAGGTGCCATACTAATGTTTTTTTATGTTGGAAATATCCCTATTTTGGAAAAATATGTTTGTTTCTGACAAATAACAAACCTCTCAGATTTTAGTTTAGAACTGAGCATACAAAGTCAGATTTTAGCAATAGGAGATTGAGCAGTTGAGTAGTACAGTTCTCTTCTAGTATGCTGTCTTCTGGTATGTGAAGTTTAAATAATTCTTCCCTTAATAACATAAAATTAAAAAAAAAAAAAAAAAAAAAAAAAAAAAAGATTAACTTAATATTACTAAACATATTTTTTTTAAAAAAAAATCACTATTCTAGAAAATGGAACTCAAAAAACTCCAGACATAATATACACAATATATAAACTTTACCCATAATATACACAAAAAACCTCTAGACATAATATACAGAAAAAATATAATTTAACTCTTATATTAATATTTTCAAAACAGAATTCAAAGCATTTTGAAGGAAAGAGACACTTTTTCTCATTACACTTAAGATCAGTTAGATACTGGTATCTTTTTAAGTATCAAATACAATGATATTTATAGATCCTGTGCATTTTTTAATATATATATATTTAAAAAATGCTAGTCCTTCTACATTTCATAGGTGCCTGGGAGGTTGGCAGAGTATAAATGATCACAACATATAGGTAATACGTTCAATATAATGTATTACATAATGTCATAAGGCAAGTTCCAATATCATAGTATTTAACAACTTTAGCAATTTCTTTCCTTTGCAAATCTGAGGGTGGTAACACCTGATAAACACAAATATTTACAAAAGAGAGACTACTGAATATAAATATATATACACATATATATATGTGTGTGTATATATGCCAACGAAGTGTCAATTCTGAATTGTCTATTTGCTTGCAAAAGCTCTCACTTGACATTTACAAACTGTACTTTGCTTAAGTCCTGTTGTATTGTTCCTGTTTAATTTAGCTCCTATAGCTAAATTGTCATCCGAAATAGTTATTTTTATTATGGTCACTTTTGTTCTAAACACCTCTTCTGAGAGCTAAAAACTATTCCTCCTTCACCAAACCATCTCATCTTCATGGGAGAGGTGAAAAGCCATGAAGACTAAAACTAAAAAACTAAAAAGTTTTTAAAAAGATTTTTACTTTAAAAAGTAAAACTAAAACTAAAAGTGGGTCCCTGGTCCATATCCCTATTCTTTTTTTGGAGGTGGAGGAAGCAGTGTTATATCAGAAAAAAATAGAGGTCATCATGCTGTGCTGCTGATCCAATGGATTCATGTTGCGTCTGTTCAGACTTCCAAAGGATGGAGCTGACTTCAGTATTTTGGGTCTCTCTCTTCCTAGTTCCATCCAAAAAATTCACTTAGCTCCCTTACAAAGGTCATGTGCAGATTCCGTGCAGACTCCTTTACATCTTGCTAAGGGTATAAATATCTGAGCTGCAGCCACTCCAATCAAAATGAATAGAGAAACCTCAAGTTCCTTAATCTACCAAAAAAAGAGGAAGATTCTTTACATTTTGATTTATACTGAGGAAAGGTTAAAAGCACAGTGTGTTTATACCCATCAAGTTGTTCTTGCAATATTTCTTGAAAGAAAACTGACCTTTGATTTGTAGATTCACAGGTCCAGTGAAGAGTCAAAAATGAAAATTTTTCCCATAGGAATATATAAAAGAAACATTGAATAAAATCATTTGAGAAGTTGATTTATCTTTTTTTTTTTCTTTTTTTTTGGAGGGGGGAAATATTAAATACGAGGAAAGTGAGAATGAAGAACATTGTTTCTTTCTCTTTTATTGTCTTAATATTTTGCTGTGTATATATATATATGATCAGCATAGATACAAAGTTTTTTCCTGCATTTATTATAGTTTTTGTCTAAAATCAAGATGTTATTTCTTATTTTTTTAATTTCAAGAATCAGCAAATTTAAAAATAAAATAAAATAAAATAAAATAAAATAAAATAAAATAAAATAAAATAAAATAAAATAAAATAAAATAAAATAAAATAAAATAAAATAAAATAGTGAATCTATTCCTCATTTCAGAGGACTTATTCCATTAGTGATGTGCCGTGGCAGCCAGAAGGGCCAACTGTATCCTGAGGTGCAGCAAGCTTGGCATCACTAGTCAGTCAAGGGAAAGGATTGTCCCGTTCTACTTTGTGATGGTGCGGCCTCACCTTGAGTGCTGTGTGCAGTTCTGGGCACCATAGCACAAAAATGATGTAAAACTGTTGGAGAGTGTCCAGAGGGTGGCAAAGGATGATGAAGGACCTAGAGGGGGAGAAGTATGAGGAGCGGCTGAGGGCACTGGGCCTGTTCAGCCTGGAGAAGAGGAGGCTGAGGGGAGACCTCATCACAGTCTACAACTTCCTCACGAGGAGAGGCAGGTGACTTATTCTCTGTAAACACCAGTGATAGGACCTATGGGAATGGGGTTAAGCTGAGGCAGGGGAAGTTTAGGCTTGACATCAGGAAGAGGTTCTTCACTGAGAGGGTGGTTGCACATTGGAACAGGCTCCCCAGGGATGTAGTCACTGTACCAAGCCTGTCTGAATTTAAAAAGCAATTGGACTGTGCACTTAGTTACGTGGTCTAAACCTTTGGGCAGACCTGTGTGGTGCCAGGAGTTGGACTCAGTAATCCTTATGGGTCCCTTCCAACTTGGGATATTCTATGATTCTATTATTCGAGTCTTCTGTAGATAAAAGAACTTTATTGGAAAATAAACCATACTTCTACTGAGCACTTTCCATCTATTTAAAAGCTTGTTTTAAAAGTCCTGAAATCTAGAAAATCACAATCTACCTTGTTAGAAAAAGTACCATTTTACATAGGGATGAAATCATGTAATAGACTATATCTAGATTTTACCAGATGACTCTGATTTCCTACTGGTGTGAGAAGGATGACAGTAATCTGTGGATTTACTTCAGTCTGATATATAACCCTCTATCTAAAGTTTCTATTTAGAAGGATGGGCACATGGGGGTAGGAGGCTATGAATTGTGGGTACTGTTCTGTGAGTGAGTACTGTGAGTCTTATTCCAGTTACTGAAAAATATATTTTCTCAAAATGAATATCTACAATAGCCTTCATTTAAATGATCACAAAAGCAGTACACTCATGATCTCTGTTTTTTAATGTCCAGACAGGATTATTACAGTTCTTTATTTATAAGCCTCTTTCAGAATGTTGGCCATAAATTGAAACTAATTTAGAATGCATTGCTTTAGGTACTTACTCAGGTTTAAAAAATAATTAATAAAACAAATAATAGTAAAAAATCCATATTTTTTCAACTAAGCGTTGAACTGGCTTCCTATTTGTCAGTATATTGATTTTTATTTCTTATTAACAGTTTGCTAGTGTTTATTAATAAATGTTGCATCATACCCATCTTGGATGATAAATATTGGCTTTCTTGCCTGTTCAATATGATTCACTTTATTCTATCATTTTTGGCAATAGAATATTAGTAGTTATGGATTAAAATATTAAAATTATTAATAGCAGTACCAATTTCCATTGGTACCAGTTTCAAAAAAAAAACCAAAAAGAAAAGTGCCTGGCCCACTCTGAGTTTATATACTAAGTCTATTCTAGACAATATTCTAGACTATGTTTCTTAAACATTCAGTAGTGTGTGTGGTCTATGTGGTCTTAACCACTATGGTTAAGAATTACATAAATAAATAAAATTATAAACATATTAACGGCAAGAGGAGGACAAAGGAAAATCTCCATCCTTTACAGGATACATGGGGGAGCACAACTACTAAGGATAAGGAAAATACTGAGGTTCTTCATGTCTTCTTTTTACATCTGTCTCCACTAGACAGACCACTTATCCTTGGGGTACTCAGCCTCCCAACCTGGAAGTCTGCAACAGGGAGCAGAAGAACTTCCCTGTGATTCAGATCCCAGTCAGCATGGGTTCATGAAAGGCAAGTCCTGCCTGACCAACCTCATCTCCTTCTATCACTGGGTAACCCGCCTGATGGATGAGGGAAAGGCTGTTGATGTAGTTTACCTAGACTTCAACAAGGCCTTTGATACAGCTTCCTGGAGAAGCTGGCAGCCCATGGCTTGGACAGGTACACTCTTGGCTGGATTAAAAACTGTCTGGATGGCCAGGCCCAGAGACAGTGCTGGTGAATGGAATGAAAACCAGCTGGTGACTGGTCACCAGTGGTCTTCCCCAAAGGTTGGTGTTGGGGCCCAACCTCTTTAATATCTTTATTGATGATTTGGATGAGGGAATTGAGTGCACCCTCATTAAGTTTGCAGACAGCACAAAAACGGGGGAAAGTGTTGATCTAATAGAGGGTAGGAAGGCCAGGCAGAGGAACTTGGACAGGATGGGTCGATGGATAGAGGCCAATGGGATGAGGTTCAATATGGCTAAGTCCCAGGTCCTGCACTTTGGCAACAACAACCCCTTGTAATGCTATAGGCTTGGGGCAGAGTGGCACGAAAGCTGTTCTGAGGAAATGGATCTGGGGGTGTTGGCAAATGCTCACCTGAACATGAGCCAGTGGTTTGCCCATGTGGCCAAGAAGGCCAATGGCATCCTGTCTCATATCAGGAATAATGTAGCCAGCAGGACTAGGGAGGTGATCATCCACTTGTACTCTGCTCTGGTGAGGTTACACCTCAAGTAGTGTGTTCAGCTTTGGGCCCCTCGGTACAAAAAAAGACATCAAAACCCTGGAACATGTCCAGAGAAGGATTACAAAGGTGGTGAAGGGCCTGGGACACAAGTCCTGTGAGGAGCGGCTGAGGGAATTGAGGCTGTTTATTCTGGTGAAGAGGAGGCTCCAGGAAGACCTTATTGCTCTCTACAGTTACCTGAAAGGCAGTTGTTTGGAACTGTGTTCAGCCACTTCTCACAGATGACTAGTGATAGGACTAGAGGGAATGTCCTCAAGTTGCACGAGGGGAGGTTCAGTTTGGAAATTAGGAAACATTTCTTCTCAGAAAGAGTAGTCAGACAGTGGAACAGGGAGGTGGTGGAGTCACTGTCCTGGGGGGGATGTTTAAGGAAAGTTTGGACATAGTTCTTAGAGACATGGCTTAGTGGATGACATTAGTAGTAGTGTTGGACCAAATGATCTTGAAAGTTTTTCCAACCTTAATGATTCTATGATTCTGTGCTTCTAATATATTTTCGTATTCATCCTTGAAGGAACATATATGTCAATGTCATTCCTTGATCAGCAGTTATAATACCAAAGATAATATCACTTTGATTCATGAGAGGTTGTTATTTCTTTGAAGGCTGGTCTGCTGACAATGGAGTTAGTTTCTGTAGTAAAGTGACTTCAGATCTTGTGTCTGTTGTACTCTAATTGCAATACGCAGCAGCTTGTTCAGGGATGTTGAATAAGATGAATCCTTTCTTAAAGTGCTTAACTATGTGTATATATACACACATTTATTCTCACCTTAACACTTGAATGGGAATAGGTTGCTGTGTTATTTTCCCAGAGTGTAACTACTCGTGTTGTCAAATTATAGTAATTTGGCTTCACTGGGATGGTATGTAAATCTAAGCATTTGTGAAAATGTAGCCATAAACTATCCATAGCCACATATACATGAACACGTACATAGACAAAATGTTAAAGGGAAATGCAATCCTGTAAATTCTTTTCTTTGTTTTTCTTTCTTATTGCTAAAGCATTCAATGTAACAAAAACCATTTTATAGGAACTGTCTCTAATTTCTCCAGTAACAGATTTGAGATGCTAAAAAATGCAATAATTTTTTAAAAACTCTACTGCATTTAAATGAAAGAACACTTCAGCATGGTAAAAATTAATTCCTTATATTCATAATAGAATGGCCAGGATATTTAATAATTCCATTCAATATAACAGGTGTCACATTTCTGAAAATCTTACCAATTTTTCAAACTGATTTTGAATAAGTCTGTATCAGAGGTAATACGTCAGCTAGGGTCTATAAACAAAGCCATATCCATTTTACCTGTTTTCACTACAATTTCCACCAAATCCCATTACTTGCATGGAACAAAATGATTCTTTGGAATTAGAAGATGGCTTTTTTTGTTTTGTTTTGTTTTTAAACATAGAACATGACTTTTTCTGATATAAATGGCTTTTTTTAAGCAATAAGAAAATTAAAGTTCAAGAAAAAAAAAGGTTCTAATGATGTATATGATCTAATAGATTTTTAATACTCTTATGGACCGTTTTTTGAATTTTTTGAGGTTTACCCATCTCTACTAATTATTATCATTATTGATTAATACTTATGTACATAATTTTTTAGTTGAAAAATTTCAGTTGAAGTTTCCTTGAACATTATGAAAAGGTTAATTTTGTGAGCTAAGCTCACATATGAACATGGAAGTAGGACAGTAAAAGAATTGTGAATTATTTTCCTTTAAGATTGGGTAAAAGTGAATGCCTAAATGGTAATTAAGAAGAAAATATTTACTTGACTGAATCAGTTACTTTTTTTTACCTAAAGAATGTTCATTAGTAGCTCTTGATTTACTTTAATGTATTGATTATGTGAACGTACTAAGTAATTTTCAGCATGTACTATCGGTTTATTATAAGCATGCAAATTAAAAGTAGATTATTGCATTGTGAGATAAGTCATGTGATACTCTTTTTGACTTTTGGATGAAGGAAATCCAGATTCCCCTTGAAATATTTCTTTTACCTCACACACTCATGTGTACAGTTAGAATGTATTGGTAGACTAATTCTTGAGAGAAAGCGTGATAGGAGAATAAATGTTCTATGAATTAAATATTTAAAAATTCAGGTCAGCATTTAAAAATAATATTTTCCATTATCCATCCAATTTCAGTTCTATGTTGCTATTTTCTACCCCACATTTGAGAATGTATTTACTCTAATGTAATTCTACAGTGCTGCAACGGGAAGATTTGCATTAAGGTGTTTTCATTTTAAGATGTTTTCATTTTTAAAAAGGGCTTTGCTGGGAATTTGATTGCTAGATCTTCCTCTCTACTTTCATGATGTGATTAAAAGAAAGATTACTTCTTTGGATTTTTGATATCTGTCTACATTTTATTTCTACATTATTGGTTGGCTTTTTGTTCAAGGACCTTATGTCCTCTGTCGTATGACTGTTTATGGAAAATAGCTGCCTCAATGTCTTAAATTTATTACATAGAACTCAAGAAGTTCTGTAATGGATGGAACCAGGCATTCATCTAAATGGGTCAGATCTATTGGTCTCATAGATTTTAGACATTGCTAAAGGAAATACGTGCTCAAAATTCATGCAGCAACAACTAAGATTTTGCATAACAGGAAGGGAAAAAAAAAAAAAGGGGCTTTAAACCATTCCCTTTCAGTTGCAAGATTAACCATTAACCACATTTCCTTCAAACTACTGTTATAAAGCACTATAGTTTCATGGAACATTCATCCATTTGTCTATGTCTTCATTATTTGGTCTCATAATGAAGTTAAAGGCAGAAATGCCAGTACATTTTCAAGGATCACCAGAGATTCCAGAAAAGAGCTACAAGAAGTGCTTTATTTCTTTATTTGTTACATCTAACAAAAGCAGAGAAATGAGAAGCAGTGTGACAAGAGGCCTTGGAACATCCAGTTCCCTTGGGAAAATAGTTTTGTTTTTACCTCTGTTTTTGTTTTCTTTTTTTTTTTCTTTTTATTTAATTCAAAAGAAGTGGGATCATTCCTATCTACATTAAGAGCTGGTATGCTTGGAATCAAATCAAATAAAAACCTGAATAAAAACCTGAATAAAAATGAAAACGAAAAATAAAATAAAATAAAATAAAATAAAATAAAATAAAATAAAATAAAATAAAATAAAATAAAATAAAATAAATAAAAATAAAAATAAAAATAAAAATAAAAATAAAAATAAAAATAAAAATAAAAATAAAAATAAAAATAAAAATAAAAATAAAAATAAAAATAAAAATAAAAATAAATGTGTTTTTACATTTTACCAAGATACTCTTCAGTCATGACTCCTGACATATGGCTAAGCCGTTTGTTGGAAATTATTATTGGAAACCATCCAGTGGTATCATGATATGGTATATTGAGAACATTTCTGTTGTTATTTTTTATGAATGCCAAAATCTTCACTGAATACCAAGAAACTTTTATCAGTGACTAACAGAAGACACTGTTAGTTAAAGTGGCTACACCTCTAGTCTGATGAATCTTGCATTTTTTCAGAAATTCTTTTAAAAATTGTGGTGATTTATCATTCTTTTTGGAGGCAAATTTTCACAGGAAGAAAAGATACTTCAAGGTTTATTTCACATTTGGGAAATGTGAACTATGCCCTTCTGTAACTCTTCCCATTTCTCTCTCTCTATATATATACGCATATATATGCATATATACGCATAACCCATTTACATTAAGAATATGAGAAAAAAAGCTGAGGATATGATTCCAGCATTGAAAAAATGATATTCTATTAAAACACTATCATATTCCTAGTGAAACAATGGAGAGATTCCCACTGGTAACTACACAAATTGAGATGGATCCCCAGGAACCTCCTTTCCCCTCTCTGTAGACTGAGTAAAAAGTGTTATATGTGCAGTTCAGAAGCAGAAGTAGAAAAAAATACTGTCCCAGTTTTTACCGGATTAAGATATCAGAATGACACTGTAGGTGTGTGTGGTGGTTTTACCTTGCTGGGCAGCTGAACTCCACCACGGCTGGAGGTACTCCCCCTCCTTAGAAGAAGAGGGAGACAAGAAAATATACTGGAAATAAAAATAAATAAATAAATAAATAGAGATTTGAAATATGGATAAATAAAGGGGAAAACAAGCAAAGGCTACACAGAAATACATGGAGAGAAAAGAAAAGAAAAAAAAAAAAAAAAGTAGTCTCTACTTCCCATCAACAAGTGATTTTCAACCATGTCCCAGGAAGGAGGGCCTCAATATACATAGCTGATGACTGGGTGGACAGACATCTTCATAATGAGAACCTCCTCTCTCCTTCCACTTTCCCACCTTTGATTGATGAGTGTGACATTACATGGTGTGAAATATCCCTTTAGTTGGTTTAGGTCAGCTGCCCTGGTGATGTCCCCTCCCCACCTACTCTACTGACTGGGGGTAGGTTTGGGGGGAGTCTTGGTGCAGTGCCAATATTGCTTAGCTATACTCCTATACACAACGCTGGTGTGATACCAGTGCTGTTCTAGCTAAAAGTGCAGAGCACAGCACTGTATGGGCCACTGCAGGGAAAGCTAACTCCATCCCAGCCAGACCCACAGCGTAGATCTATGAAATAAAGTGAAATCAAATCACAATAAAATAATCACAATCAGGTCAGTAATCATAGTCAAACTCCGCGTAAGGAAGACTAAGAAATGCTACTAGATTAAGGAAGTGACATAAATAGGACTTATTTGACTTATGTATCTCATGTGAGGGAGATACTTTGTCTCACTAAGGCGACTGGCTATAGGGCAAATGCATTCTGCAGTAGAACATGGCATCACGACATGCAGGGGTGTTCCTGCATTGATGTGATGGTTTTGTACAACTGGGCAGCTATGCTCCACCACAACCACTCTCTTACTCCCCCTTCTCAAAGGAAAAGGGGGAGAAAATACAACAAAAAGGGCTCGAGGTTTGAAAAAAGGACAGAGGGATCACTCAACAATTATTGTCATGGGCAAAAGAGACTCAGCATAAGGAGATTAATAAAATTTATTACCTGTTAGTAGAAAGGTAGAACAGTGAGAAACAAAACAAAAAATTAAAAACACCTTCCCCCCATCCAAACATGTATGCATACAGCACTGTATGGTCTGCTGCAGGGAAAGTTAACTCCATCCTAGCCAGACCCAGCACAGAGGGCAGTGTTTTTGTATCCTATTCTACCATCAAGCCTAAAGCACTAATGTCCTATTGCATGTTACCATAAATTGGTGGCTGGATTAACTATACCTTTGTTTCTATGGTCATCTTTGACAATTTATTGTCTTTTGCAAACAGCAATGAGACAGCAAGGTCTATACCATCATAACCTTTTGATCACAGTGGCTCACAGGCCTGAGAAAACTGAAGATGGAAAAAAATGGCAGATGTACTCTTCTATCCCTTGAATTCACACAACCCTAACAATGGCTTGAAAGATACAGAAGTTCCGCAGGCCCTCAGTAAAAATTGTCCCTGAGAACCAATCCATCATTTTGGTCTCATATCCTACTTTTCTCGGCATTTATCTTTTATCTTAGAAACACCTCCACTCTTCTACTCCTGCTGTCTGTCAAAGAAATTTTGTTACACTAGTCTTCAAATCTGCTTCTCTTATGTGACTTCTTCAGATTAACAGAGTAACAGTCTAAATGATTTGAAGTATAAACAGTCGCACTTTTTGCTTAACATGAAGTATGTTGATAACCTCATCATTTCTGTAAAACATCTATGTCAAAGAATATGTAAATGTTACTTTCACAACATGTAAAATCTTTGCAGTCTCTCTTGTTTCTTCTCTGTTTGAAGGATGCATCCTCAAAACCATCTGGTCTTGCAGGCAGCCTGGTTCACTTAAGTGGTTACAATGCTAGTACCTGAATGGGAGGATAAGGTTTAGCGCGTTTTCAAAATACCCCTTCTGTATATCCAAGATGTTATTGCGATTTGTTGTCTGTTCACCTCTTTCAGTGTTTGCATCACTTCCTATATTTTACTTCCTTGTAATGTGATTTGTACTGTGTTAATATTTTGGTTCTTGGTGCTTTTTTAGCTGTTGAGCCTCTCTGCGTATTTTGACTAGCCAATCTTTTCATGTTCTTCCCTGAGTCATATGATGCTTTTATCCTTTTGCTTCTCTGGCAAACTTAGCTTATTTCATTTTCCCTGTATGATTCTCATTTTGTTTAATATGCTGATTTCTCCTGTTCCCCCCTCTCCCAATAAATCCCCTCCCCCCACCCCCATTTTTTTATGTTTTCCTCTGTTTTTTATCATTTTTTTATTAATGTTTTTTGTACTAATATGTTTCTTAATGCCCCATTATGCACGTGGCATATGAATATGCATGTGTGCATGTCTGTATGTGTATGAAAATATATATATTTTCTAAGTGTATCAAAGCAGCTAGTTGCATGACATGTTTTCCTGAAATTAATGGTGAGGACATAGAAAAAAAAATGGCTTACAGATCTACAGAAAAAGGTATTCGCAGAAAGTAGATAGGGAAAGTTTATAAAGTAATGTCTTCAGGAATGAATGTGAGAAATTATGAAAATATAGGGGAAAAATTAATTGAGAGAAGAAGGGTGGATGATGTGACAGAATAGGTGAGCATTTCTATTCCATTTGTTATAATTTTAAAATGTGATGTTTTCTGTCATACTCTCTTGCATCACAAGATGCCCTGAATACTGAATGCCATTGACCACCACTCTCTGGGTGCAGCCTTCAGTCCAATTCCTTATCCTTTGAATGATCCACCCATCAAATCCATCTCCCTCCAATTTAGAGATCAGGATGTCATATGGGATCGTGTCAAAGGCCTTACAGAAGTCCAAGAAGATGACATTGTTTGGAGTTCCTTTGTCAACTGATGCAGTCACTCCATCATAGAAAACCACCAGATTGGTTGGGCATGATTTGGCCTTGGTGAAGCCACGATGGCTGTCTTGGATCACCTTCTTGTCTTGCATGTACCTAGATATTGGTTTCAGGAGGATCTGTTCCATGATCTTCCCAGGCACAGAGGTGAGGTTCACTGGTCTGAAGTTCACTATGTCTTCCTTTCTACTCTTTTTAAAAATGTGAGTGGTTTCCCTTTTTTCCAGTCATCATCAGAAGTCAATGTAGATTTGTAACGTAAAGTAGATGTAGATTCTAAAATTAGAATTTATAATGTACTAACTTAATAGTTGCTTGCAGATGTAATGAATCAACATTAGCAGATGCAATAGGTTGCAATGCATCCTCAAGCCATTTGTGATTAACATTTGCATTTGGGCTATAAGAAAAAAGTCAGCTGGCTAAGTAACAGATGTCAATATCCTTATTATAAAATTCTAAGTGGTCAATTTCCCTTTGAACATATGTCTCAATCCTCCTATTATAATTACTATTTCAAACTCAACAATTCTTCTGTAAAAGAACTTTCAGAGTTTCAGGTTTCCTAACTATTATTTCACAAAATGTTCAGCACATCTGGGGTGCTGATTTTAAGTTTGTGTAACAGATTCCTGAGTACAGGAGACTCAGTGATATGGAGACAGGAGATACTAAAGCATCTGACAAAAAAAAAGTCTAATGTAAGAAAAGTCATGTATGAAATCAGAGAAATATGGGAAATTTTTACCAGAACCAGAAAATCCATGGAAATTTTTATGGTTATAAAATGTTCACACACAACAATAACGACAAACACTCATCAGTACACACAAATACATTATTATTGTATCAGCAATCAGTTAGGAAGAATAGCAAAAGCATAATATTATTATGCTTAATATAAAAGCATAATATTATTATAAAAGCATAATAATATTAAGGGCATAACATTACTGCTTCTGAAAAGTTAATCATTGGTTTTACCCATGAAAAGCAATATATGCTATTTTTATCCAAAATGTTATTATACCTTAGTGTATTCTCATCACATGCTATTGATATACAGTCCCATTCTGGAATATCTCAACTGTAGATAATCAAATAGAAATCTATCTTTCTCATAGAAAACAATTAAACCTGCCAGGCTGCAGCCTCCAAAATTTTGATACTTCATTTAAAGCCCTTTTGAAATATTTGAACAATCTACATATCCAAAATCATTAGCCATTTTTGATGGGCAATATCATAATTTTGATTCATATTAAATTCTCTGAGCTCATTCCACAGAAGACCAGATAAAACCTTCAATATCTAATGCTGGTTGGTATTAAAGGTGCCTAGAGTGAGCAAATCATCAGCCTTCCAAATGGGATAAATTTATATATTTCATAGTTTTAGATGGTGAACTGATTGGAAAGGCAAGGGGATAGGATTTAACAGGTTTACAGTATAAGTTATGCAGGTTACAAATACATGTATATGTAACACCATAACATGGAAGCAGAATAAAAGCATCACATAGCACATGGAATATATTACTTCTACAGTTCATACAAGTCTTTATTTTTGTGTCAGGATAGAAGAGCAGTATGCTGGCCTGTGACACCACATATTATAATTATGTTCTTTTACAGAATTGCTAGTTAACTTTCATTGACAAAAGGATCCTACATAAAAAAAAAAAAAAAAAAAAAAAAAAAAAAAAAAAAAGGGTGCCCCTTGCACTATTTGGTGGTCCGTTTCCACCACCTTTTATTTAAATTCCTGGCTTAGCACATAAAAGCCCAGTAATAAAAAGCCTGGTAAATTTGGAATTCATTTAACGAGAAAATGAAAAGAATATTTTTAATCATGGCTGATACCTCAATTTGTAAAGTGAAATTTGTAGATCAAATGTTTCTAAAAATGAATTGCTTAACCTCATGTAAAGTTATCTAGAGAAGTTCACTTTTACTTTACATCCTAGGAGAGATTCGGTGAAGGTTTAAAAAAAAAAAAAAAAGGCATCAAATAACTCATTGTTCCGAATTTATATCATTTTTATTTTTATTCTTTTCTTGTTGTTCTTCTGAACAGCTGCTTTTGGACATTGCTTCAGGGCTGTTGTTTTAAACTGATAGAATTTCTTGAAAGAGAATTGTTTTTCAATGCGCTGCCAGAAGATTTTCATTGAAGGAGAAGAATGGCTTGGATAGTTTCCCCTGTTGACTGATTGACAATAATGCTAAAGAAAGGGTTTGATTTTGAGCTTACTGTTTCTTAGTGAAAATGTTTGCCAGATCCAATAAATCTGCATTTACTCTTAACTGTTTTTTGCATCTGTTTTCTGGACTACAGAACAAATTTAAGAAAGAAAGCTTGAGCTAAAAGTTCCAACAAACTAGTACACAGATCATTATTTCTAAAGTCTCCTTGTTAGACTTCAGATTTAAAATAATTTGCACATCATCAGAAGTGATAGTTTGTTCTGCTTTCTAAGGTTGTTACTTTCCATTCCACGTGATCTCCATGTTTATGTGTCATTTAGGAACAAATCACAAATTTTCACAAATGTGAATCACAAATACCATGCTGTTGAGAGAGGGGAAGATACTGTCACTTATGGTGCTCTCAAAGTAAAACTCTTTTTTGTTCAGCTGTGCTGGTGAGATAAAAGTCCAGGTCTCTACTTTCCAATGAGCTGACAAAGTGAGAACTATGTGAAGGAAATTTAGAAAATAATTCAAAGCCAGTTGTTTTAATGAGAATGTAATCATTGTCTTCTATGTTCTTTTAGGAGACCTAGTTGGATCAGGTGTCCAGCACCCCACTATAGCCTAAGACTTACCAGGTATAAGGTTGTAATAAATTTCTTTAGTTCCTGTCAAAGACCGTCACACTACTAGCTGGGAAAAGTTTCAGTGCAAAATATTTTCATATAACTTCCAGTGAGATGCCTTGGAATTCGTGCCTATGTTTGCAATACAGAATTGTTTTAAAGCTAGTGTTTCACTTTAGGTCAGTATGTATTTTAAATCTGTATTTATGCTTCATTTCAATTTCTGGGATTTTCTGTTATATTTACAAAAAAAGGTAGAAACCTATGTCCACAATTTGTGTGCATCAGAGACTAATAGCAGGGAAAGAAAGAGGCTGTCTAACTTTGGGAAATTTAACTGCAGTCAGAAAACTTTTTATAACACAAATTGTACAAGGAAGACAAAATATCAGACATATAAAAGTATGCTATGTAAATAAAATCAGCATACTTTAATTTTGACCAGTTTTTTCTTTTATATTTACATAATACAACTGAAATTTTCATCTGTAATCATGTAATATCATTATATATTTTCATAAATGAACAAATTAACTCATTTGAAAAAGATCAAATCAGACATTTTTTATAGCTTAAAAATCATATAATTTAAATAATGATTAAAATCCACAATTTTCTGTGAGATGATTTGGTTTCAGATATGATGTTCTTGTTAAAAGCAAAGAATCCTTTAAATAATCCCCTTCTAGTATTTCTTGGCTGTTTATTTTTATCTGTTTACCTCCTTTAAACCAATGATGCATATCTGCCTTTGTTGATCTGAAACCAGACTAATCTTTCTCCGTTTGGATAACTGTTGTACTGGAAGCTGGAATAGAAAAGTCCATATACTGCTTTTAAAAGGTCAGCTTATACCACCTGTATAATACTGTCCCAATTTAAACTTTTTTCATTCCCCTCTTATTTCTCCAAATGACAACCAGAAACTTTTGTTCGGGTCTTTGACTTTATGTACATGTATTTGCTTTACTCAGAATGAACAGCTTCTGTCAAAATTGTAAAGTGAAGAACTTCTGGAAAATGTCTGGAACAGTGATTTACTGAATTGAGTGTTGGGGGGAAAATATTTACAATGATTAAGAACCTTATTTGCTAGCACCACTATCCCTGTCAAAAGCAAATATCCTAGATGCTACTGAGAAAATTTCATAAGCAGGTGTATACAAGGTAATGGATAAGTAAAAAGAAGTAATGGGAAAGTAATATAGAATTCCTGGCTTTTTAAAATAATGATTAAAATGTACTACATGAACATTCTCCTATAATTATGTCAAAAAAAAAAAAAAAAAAGAATGCAGTGCTTGGCTAACTACTTCGCTCTTGATTAATTCACTGAATGTCCTTCTTTGTTTCTGAAAAATGTTCTGAGAATTGAATAACATTCAGTTTTCACTGTCTGGAATGCAAGCACAGACAGCAATTTCATAATTACAATAAAACATTTCAAAATACCCTATGCACTATTATCTCACTCCAAGAGTTACAGTGGGCTTTTTTAATGAAGACAGAGGTAAACTATAAGTTAAACTACTAAAGATATGTAAGTAGATCTGTGTCAAATTTATACTTTCAAATGTGTTATTTTTTTTCCTGTTATGTTTTAAAAAACAGGTTATTTTTCAGAAATGAAAAGTCTCTTTTTATTTAAAAATTATCTTTAAGCGTTTTAAAGTACTAATGAACTTATGTGGTACTATAGTTAGACTGAATTTCTGTTCACTTTTCCTTTTCCCCTACAATGAATACATTTAGATAATCTGGTTATTAGTGTTTTGGTCATCTCATACTATTCAGCTCTTTTTGCAGGAACTTCTCCATATTCACGTGAGGTTGTTACAGTAAATGCTAAATGAACCTGATAAATCACACACCTAGGTGACATTTTGACTGAAACAATTAAAGAGAATTGGAGTGAGCTCCAGTCTCTTATAACTAATACTGGAATATTTTGAAGTGCTGAAGAAACAACTGTTTGCTGTTCTTGATGGACAATCATTATTACTTTGCCAATCTTGACCGTATTATGTAATTCAAATGGGAATTAGCCTATTAGCATTTTTATTAGACACATTCAGACACTGACACATTAAGACAAATGTCAGTGAGAAAAAGTCTAAATTACCTTAAAGGATTAAAATCGAGTATATGGTATTTCATTACATAGGCTACTAATACTGACATAAACTACCAAGGAATTTTCCCTAGCATACTGAAATCTCATGCCATAGCTTTTAAAGTCAGAACCATTTTCTGTTTGAAAGAAAAGCAGCTGGAGTCTGTCATACCCTCTATACACAGCACTTGCTAGGCTAGAACAGAAATTCAAGACAAGAAGAAAAGCAAGGAGAGTAAATAAAGAGGATGAGATTTGGATTATGAGTTATCTCATTTTTGCAGGTTTTCCACAGAAATAAAAAGCAGAAGAAAAATGGAGGCTCATTTTGCTAGAAGCAAATTTGATAATTAAATGATTAAATGTCCACTTTTTTTTTTTTTTTAATTGGAATTTGCATTTGTTTCACTTCACTAACAAGTTGTTCTTCCAGGTCAAACAGGGATTCAGAACACTGAGCTCTCAGAACAGAAAGAGAGTCCTGGGCTTTTACTGTGGTAAAAGTTGATTTAGGATCAGTCTGTCTTTCTCTCCCACTGGTCTACAAAGAAACTGAAAGAAATATTATCATATTTAAGTCACAATACCAGAAAGACAAAGAAAAGAATACCACAATTAAAATGGAGTCACTTAGAATAATATTTTTTGTTATCTGCTTAGAATTGTTTGGATCAGGTTCCAGCTAGCAAATGAGCAAAGATCACGATGCATTTAATGGGGGTCACAGCTTTCATTATTTGGCAACTACAGTAATTTAGGAAGGCAGATGACTGAAGCTTCCTTTTACTTTTTAAATGTTTCACTTCATCTTTTAAAGACAAAGGAGAAGTACTTCTCTCTTCCACATCACTTATCTCGATGATCACTTAAGCATAAAATTAGAGAAAAGAGAAGAAAATCAAGGATGCTGTCAACTCCTAAGCACTATGCTAATGAAATCAATACCTTCTGCTTATGCTTTTTGCATAAAATTGTCTCCAAGTCTTAAAATAGCTTTTCCAACACAGTTCTTCTGACATTATTCTTTCATTAAATCATCACCTGGTTAATTGTATCCCATTGATGATAGCAATCCATTGATGCTCTATTTTCTTTTTATCAAGGAAAAGGTCACATCATCTGAAACCTGCTATTATGCAAATAGCAAAGAAATTGAAAGCAGCAATAATAGTCTTTGCAATAGTCTTTGCCAACAAAAGGCTGATGATGAAACAAAAGTGAAAATATACATTTAAAACTAATTCATGTAAAAATTTTGCAATATTTGAAGAAACAATATATGATAAAATGTTTATAAATAAAAAGAAGCAGAACCAAATTATATATATATATATTAGGAATGAAAACTATGTTGTAATGGGAAAAAAATATAACGTTGTCTATCACATTTATATCTTGTCAATTGTTGATAAACTACCTTAGGAACTCAGACTATAATTCAGTTTATAACTATCTTGAGCGCTACTTAGTGAATTTGATATGGAGAAGAAATGTAATATCCCAATATTCGTGGACAGGATGGACATTTACTCACTTCTTAATTATCTGTCCTTCTCTCTTATCTGCCATTGTAATAAATGCACATGCTTGGAAATGGAAAATTTAATAGACCTTGAGAAGGACAACAGCAACTGTCAGGCATGATGTTAGTGATGGAGTATGTAGTCACTATACCTTATACATAATGGTTTCCTGGTAGTTCTGCAAAATCAAATGAAAAAAATCTTTTGCGGATAATCTGAAACTTTCATAGAAAGTATGAAAAACTGAACCAAAACAACAACAACAACAACAACAACAACAAACACACTTAAGTCTGATGAACGTAGTTTCTTTGTTACCCTTTGGTTTTGGTTCCAACAGCACTGAAACTTTTAGAAGTTAGAGCATTTCTCAACTTAAAAAACAAATTAAACACTCTAGTTAAAAGTGTCAAAGTGAAAAGTTTGACATTTCCTGTTCTGCATTTTTCCACAATACTAATACTTCAATGACTTGAAATTCTTTTAAGAAATAATTCAGTGTCATCAAAGATTTATTTTTAATTACATGACAAATAAGACAGCCAAATTATTTCATCCAGTTCTCCTCTAGACATCCATTCTACTGTGCATATCATGTTATTAACTGACCAATTCACAATTTTGAATTCATCTATAACCATAATAATTCTCTAAGGTAGAAAAATAGTACTAGTATGAAAAGGACAGCTCTAGAAAAGGGTCATAGCCCAGGGATGTTCACTACGGAGTGGAATTCACATGACTGAGTCATGGAACTCTCTACATTAAAAAATAACTACATACCAAGAAAATATATCTGCAGTACCCAGCATGCTGAAGAGAGAATAGAGAAGGCAGCCAATAATTAATGATGAAAATGTGAACAAAAATATCATCACAGTTAAATATCTCTCTGTAATTCTTCTTTTCTTAACTCCAAGCTCGTATTTACCCAGGAAACGATCTAGACAAGGGTCTCAGTAAATATATGATTCCTCTAGCTAGCAGAAGTTGTGAGATCCTTCAAACTTCAAACTGAAGATAAACTATCTGGACAGAAAACCTAGATTTTTATCTTTGTCTCTAAATCAATATCTGCTCTTTCTTACAGCCAAGGTAAAATGGATAAATAGTTCAGTGAGTTGGGACTGCCACTAGAAATTCTTCTCCTCCCATGCATGTTCTTATATCTTATCTGATCAAATACAATGTAATCTAAATGAAGTTATGGTATTCCCATACCTAAATGAAGTGATGGTATCCCCCAATTCACTCAGGGCTGCTTAACACTTATGCAGAATTGTCAGCCCTACTATGATAGCTCAGGCACCTCTGTTATGCCAAAATTTTAAAAAGAAAATTTAAGAAATATTTCCATAAATAATAAATATTACCAATATTTATTGTACATGATGACTGTTTAAGTAACACCATACTCTGAGCTCCAGATGTTGAACTGAGAGGTCATTACATGTAGGCTTATATGCTAAAGTACATTGAATAGGAAGAGTTCTTCTTTCCTTGAAATCTTTCAAATAATTGTCATTCTTCATTACCTCAAATAAACTGTGTGAGCAATATCATGAAATAAATTCTTAATTAAGCGACAAATGGGATAAACTCTACATCAGCACTGGTCATTAAGTGTATGGGAAACCATGCTCTCTCACATCAGAGCATGAGCCAAGTCAGGTAAGAATGGCCACAGTTGCCATTCTTCAAAGGACCACTTTTCAAAGGAATGGTTTTCTTCACTTCCAGACGTGCAACAGAAAATTCTTAAGGAATTCATATATTTTGAAATTCATATATTTTGAAAAAAAAAATAATAAAAAATCTTATATTTTGATCTCACGTAATTCTTCATAAAAAGGAGTATTATCCTCTCGAGACCTTTTTTTTTCTTTTTTTTTTTTTTTTTTCCAATATGCAATTGAAAAGGATAACACCTTGTCCTCAATACACTCAGGATATTTCTTTTCCTCTACTCTCCATCTGGTTCCAGTACAGTGACTGAAATGTTTCTTTCCTGATGTTGGCACTGACAGTTGCTGCTCATGGATTTAATATTAGGGCAGAATGTTAACAACTGATAAAGCTATAATCCAACCACACTCTTGACCAAGCTAGTTTCAGCAATTCTTAACTTTTTTTTTTTTTTTATTATTTCATTATTATTACTTATGAAAAATACATTTGGTGAATCTTTAATGAGCAGAAGCAGTCAAGCTTCTGATTATTGAGACATAAAGGAGTTATAAACTGTACTCACAGATTCCATCCTCTAAAATCTGGTAATGAGGCATGGTTATATTTTCAGATATATGTGGTAAAGAGCATTGCTTACATTAACAATAATTAATTAATACATGAAATTCATTACACATAAATATTTTACAATCTATCATAAGAACAAGAAAGACTGATGGAATAGATCTGATTATAAAGGATGAGTTCGTGTTTTCAATAGGGCCCAATTATTGCTTTATCATTGGATCCACTTGTACTACTTTTAAGTATGTTGACAAATTATTGAAATTAGAGAATCAAATGAGAAGAGTCGCAGTGAATGGGGCACAGAGAATGGTAAGAAGTTCAAATATGGTGGTAGGAAAAAAGCATAACATTTATATCAGAACTTGCAAATTTTGGGGCATAAGCATCCTGAGATGAGTGGCATGTAAACACAAAAGCAGGCTGTTCTTTATTATGAGTTTATTGAAAAGTAAACTAAACAGATTTTAAAATATGAAAGGTTACATACAGCTGTCCTGTATTGGTCTTTGTGATCTATAAAACAACAAATCACAGGATTTTCAGATTAGATGAGAGTGGCATACAATTTAATATGACTGCCAAAAACAAACAAACAAAAAAAAACAAATAAACAAACAAACAAAAACCCTGAGAATGTCTCTGAATATGTTAATAGCAACAACTTGGCCATTTTAACAAGTGTCTGTAGCTAGAAAGTGATATTAATGCAGTGTTTTTTTTCAGTACTTCACCATATGGTTCCCATTAATTAATTCCCATTAATAGCCACCTCCCCACAAAAGAAGAAGAAAAAAAAAGTGTCAGCAAGAAAATCTTCCTCTTCAAGTTACTTTGTCTAAGGTAACTGTGAGACAACTTTGCTGGGAATTTTGGTCTGCACGTTTTTTCAGGTAATAAATAGCAATGGATATTTTAAAAAGTCTATGGCAACCTCCTCAGATTTACATAGTGATGTACGCTCCTAATAAGAAAAAAACTTCAGTGTGGTAAGTGGCAGTAATAATTATAAAATGACAAATTAAATACTACATTACAGAGTCCGAGCTTATTTTTGACAACTCATAGGTCAAAGGAATAGGGTCCAGAAGTAGGAAATGCCACCCTGCACATAACCATCTGTTTCTACACTATTCTATTTTGTTGAAACAAAACTGTTTCAGATAAGTGAGAGTCTCTCTGATTTTACAATATTGAAAGTTCTGCAGTACATGCCTGCAAAGGTCTGCTTGGCAAAGAACAATTGAGGGGAGAGAAGATTTAAGGGCTATAAAATTACAAATACTATAGGGAACTTAAGCATTAATCACTTTCCTTGTAATGTAGGAAGAGGGGGATATCACATAAGGTTGGTTGGGAGACAGTTGGTTACAGGCAAACAAAATAATATTTTCTTCTTCATTGTTGCATGGAAACTCATTGCCAAAAGAAGCTGTGGACTCCAAGTACTTAGATGATCTTAAATGGCAGTAAGACAAATTCAGGGAAAGAGAATACATTTAGGGTTCTTATAAAAAAGTATGTTCATAAAGTGCACATTACTGGCAGCAGGGAGTCAGAGGAATTATTGCTGTTTTTATTCGCTTCTCTGGCTAGTCACGCAGGATTTCAGCAAGACTGCCTCATCTTAAATGGTGTTTCCTAGGCTCATAAGAACTGTGAAAATAAATGTACATGCAAGTCAATTCTTTTCAATATACGTCAGCCTCCCCCTTTAGAAGTTTTTGTAAAGACTTCTTTGTAGGAAAGTTGTAGTTTTGTTAGCAATATTGTTATATGTAAACTAAAATACTTTTTTTATCTGTTCTTTGGAACCATTGAAGAATGAACCTCTCAAAGATACTGTGTTTCTAGGATTTAGGCTATTTAAGGATTCCAGGAGGATAAGTAGTGTATAAATACACTGGAATTTGGATAGGACTTGGATTATTCATAACCACAATGTTATAATGCAGTCATCAATGTCTAAGTTTGACTTGCCACAATCATATGTTGTTAACTGCACTCTTACTTTGTCTTGTTTAATTTTCTTTTTCCCAATAAAAGTATAAACTCTAAGATTACTCATTAAAAACGTTTTACAACATATACGCAGCATGAACAAAAATCACTGCCATGTCAAAAGCTTGCCTAAGATTCTTTGAACCATTATATCTATATGGAACTGTTTGTTTAGTGTTAATGTATTATTATAGGCTGTAGGCATACACTTGGGTAAAAACTAGTGTTGAACTGTTTTTCAAGCATTTGTTCCAAGTCCAAATACACTTGACCTTTTCAGGAGACTTATGCAAAGAGGTGAATGAACACCTTTACTAAAGAATGGCTTTTCCAAGTGCCATGAAATTTAGGCCATGAAATTTACCTGTCTTACCTATCTACCATAAGGAGGGGAGGAAGGGATGAAGGGAGGAAGGGAAAGAAAGGAAGAGAGAGAGAGAGGAAGAAATAAAAAGAGAGAGAAGAAAAACAAAACAAAACAAAACAAAAAAAAAACCTGTGCCTAGATTGTAAAACTAAATTTAACTTTGATGTTGAAGACATAACTAAAAGATGCATGAATATGAAAGACAGAAGAGAAGTTCACACAGAGAAGTTAATGTCTCTATAGGCAGTCAATAAAATATTGACTACATAGAAATTATTTATCTTTAGTTGGGATACTAAACTCATTGCCTTCCAACTTTGAAATATTTCCATCATATGGAAACTATTTTACTAACATGTTGAATGTTAGTAAAATAAAGTTTTCTGACACTTCCATTTTGCACTTCAGTACCTTTCACACACTTAGAAACACAGATGTTGAAACAACTCTTTGGCTGGGTCAGAGTAACTGCCACAGTTTGATATGTTTTGAATGATATGTTTGATTATTCATAGGCTTAAAGCATCTTCAAAGACAGACTTTGGCAATGACTGGCCTTAGGCCCACTTTGTTATTATGTTAAAGATTTAGCATGCCAGTCCATGTGGAATGATAAACAGTCAATTAAAATTGATCATAATTCATTAAATGTTGATAGGGATGCTGATCTCCAATAATGAGTTTGGCTGATGCCGAGTAGTTTTGGCTATACTTTAACATCCTATTATTTTGCATTCTCTCAGAACATTCGTCAGAATGACAGCTGTTTCTCTGTTAATGTAATAAGTAAGATACAGGAAAATAATTTTCTTGAAGGGTTATGATGACATCACACACACACACACACACAAAGTGTTCAAAATTATGTACATGTATTATATTAAGAATATCTAGATGGAGTTATTTTATTGTTTTACTGTAGCTTGTTCATTTGGTTTAATAATATATAGAGCTGTGACTTTGAGACTTTCATGGCAGAACTCTGACTTGTCTCAGCATGCAACTAAATGTGGATATCAACAAGAGCCAGGTAGATACAGGGAGGATTTTTGTTGAGACTCCAGCATTACTTGTTGGCATTGCTAATAACAATGTGTTAAGTGACTGAATGAGAAGTACAATACATTTTTTTTTCCCACATTATTGTCTGATAATGTACAACTCCTATCACTTCTGTCCCTGTAATGCATTTGTCTACCGTGACTTTCTTGAGGTTTTGAACATATTTACCATGTACAGTGTGTGCTATTTTCTCCTGACATCAAAGATCAATACAGAGAACTATAAGCTAAAGGCCTGTTTGTATAGGGGGTCCATTCTCATAACTCCTGTGGTATTCAGAGGAAAAGTCCTTGTGAAAGATATATAGCTATTTCCTTCATATTTTCTCCCCTTCTGTTGCCTCTTGCTCTTTCCAGTGGATATTTCCAGTGGATTTTTTCTTTTTTTTTTTTCTTTTTTTTTTTTTCCTCTCCCCTTCTTCACTCATACAGCTTAATTTCCTTTGTAAAAATAAACCCATAAAGAAAGTGAAAGTTGTTGAGCTTTAGGATCTGAAAGAACAGGCAGGCTTTCTGTCACATTATAAAAGTAAGATCAAATTACTCCACTGAAAATTTGAAAGAAAAAAAAAAAAAAAAGTTGATTCATTTTTTTCACATCAGAATCAAGGTAAAATTAGAAGACTGTGTGGAAATCTGATTCTCGAAGTTGTGTAAATGCCTACATATTTCATGACAGCTTATGAACCTATATGGGTCTGAGAACACTGCATAAACTAAATGTGCAGCCCTCGCTTCTAGGATAATTTAAATATGTCCCCAGAATCAGACATACATGAAGTCTCTCAAGTCTAGATCCACAGACGTATTCAGACACAACACTACCAAAAATTCCACCAAGTTCTCCTAGCAAAACAATGTATCACAGAATCACACAGAATTGTCTAGGTTGGAAGAGACCTCAAGATCATCGAGTCCAACCTCTGACCTAACACTAACAAGTCCTCCAATAAACCATATCACTAAGTTCAACATCTAAACATCTTTTGAAGACCTCCAGGGATGGTGACTCCACCACTTCCCTGGGCAGCCCATTCCAATGCCTCACAACCCTCTCAGTAAAGTTCTTCCTAATATCCAAGCTAAAACACTCCTGGTGCAACTTTAGCCTGTTCCCCCTCATCCTGTCACCAGGCACATGGGAAAATAGACCAAAATGTACCTTCACTACATATTTTTTTTTTAGTTTATTTATGTATTTGTTATTGAAGTCACCTATATGTATCTGGGCCTAATCACATTTTCAGGAAGATATCTGGGGATGTGAGAGCTTATTGGTTTACTGTACAGGCTAGATTTTCAATTGTATTCAGACCTCTATACATATAGTTACATGGACATGTTCCTTGTGTGGTTCCTTAAAGTGTTATGAAGGGTGTATGCCTACCTCTCTCATTCCTATATTTCTGGAACTCATTCTTCATCTTTAATGAGCTAGACTTTTCTAGACTTTCTAGACTGTCTAGACCAGACTTTCATTAACACTTGAAAAAGTGGTGAAAAATTGTAAGAATCTAGTCAGAAAAACGTGTCAAGTGAGGCACATTGTAAGATGCACCATAGGCACAGTCTTCAAGACTTGCAGCTATGCTTATCCTTGATAATCATCTTTATTTATTTAAAACAAGTGACTTGTTTTTAAATTAGTAAATAAGACGAATAACATGAAGAATGTCGCAATTAGACAGACGGATTAATCTTAGACTTCAAAAAACACAATTACTTTTAAGAATCAGAGAATTGGAAAAACATTAAAATCACAAATCCATTTAAGGAAAATAAGTTAAAAATACCTGTCAAAAATTCTGTTATGTGCCATATATGTGTAGAAGTTTAAATAATATGATGTTTGTTTTTTTTTTCATAGTCAAATATATTTGTCTTCAATAGAATATTAATCTTTTTCTAAAGAATTAATAAATGCTTTGCATTAAAAGGAAATGTTCATACACAATCAAGGAGAGAAAATGATGACAAAGCATTAAGACATGATTGCAAATTTTAAAGTATATTTACTTTATTTGCCATTAATTCATATAGAAATTACTACACAAATAAATAAAATTAACCCAAGAATATATTTAACAATATATTCTCCCTGACAATCAGTATTTTTCTGTCATGGTCAGGTATGACACCCAGTAGACCAGTTTGCCCAGGGCCTCATCTATCCTGGTCTTGTACATCTTGAACAGTGATAAAAGGAAGGCTAGGGAAATTGTGGGCCCTTTCTGAAAGGAAACTGGAGACCTGGTCAGCAGGTATATGAAGAAGGCTAAGGTGCTTAAGGAATGTTTTGACTCAGTCTTCACTGACAAGAGCTCCAGCCACATGGCCCAGGCCCCAGAAGTCAAAGGCAGGGACTAGAAGCATGATGAGTGTAGGAGAAGATGAGGTTTGAGACCTGCTAAGGAACCTAAAGGTGCACAATTCCATGGGATGATGAGATACAGGGTATTAAGGGACTGGCAGATGTAGTTGCTAAGCCACTCTCCATCATGTTTGAGAAGCTGTGGCAGTCTGCTGAAGTTCTCACTGGCTGGAAGAGGGGAAATATAACTTCAATTCTTAAAAAGGGAAAAAGGGAAGACCCAGGGAACTACTGGCCAGTCAGTCTCACCTTTGTGCTTGGCAAGAGCAGATCCTCCTAGAAACTGTGCTAAGGCACAGGGAAAACAAGGAGGTGATTGTTGTCAGCCAACATAACTTCACTAAGGGAAGATCATTCAGGAAAAATCTGGTGGCCTTCTACAATGGGGTTACAGCATTAGTGGATAGGGGAAGAGCAACTGGCATCACCTACCAGGACTTGTGCAAGGCATTTGACACTGTCCCCCATTATATTCTTTTCTCTAATTTGGAGAGACATGGATTTGACAGATGGACCACTTGGTGGGTAAGGAATTGGCTGAATGGTTGCACTCAAAGAGTTGTGGTCAACGGCTCAGTGCCCATGTGAACATCAGGAATGACAAATTTTTTTCAAGGGTCACTATTGGGACCAGCACTGTGTAACATCCTTGTTGGTGACATGGACAGCGAAATTGAGTGCACCCTCAACAAGTTTGCCAATGGCACCAAGCTGTGTGGTGCAGTTGATACACTGGAGAGAAGAAATGCCATAAAGATGGACCTGGACAGGCTTGAGAGGTGGATCTGTGTGAACCTCATGAAGTACAAGACCAAGTGCAAGGTCCTGCATCTGGGCTGGGGCCAGATAAATACAAACTCAGTGGAGAATGGATTGAAAGCAGCCCTGAGGAGGAGGACCTGGGGGTCTTGGTTGATGAGAAACTTGAAATAAGACTGCAATTTGCACTTGCAGCCCAGAAATCCAACTGTATCCTGGGCTGCATCAAAAGCAGTGTGGCTTTCAGGTCATGGGAGGTAATTCTCCCCCTCTACTCTACTCTCATGAGACCCTACCTGGAGTACTGCATCCAGCTCGGGGCGGGGGGTGGGGGGGAAGACATGGAAGTATTAGAATCAGTTCATAGGAAGGCCACAAAGATGATCAAAGGGCTGAAGCACCTCCACTATGAAGAAAGGTTGAGGAAGTTGGGGTTGTTCATCCTGGAGAAGAGAAGGCTCCAGTGAGACCTTATAGTGGCCTTCCAATACCTAAAGAGGGCCTACAGGAAAGCTGGGTAAGGACTCTTTATCACAGAGTGTAGTGATAGGACAAGGAGTAATTGCTTTAAACTAAAATGGGGAAGATTTATATAAGGAAGAAATTCTTTACTCTGAGAGTGGTAAGGCACTGGAACAGGTTGCCCACAGAAGAATGGGTAATGCCCATTCAGAATATCCCATCCCTGGAAGCATTCAAGGCCAAGTTGGATGGTACTTTGAGGAACCTGATCTAGTGGAAGGTATCCCCACCCATTGCAGGCGCAGTTAGAATGAGATGATCTTTAAGGCATATACCAACCCAAACTATTCTATGATTTTACCTCCAGGAAGATCGTTTAGTTAAATACCAGCTTATCTAACTAAATCAGGGTTCAACATTTTTTTTTCTTTTCAGTTTTGTTGCAACAGGAATGCATACCCTCTTTTTTGAGTCATCAAAAAGAAAAACCCCCAGAAGGCTTGAAGAAACTGTCTCTCTAGATGGCCTAACTAAAAAGGTTATATTTAACAACTGACTAGGATGGACCTATCATCCCATTTCAAGCAACCCCATTTTAATCCATCTTGTTCTGGTTTTGTGTTTTAAGTTTTTTTTTGTTTTGTTTTACTTTGTTTAAAAAAAAAAAAAAAAAAAAAAGAAAAAAAAAGAAAAATATTTAATTTGTTAAAGTTATATTATAAAATTGAGATATAATTTGTTAAAGTTATATTATAAAATTGAGATATCAGCTAATTCTGTAGTCAAAGAAATGTCTGTTCTGCCATTGACATGAAGCCTAACACATCAGGAAATATACTGTCCTACTTCTAAGAATAAGGGTGGTAAGGACAAAACACTGACTGAATTTTCAGAATCAAGGTATTTTGGTGCCTGATCCACCTTAGAGAGTTACCTCACCATAGCGAGAGAGAGAGAAAGAGAGAGAGAAGATTGTGGTACCCTTCAGGAGGATGGATTGAGACTAACCATGAAGTTTTCCTGGCATGCCTTCTCTTCATGTAAGTACAGCTCTTTTGCTTGTCAGCAGGCAAAGAAAATCAGTCTGACCCTTCTGCCTTTGGGATGACAAGTGCTCCTATTGAGGCAGATGCCATGAGGTAAGCAGTGATATGTCCTACAAGCAAAGGAGGATTTTAGCTGTTTGGACCTCTGTAAATAACTTTTATATCTCTTGTGCTTCTCTGCTGCTGCTCTTTCCCACAATTTTACTCAGAAGTCTATTTCATCTGCTGTCACTTGCCTTCATTTTAGCCCAGGGTCTCTTGCTCAGAAACTGACTTGGGCTGGGGTTTCATCTCTGAAACAAGAGCACTCTCTGCAAGGATCATTGCTCCCTTCACATGCTTGTGGCTCCCACTTCTCTTCCCCCTCCTGCATACAAAGCCAGCCTGTGAGTGGCTACAGAGTCTGCAAAGACATCTCTGCTATTCATATCCATAAAGGAGGGGAGGAATGGTTTCACATCTACTCTTGACTTTGGTACTTTTAGACATTTGATTGCTTAACTGCAAAAATGTAATCCTCTCAATCCTGTCCTTTGTAACAGGCCCAAGATGAGGAACATTTTTCTGATTACAGAGGGCAGTCACTGGAGGTGAAATCCTGGACTTGCTGAAATCAATGGCAAACTTCCATCGACTTACTTGTTCATCCTCTTAATCCTCCTTTAATCCTCTGTAGGGCTAGATCAAACACAATCCTTTGAATTGTACCCAGAAAGGAAGAAGAAGCCAGTGCAAATACTGGAGCATTATGTAATATGTTTCCTTTTACTCATCTCACCTAGTAGATGATTAGCCACAGCCTGAAAGTATTGTAGATGTGTCTTTTGACTTCTCTTCACATGTTGCACCTTTTACACTGCATTGCGATATTGTAAATTTCAAGTCTAATAATGTTTGTGTTATTGCCACCCCATTCAAAAAAAAAAAAAAAAAAAAAAAGTTTTATCAGGCATTTTATGAAAAAATAAATAAATAAAAGATCTCAGCATAAGAAAGAACAATTTTCTTTGCTACACTAAGCTCCAGATCTACACGAGGTACAGAGGTACATTGAAGATGATATACTCTTGTTTTGAGCTCAAAGAAATCATTAAAAAATGGGACAAAAATACCTTTTTTTGTGATCCCTGAGTACTTCCCTGGAGTCAAAAGATTCTCTTCTGTCTTGTTTGTGAATTGTTCACCCTCCAGTTATTTGCAATTTGAACTTCAGCTGGTCACTGAGGAAAAACACTTATGGTAAATCAACTCAGCCAGCCTGAGGAAATATGAATTTAAAACTTGGTGTCATCTGGCCATCCATGATACTACAACCCACTTCCGTGCCTTCTGCAACTGTTCATAAAAATAAGAAGTGAGAAATGAACAAAGTTCACAGGAAACATGCTACCAATTGAAACATAACAAACCTACTATGAATTAATAAAAGTCACACAGTTTGATGCAACACTGTCTTTATAATTTGGCTAAATACACGTCACAGCAGGTTCATAATCCTATTAATATTAAATGTGGATTTCTCATCTACCTTGCAATATCAGATATATATATGTAGTAGGTGTAGCTGATAGTTATACACTTAAGTCGTTGAACAAAAGCTGTCCTTTCTGGTATTACCTCAGCATAAGTGACACCATAGTACAGTGTTATGGGATGATCCTCAGAATGCCATAGACCCTCTGATTTTAATGCTTTCTCTTTTGTATTTTTTGTACTTTAAGATGGCTTACTTTTAAATAATAAATATCAGTAGTTCCTACCCACAGCCATTGAACCATAATATCACCTAGGTACTGATGCTGTTCTGAAAGGAAAGAGTACAGAGAGCAAGGGTGTTGTTTTCAATAGCTTTTCACCCCCAGAGCAAAAGCTCATTAAAATTCTACTTGTTCCTTTACTTCATATTTATTCCGGCTCTTTTATAAATATTTTTAAAAGTTGGTTGGTGTTTTCTTGTGCCAAGATTTGGGTTTGGAGCAATATTTAGAAAATCACCTGTCATTACATCTGGACTGTGATGGTTGTATCAGACCTGTGATGGTCTGATAAACAAAGATCAGAAACAGAATTCACCGAGAGGTAAGGTGAGAAGTCAGGCAGCATCTTCCTCCACCTCACTTTTCAAACTTTAATCAACTCTCAGAGAAATAAATAATAAAGTGAGATGGCTGAATATCAGGAAGATGTGAATGACAAGGTGCAGCAACTTGAATGCCAGAGGGTTGGGAAAATGTCAGAGTCTAGCCTGCTATCACTCCGTCAGAATCTGTCAAAAAGCTGTCTGTCCTTTCCGGTTCAAACCTTTAAAGGCAAGGCAGATCTGCACATAAATCTCAAAAAGGTTAAGGCTAACCAATGCAGCGTTCATTTATTTCAGACACAGATCTTAAACTCTTGGTTTCCTATTGTGCAGTTGTATAGACTCCAGTAATAAAAACATATCCACCTGACTTTTCTTTGTACTCCTTCTGAATTGTACTGATAGCCTTCACTTCCTATTTTCATTTTTATCTTTTCTAGTAGTCTGAAATTTCCCCTCTAGGAACTTCACAACAACATGATATACATTTTAATCAATTTTATTTATTTATTTATTTAGAATGATCTGTTTCTGGACATAAGATATCATAAAATTTCATTATCAAGGAAACAAAGAATAAACTTCTTAATAGTGTATTAATGTTTAGATTTTCGTTTATGTTGTTTAATTACAAAATCTGCTCAGTGCAAAGTAGGAATTACAGATTTTGTTGTTGTCATCTTTGCAGGTATTGTTTTGCTTTTGTTTCAGGTATCATTTTTCCCTTAACAATCTTTAAAGGAACATTTTGCACTAAAAAAATAAATTTAAAAAAAAGTATCTTTGAAAGGAGTGGTTTCCACAGAGCCAGCTCTTGCTTTCACCCCACTTCATTTTGATTAGCTTTCAGGTATGTGAAAAAGTCTTCTGCTGTTTTTATACTTATTTCAGACTGTTTCTGTTTGAGCAGTGGGAATGCAAGGTAGAGGAGAGCCAAGACCTTGTCTTACAAAATACTCTGTGGATCTAAATCTCATTCTTTCATGTGAGAGTAGCCAATACAATTCAGTGGACTTATATGCCTGTAAAACTGATATAAGGATGAAGAAATCCAGCCCTGTGAGTTGTGATCCCAATATAATTTGAGCAGGCAACTCAGATGTTATCCTGGCCTTCTCTTTACAAAATATTAACTGCCTGGCAAGTAAACACATACGTTTCACAGTGAAATTTCACCATTTTGCATATATTAAAAAATAACAGTCACATCATTTTAAAACTTTTGAGACCTTTCTCTGCAAAATCCTAAGACAGACCATAAATCTGCAGTATAATAGATGTTACACTTTCTGATTATTCAAGGTCAAAGATGCTGATTTTAATGGAGTTCACAATTCATTCATGTTGCTCATACTCCATCTCTGATCAGCAGAAATCAGTGGGGAGCTTGATATTCATTTCAGGGGCCACAAAAGATGAGGCAGTAAAATGGAGGTGAATAGGACATGCTTGCTTAGATTGAAATGTGATTTTATGATGAAAGTATTGTATTTGGGCTCCAGATGCACATAAAGCTGTTGCTTTGGGTTAAAGTGCAAAATTTAAGCATACTTGAAAAATATTAAAGTATGTCTGAAAGGTGGTGCCTGGGAATTCTTTTCAATGGCTAAGTGAATTATTCTTTGCTTCCATGTTTCAAGTTCAGAAGTGTGCATTGTTTATATGTTGGAGGTAGACCTCATACTGCCTCATCTCCTCTCTGCCCTGATGTGCAGGAAGGAAATCACGATGCAGTAGGGAGCTACACTATGGTCTCATGTGAAACCTGGACTGGGTTAATAGTGACCAGGATCTTGGGGTGTGCTCAAAAGTGCCACTGCTGTGCACGGCTTAATATTGTTAGGCCATTAATATTGTTATAATAGATATTCTCTTTCTAATTACTTAAAGCTATTAGCCACAAATGCATTTAAATCACACTGATCTGATGAAAATAAAATGTTTTGTTGTAGAAGCAAAGCACAGACACAGGAAGTGTTTTGTTGTGGGAAGCTGTTGATTTTCTGTCACTGATACTGTTTAGCATGTCAGACAAGTAAATGAAGAGAGTGATGCTGCTGAAGGTACACTCATCCTGGTTCATTAACTGCCTCTCTTGACAAATGCCCATCATTTTTTATGGTTTAGGATAGCATAAAACTGTTCTATGAAATCTATATTTCTTTTTGATTTATTCCTGTTAATTGTGACTAGAAACAGCTTAGCATCGTGTGTAAGCCATCATTTTCTGTCCCTCAACAGAATTGTTGAGATACATTTTCAATATTTTCTGCTTGTCTTCATTTTTCTTTAGCCTCATTATCATCTAGCCTTCATTTCTTCTCCAACTCCATAAGTTTTTCTGATTTTCTAAGGGCATATTTTACATAACTTTCAAGTTCTCCTTATTCGTACTTTACTTTGCACTCAAATTCCAAATCCTGTGATTAACATCAAGTCCTATTTAGGTCGTGGTCTCTCCCATTAAATTACTAGTACTCAGGTCAATAAAACACTAGGAAAAAGTATAGATAGGTAGGTTAACAGAGAAAAAAAAAAAAAAAAAAAAAGTCTATTCCTGTTTACAAATCGAAAAGGTTTATAACTTTTAAGGGACATAACAATAGTCTTTTTTAAGCAGCAATGCACTCTATTGTTTGGAAACAGTAGAGTGGAAAAAAAAAAAATACAGTTGTTCCATGTAGGGAGGATGAAATCCACCAAAAGCTAGTAAAAAAAAAAAAAAAAAAAAAGTATCTTGGAAATCTCTCACTAGGATAGGTAGCACAGGTGGGTCTGCACAAGGTGGACCATCAAGACTTTTCCCTCTACAAATCATTCTGTTTTATAGTTTTCTCAAAAATATATTCAATGTTTTCATTAAAAAGAAAATAAAATTTAAAAAAAAAAAGCCACTGCAGGCTTTTTTTTATGCAGACTATCCTAATCTGAAACACTATGCTATAGAAGATGACTTCAAGAGCAGTTTTATAGACGCTTTACCTTTTACATTCAGAAATGATCAGTCTGTATGTGTTGTAGTTTACATGTTTTTTTCTCCATGATGTTTAACTGTGTGACTGGAAAATAAGTTGGAAGGCAAAAAAGATTAACAAGGAAAATGATTTTGAACATGTATTTAAGCTGAAGAAGTACAATGGTGTACAATAATCTTGTTTAAGAAGGAAATTATATAATACATACTAAAATAATAGTATTTACAATGTATATAGTATAAATAATGTAGATGCTGTCCAAGTGCCTTACAAAGTTGCTAATAATAGAATACGGAGCAGCCTCCAATATACCCATCTTTGTGAAGTCTTTCTCTTCCTTTCTTTGCAAAGAAAAAAAATTCTCTGTCCCATATGAAATGTCCAATGGAAAAGTTGTTAAGCATAAAGACTGGCCCCTCCTTTCTACAAGGAAAGTCACATGCATCAACTTTGGTCTTTTCATAAATATCTGACTCTTAAACACCCCACACTGGCTCCACAGTCTTTCTTAGGAGGCCAGTGACTTAGACCTTTACTTTGAACCTCTTAGAAGCCCAATATGAGCAACTTCACTTTTTCAGAGCTTCTCCCCAGGCTGGTTAATCTTCTTATGGACCACTGGCACCTGAGATGCACATATTTAAATATTTCTATATTCATTCTTATAATACTAAAACCATGCAACTTATTTTCTTCATTCCACACCAATATTCTCACACATTTCTATGGTCGAATGACTTCACTCTGATGTGTTTCCAAGAAAAAGTGCTCATTGTTTCAAACATGGCAGGTGGTAAGGTAAAATAAAATAACTAAAACAAGTAGATTACCTTTTCTGATGCTAAATCCATGCAATATGAGGGTAACCATTCCAAGCAAATTTCAGAGGTCAGGTTAGTTCTTAATAGTGAATAGGGAAGGGACTAGAGGCATTTCATTTTTCTTCTGGGGGGTTCCTGTCACCGAGTTAACACTGTAGTAACCATGCATATTAGAAAATAACTATTTGCATAATTTTGATGCCATCATACAAAAAAAAATAAAATAATAATAAAATAAAATAAATAAAATAAAATAAATAAAATAAAATAAAATAAAATAAAATAAAATAAAATAAAATAAAATAAAATAAAATAAAATAAAATAAAATAAAATAAAATAAAATAAAATAAAATAAAATAAAACGAGGGAGACATCCCTAGGAGTAAGGTCCTACACTAAGGACCTACAGTAAGGTCCTAAACTATTTTACATAGTTTAAGCAATTTGAATCCTGTTTACTCCTTTAGTGTTACAGAAGACAGAATACATATTAATCCAAAGTACCTTATCATAGTAATAGTCTATGTTCTTGGGTTCACTGTCTATCTACCTGTGCAATCTATCATTAAATTATCCACCTTCTATTCCTTCACTGAGATGTAGTCTCATAGAAGCCATGCAAGTTGACATTTGGCAGTTTATATAAGGTACAGGCATAGAATAGTGAACAGGTAAATTGAAAATATTTTAGCCTCAGAGACACCAGTATATTTCCAGTGAAGTTATTCTGTGCATACAGGAAGACAACTGAGATGAGGGGCTTTCCATAAATCATGAAAGAATTACTTTGGCGGTTGACATGTTTAAACCAGTTTAGAGCAGAAGAAACATTAGCACCTAATATAACGTAGAGACAGATGGTATGGGATTCTCCGAGTTTTCATCTCTGGTACAGAGCTGTCCTATTAGCAGAAAGGGCATAAGAAATAGGTCTTTTTCATCAGAAAAAGTTGCCTTACTGTCTTGTATCACCCCAAAATACCAGGAGACATACAAATTGGCTGATCTTGCAACTTCCCTAAGCACAGGTAGGGTAGAGTTGGGAATGACCTCCTCCTGTATCACAAAGAACAAGACTTATATACAAAGATGACTTATATACAAAGATACTTACAAGGAACCTATATTTATCCTTTCAAGAAGACTTGAGAAAGTGTTTTATCCTTTCAGCAACTAGTTAATGTTTATAGCATGAAATCCCTAGCATGAAACTGGAGGGAGGATTTTGAGGCTTTATCTACAGTCAGTTCAGTCTAAAATTGACACTAGATCAATAGATATGCAATGTGGCTTAGGCACGATCATTGTGATCAACAAATATGATTTACATTTGCCTCTGTCCTTAATACATCATCTAAATTTTTATATATATATATATTGCAGGAACCTGTAACATTTATGTTGCTTAAATGAAATTGGCTATCCCACCATTTTTTGGAACAGCAAGACAGCAATTAACAACACATAATGTACCCATTGGAGGTCACTTTTTTTTTTTTTTTTCCGTGTGTTGTGTAAGCTGAAACTATTTAAACATGAAATAAAAACATGATCAAATAGGTTCTGATTTATTTGGGTTAAGGTCATGTAGCACAGTCAGTGCAATTTCTGTGTAGGTTGTAAAGATTATTACATAAAACATTACAGTTGAAACAGTCCTAACTGGCAGTGTTATTTTTAGAGATCTATCAGTAGTGAATGTATTTTTTTAAAATACCTTATGCTACATAATACAAATATTTCTGAAATATTATTTCACTGATGAGTTGCCATAGACAGTAGGCTGTTAGGCAGCTTTAAAAATCATAACTAGATGTGAAAATAAATCCAAAATACACTGGATAATGTTAAGACTGCTCTGGTAGTCCTTTCTCTCTCTACAATATATTAAAAACAAACAAACAAACAAACAAAAAACCACCTGAATAAAAAATAAAAAATAATATATATATATATACATAAAACCAAGAACTCATAGAATCAGAATCATAGAATAGAATATCCCGAGTTGGAAGAGATCCATAAGGATCGTCAAGTCCAGCTCCTGGCACCACACAAGTCTGCCCAAAAGTGTAGACCACATAACTAACTGCACAGTCCAATCGCTTTTTAAATTCAGACAGACTTGGTGCAGTGACTACGTCCCTGGGGAGCCTGTTCCAGTGTGCAACTGCCTTCTCGGTGAAGAACCTCTTCCTGATGTCCAGTCTAAACTTCCCCTGCCTCAGCTTAACACCATTCCCACGGGTCCTATCACTGGTGTTTAAAGAGAATAGGTCACCTGCCTCTCCATTCCCCCTCACGAGGAAGTTGTAGACCGCAATGAGGTCCCCCCTCAGCCTCCTGTTCTCCAGGCTTAACAGGCCCAATGCCCTCAGCTGCTCCTCATAGGTCTTCCCCTCTAGGCCTTTCACCATCTTTGTTGCCCTCCTCTGGACACTCTCCAACAGTTTAATGTCCTTCTTGTACTGTGGTGCTCAGAGCTGCACACAGTACTTGAGGTGAGGCCAGACCAGTGCAGGATAGAATGGGACAATCACTTCCCTCAACCAACTAGCGATGCTGTGCTTGATGAATCCCAGGATACTGTTGACCTTCCTGTCTGCCAGGACAGTTGGCCTGCCTGGATGCCTCCCTCTCTAAGACACTGGAGGACAGCCCCACAAAGAGATCTGGGGGTTGTGGTTGACAGCAAGCTGAGTATGAGTCAGCAGTGTGTCCTGGCAGCCAGGAAGGCCAACCGTATCTTGGGATGCATCAAAGCAACAAAAAGAAAAAGAAATTCACGGTTTCATGCACAAATAAAAGATGATCCTTATCCAGTGGACCAAAATGCTACTGGGAGGTACTGTCCATCATCAGCACCTTAGGTAAGGTAGAATTGTTCCAATATTTCTCCGTAAGCTAAAACAACTGTTGCAGAATAACTGTAACTATATTTTTCAACACAAAAATTACCTATCCTAGATAGTTGTACTACCATGTTGCCTTGGATGCTTGGATGAGTTTTTCCATTCTCAGTCAAAAAATAAAAATAAATAAATAAATAAATAAATAAATAAGGTTAATGGATTAGGATGTTTTTCTTCGATTTTTACAGAAACACAGGCTGGCTGGCAAAAGCAATGGTTACCTACTAATTAAAAATAACAGGTGAGAGACAGATATATCATCCACAACAGAAAATAGCCAGAGAAATACTAATGTCTCTCTTAGAACATAGTAGAGTAAAGAGGGTTTTCCTTTGTGGCCAGTCATAAATGTTGTGTACACTTCAATTAAAATAACCATAAAACATACAAAAGTTTGTTATGTGAACAACCAGTCCAAGAAATGTGAAGGAGAGGCTTATGTTTTCTCCTCATGTGTTTCTTTTATTCACCAGAGAAGACATCAGGGCTATATTCTGGTAGACTTTATCCTTTTCCCCAACCTCACTCCGAGGACTTCCCATTTCTGAGATAAGCAAGTTACTTCAAGGAACAGGTTGTCATTCCCACAGGTTAATACCTCACATTTGGTGTCACTAACTTCTTCAGAAAGAGCAAATAGTCATCCAGGAAGAGAAGGATGGCCAAGGAAGGATTTTCCAGTTCTTCATTCAAGGAATTTCATTCCAGTTACTTCTGTCTCTTTGACATGCGAAATGCAAAAAAATAAACTTTTTCAGAGCAGTGGATTATATATAGAACAAGAAAAATATAAATGGGGCATAAGAATCCTAGTTTAAAATACATCTAAGAATTCCATAGATGGCTATCTCTTGTGTTTTGGTCCTTTGATTTCATATCAAATTATGTTTCATATTATGTTACTTAAAAGCAAATTTCAGAGGATGTGAAATGCAATCAGGCATCTGAATACAGCACAGCACCATTGTCAAAATGCATATAACAGCCACAACAACCTTTTTTGCCCTTACAATAAAACAAAGAAAGACATTCAGTGGCTCTTCCACCCTTTCTCTTTTTGAAAACAAACAGTATTTTTACTAGCCTCTTAGTAGGCTTCTCTTTCATAAGATGATTTTATCATATTTTCTCTGAAAAGACCCGAACAAATGACTGCAGAGAAGACTTTTCCCATAGACAATTAAAATATAGTTTAAATCTCCTGTTTAACAAGGGAGTTTATGAAGGAGACTGTTCATTCTGAGGGGAGAATAGTGATTAAACATATTCTCATAATTAAGTTAAAACATACTGCAACGTGATTATGTTGTATTAGTATGGGAACAGGAACTTGGACACTTGGTTTCCATTTGTGCTCTGCTATAAAACTCCATTTTAACCCTTCATAAATAATGAGAATACTTCCTCAAATAATCAAATATTTGATTTAAAAGTTGGACATCCAGATAGGGCTAGCATGACAGGTACTTAAACAAACTTTTTTTTTTATTTTCATATTTCTCTGTGAACTCTGTTCTCTCTTAGCCCATGGCAAGAGATAGGCAGATATTTCAAGATATGTATGCTATAGAGATCTTCAGTATCACTTGTATTATCAAATATCTATTTACTGTGAATCTCTGTTTTCTCTTCTACAAAACAGGATAGATAATATCTATATTATAGATATATATTAGATATCTATATTAGATATCTATATAGATATCTAATAGATATGTCCTAGATACCTATATTAGAAAATATCTAATTATCTATAGATAGATAATATCATGAGGTTCTTTGTAGAAAGCTTTTTATAATTTGCAGAATATTCTATGCAGTGCTTGTATGAGGCTCATAAAAATTGTACTTTCTGGTACACTAGAAGAAAAACTCACTGATTTAAAGACTATTGTGTATTTTGTCTGCTTCAGAGAGATCTTTGCCGTATGTTAAATAATGCTGGAACTGAAGAATGAAAATGAACTCAGCAAAAGTAATCATTTCACTTGTTGTGTAATGAGGAATGCTCAGTTAAGGAGACTATTCCAAGAGCATTTTAATGACTATAATTTGGAATACAAAGTAAAGCTCCTTAGGCTTTCAAATTATTCAATAAGAGAATCCTACAGTATTTAACATCTAATATATGAAATATTTCTACATCTATCTGAAAAATAAGTCCGCTTATTTTCATGGTATTAATCACTTTTATTGCATATAGTACTTCACAGTATCCAATTTGTCACACAGAAATTTGAGCTCTATGCTGTATGGTAGAGTCAAACCAGAAAATAACCTTTCTTGGAAGGGGAAATATATTAATTTCTACCAAATTAACTGTCATGTAATTATCCTCTATAATATTGTCTGAAAGGTAAAAAAATGGTAAATGGCTGCAACAGAGACATCATACACTCAAAATGAATGTTTAGCAGAGCTCATTTGACCTCCATTTTACCATCAGTTTTTTTTCAGTCACGTGTTATTACTGATAGATTCTTAATATAATCTAGCAAAGTAGTTAAAATAATAACTTGTGGCTCACAGGAACTGAAAAGACATAAAAAATTAAAACAAACAAACAAACAACAACAACAAAAACACCTGACATCTGTCCCATAAATGTGGGGAGATTTCTTTCCATGGAACACTCAGAAAAATACACATAACCCAAATATTTCTATATTTCTTCCATACTGCTAAATACCCTCTTTTTTTTTTTTTTTTTTAATTTTCCATTTTTTTTTCCCTAAAAAGCCAAATGCTATCCATCTATCATACATTTTATTTCAGCTCTCTTGTAAATTGTATGGAGCAATTTTATATGATTTTATGATTTGTATTCATAAGAATAAATTAGTGTAACAATCAAACAGGATTTTTTTTCTTTCCATCCTTGTCTCTCTCCACCACCTTGTATATATAGACAGCAGTGAAAAACATATTTGTTCATCCAGATTAAGTATTTGATTTGTAGTTGGGTAAGAGAAGAGAAACAGATGAAGATGAATGAAAACTATGATTCTAGAATCATAGAATCATAGAATCATTGAATATCGCAAGTTGGAAGGGACCCATAAGGGTCCCTTCAAGACCCATCGAGTCCAACTCTTGGCACCACACAGATCTACCCAAAATTTTAGACCACGTGACTAAGTGCGCAGTCCAAATGCATCTTAAACTCTGACAGGCTTGATGTTAACTTAGAACAACTTTTGGCACTGTGGACATCCTAGGTATTCCACTACTGGTTAAAAAGAGCAAACTCTATTTTTTTTTTTTTTTTTGTTAAGATAGACAATTTATGTAATAATTATGTAATAATTTATGTATAATTTTCAACCATCTCAGTGGTCGAAAAACCATCCTCTGTAAGCAGAGTGGCCTGACCTCTCTAATGCTATAAGGTTTCAAGGCATAAATCCACCAACATGTGGGTGAACTGCTGGAGCTTCAGATCCCTTTTTGGGAGCAAGGTAATTCAGTCCAGCCTGCTGCACAGAGGAAGAGCCATTCTTAAGTAGGACCCAGGAAATTCCTCTCTCAGGTTCATATTTCTCTCTTCAGTTGGGGCAGCCACATGGACTTGCTGTCATTGTCAGCAACTGACAGTTAGAAGTAAGTAGAAGTAAGAAGACTTGTTCAGGAAGAAGAGATATCTGAACTTGGTTAACGGGGCCCAAAAATAATAAATAAATAAATAAATAAATAACATAAAAGACATAAGAGCATGTTAAGCTTTTTATTTTTATATCTAAGCTACAGTGGTGTGAGGGGGATAAACTCTGACCATATCTGACAGTATAATGAAAGGACTTAAGGAATTTTAACTACTTTTGGTGAAAATGAAATATTTTTTTTTTGCTTGTGATCTCAAAGCTCAATTTTAACTATTTTTAAATAAAAATCAAAATAGTTGCTTTGGACTGACTTCAGCTTTATGGAAAAAAAAAAAAAAAAGGTGTCTCTCTTAACTTGCTGGGCCACCTGATGACCAAGATTTACTGAATTTGGAATCACTCCATCAATGTCTTATGGACTGTTAAAATTTACATTCAGATGTGAACAGTTGGCTAACAGGAAAACACAGGAAAAATTTCCTACTAGGAGAAAACTTTTCTTAAACTTATTGAAACAACTCAAACAACTCTGAGTGAGAATAGGACTTAAAATCTTGGTCCTATATTCTGGATATGTGTAAAATGAGAATCTAATGCTTGTTTCTATAGTGTATTTTGCCCCAGTATCAACACACTGCAGACTCAAATGAAGTTTGCATCATCTATTACATCCTATTTCTAATTCTTAACCACAGAACGTACAAAGGGTCTTTCTATACATAGTTTCTTTGCCTTTTGTGTATGTGTATAATATACATGTATATGGACTGCTGTGACAAAGGTTCTCAGACCCCACTCAGTTTCAAATAAAAGGGTTCAGACCCCTACTGTGTGTAAAATAAGTAAAAATAAAAAGAAATCATAGAATCACAGAATACCCTGAGTTGGAAGGGACCCACAATGATCATCAATGAAGTCCAACTCCTGGCTCCACACAGATCTACCCAAAAAATCAGACCATATGACTAAGAGCACAGTCCAAACACTTCTTAAACTCTGATAGGCTTGGAGCCATGACTATATCCTTGGGGAGCCTGTTCCAGTGTGTGACAACCCTCTTGATGAAGAACTTTTTCCTGACATCCAACCTGAATGTCCCCTGCCGCAGTTTGACTCCATTCCCTCACGTACTATCACTGGTCCTGCCCCTCCACTCCCCCTCATGAGGAAGCTGTAGACTGCGATGAGGTCTCCCCTCAGTATCCTCTTTTCCAGGTTGAAAAAGCTAAGTGACCTCAGCTGCTCCTCATATATCTTCCCCTCTAGTCCTTTCACCATCTTTGTGTCCCATCTCTGGACACTCTCCAATAGTTTCACATCCTTTTTGTACTGTGGTGCCTAAACCTGTACACAGAACTCAAGATGAGGTCACACCAGTGCAGAGTATATCAGGACAATCACTCCCCTCAAGTTTATCTCAATATAAGAAATAAAGTATTCTCACTGATGTTATTAAAATTACAAATGGGATGATTTACCTCCAAGCTAAAGAGCATTGTGTTATATTGTGCCAAAGTTGGAGTGCTGCATAATAGGAAGTACTTAAAATCAGAATTAGAAGCTATTTTAATGTTAGATGCTAACTCTGCAAATTTCTTAGATTTTTAATTAGTGGAACTAAGATTTAAGATTGAAGTAGTTGAAGGTAGTTGTTATTACTTTATTGTTAAAGTTAATGTCCTAATGTCAATTCATGTTTTGGGGTTTAAAATTTTTTTAAATATATTTTTATCTTCCTGATGAACTTTTCAAGTTGTACTTTCTTTTTTTTTTTCCTTTTTTCTTCCTCCAACTAACTCTGCAATGACCATCAGGATTTTTGCTGAACAAAATATCTTCTGTAGTGAACTTTCACATATCAAACAATTGTTGCTGCTTCTTCAGATGACTCATCTCCTAACATGTCAATAGATAAATATGTAAACTTTCCATAGAGGGAAATCATCCTTCTCTGCCTCAGTATCTACATCTGAAATTGACATTAAGCTTCATCTTTGCTTCCCATTCTAACATGCTACACATTATAGTATTTGTGGGAAGAGATACTGCTCAAGCTGTATCCAAGTAGTTAAATAAAGGGAAGAGCTTCCAGCATTTTCAAATCCCTCTTTGAAAAATTGATAAAATAGTAAGAAAGAACAGTGGCTACAAGTTTGTCATCTGCCTTTTCTATGCAGATTGGATGTATGCTATCAGACATTACTCAGTATTAAGAATTTCCAAGTCTTAGGTGCATTTGTGTCCCAGAGGCTGTCTAAGCCACAAAAACTTAAAGGAAATTTACTCAGAGCAGTTATAGATTTAATTTTACTCCTACTGAGGAAAGATAATTATCATGGACTCACATGATTCCATTTGAACTGGAACTGAGCTTCTTTCTTTGCAACTTATAGGATCTATTTTGGTGGAATAAAATCAGGAACATATCCTTAAAAGAATTGATGCAATAAGAGAAAAATAGCTCTCGACAGAGTAGATAGAAATAGTGCATTCAGATATATAGTTATGTATATATTCATCAATCAACATACATGTATTATTTTTCCCAAATCAAGATTATGAGAATAACAGAAGATTTTGTAGCAGAAATAAATAAAAAAATATTATTTTTTTAAAGCACTTTTATCGTACTTTAGGAATAAAATCTGGACAGAAATTATTTCTCAAGCAAAGTACTCATAATATTCTTGCCTTCTGCTTCCAAAGTTTATTTCTTTAATCTCAGCTGAACTATAGGACATTTCACCTCAATAGGCTTTGGTAAGCTTTTTCAATTGCAGTTAGTGCCCCCTTTTGTCATAGATCAATTCTGCCTTGAACTACTAAAGGTGAAGGAACTGCAACACTGTTCTCCAAAGCCAGCTTTTTACTGCATCACATAACAGGCCACTTCCTTTTTCACCAAGGAAAGTAAAGTAATGGAAAACTTCTCCTTTCCCTACACGCCTCATTGCTAACCTTTTCTAGTGGGAGCAGTCTAAGCTCTAGCTCAACCCCATGCAGAGCCAAGCAGCTGTAGGAGCAGACTGTGAACAAACAAATATGTCTGGGAAGCAAGACTTGGGAGTTACTTGTGCAGAATTATAATTAAATGAGTGTTTGACCCAAAGTTGTTGACATCTTGCTGTGGACAAAACAGACAAAAGAGTATTCATTGCTGATCAGGTGAGCTTCCTTTATTTTTGAATTGTCTACAGACACTACTAAATTAAAAGATAAATGCAACTTTTGATAAAATATCCAAAGAAAACAGACCAGCCATAAGGATACATAGGACAGAACTTTCGTATAGCATACCAGATTCAGTAAATATTCAAGGATCCCAAAGGCTTTATGTTGGTTGCACCTAATAATCATCACTGTCTGAATTAAGTTAATACAAGCATTTTACTATACAAATACGTATTATACAGAAACAGAGTTGCTTATGAACACAACAGTGTATTTAAATTGCACTGGAGATCCATTCTGGATACATTCTGTTAACTTTTACTATGGATGAATTTCTGTGATATTCTTAAGAGCTATCTGGCAGATGTTTCCCCATGTTTTGTGTATAAATAATATTAAACAGGAAATTTTGATCAAAAACTTTAAAAATATATTTTGTTGAATTGTGTAACATATTTGGCTCCCAGAAGTCATTCATATATATATACATATATATATATATATATTTGCCCTTCTCTCATTTCATGTCTGAAAAAAAGTCTAAAACAGAACAAAGTAGAAAAAATAAGGAGAGATGGTAGTGAAATGACGTGTTAGTAGACTCCAAATACTTTGAACGTTAGAATATCACGTAGCATTGTTTTTCTTTTCCTCTCTGTTTTATTTGCTATATAGAACAATATATCTTCATGTGGCAGAAAATTTATGCTGCCTTCTCAAGATAGTCAATCAAATAAAAATTCAAATCTCACTGCTCTTTACCAAGCTTTCATTGAGTTCAGAATTTTCTCTTGCTGACTTCAATTATCTTTGGTTTCTGGACAGCAAATTTTAATGACATTTAAAATTAGTATCTGAAAAGAAACTCGCATTTTCTGCTTTGGTATGACTTCGTTATGTAATGCAAACAAGTAAATACAGCTTAATGGGTCACAGCTTTTAACAGAACCTCCACTTCTGATCATGTGGAGTCTTCCATCCTATGGCAAGTGTAACTGAAATGTGTTAATATAGACCACTGTGAAAGTTTGTAGAATGCTATAAAAGCTCTTGATTTTAAGTTTGTCTTTGTGTAGTTTTGTTGCAGTTGTGCTTTTTGCTGTTGTTGTTTGTTTTTGTTTTTGTTTTTTTAATTTATATGTATATAAAGCATATATATAAAGGATATATATAAGAGGATATATATATCTTTTTTTACAGAAAAGTTTCTTAAACAACAACTGCTTGCAATATTTGGGCAGGGGAGAAAAAGAAAATAAAACTCATTAAAATATGAATGAGTGTTTGGAAGTACTCAGTGAACAGAGAAATGCATCATGAATAATTTTCTGTAAAGAATGAAATACAGTAAAACATTTCCTTAGACAGTAGGAAAAGTAAAAACATTTGTATTTAATGAGAGAATAGAAAGGAAACCAAACACCATCTTCTTTCAAAGTAGACTTTTGTTTTTTAATCACAAATAGTTGGTGTAGTTGAGGTTTCATACTGTAACAAATTAACCAAATAGAATGTGACTGATTGAAAGGAAATGCTTTCAGTCGAAATTTGATTTTAAAAGCCTTACATTTCATCGGCTAATTAAGCCAAACTGCAAGGTTAAGGCTTGTTTTTAAAGTAATTTAGCAATATCCAGGGTATCACAAATACATTCTAAGGTAACTGAAAGAAAACTGCTAAGCATAAGATCTCTTTCTTTCTTCTACGCATGTAGTTGACATCTTTTACCCAAAATATATAAATTTTAAAAGGTAATCTGCCATGTAATTAAATAAAATATTACAATTTATGTTTTTGCTATTTAACATTTATTTATGTTTCTTGCCCTATTAAGTGACATTTACAAACAACCAGTCCAGCAATAGACCACTGTGTAATTACTTGCTTTTGATAAATAACCATTAACTAATGAAGTCACTAAATAATTGTTATATTTCCCAATGCAATACAAACTAGTTAAAATTCAAGAACAGTTAACTGAAAAATCAGTAAAAGTATGGGAACAGAATTTAAAAATAAGAAATGCTATCTTTCTTGATGGTGTCGAGAACAATTAATTGAAAGTGTTACTCATTAAAGTTCCAGTCTCACATAAAATAAAATTAACCTCCTTGTTTTCAGACCTGATAGAAGAAAGTCAGGGCCCAGACCATTTATTTAATTCCCTACCACTACCTGACTATCATATAGTCAGACAGGCACTGGATTTTAAATTACTGAATCATATTATTTCTCTGCATACTCTTTTTTCCCTTTTACATTCTTTTATTGTCAATATTTCTTTTGGAACACAATTCAAATTAGTTTTCTGTGTTCCATTTTTCTGCAATATTTGTCATCTAAATTAATTCACAATAATTTCAATGTTGAATTTATACATGAATATCTCCATTTACTGGCCACATTTAAAAACAGGTAGTGAATATGTGAAATAGATTTTTGTTTACAAAAACTAAAAACCAAAAAACTTCCTATGTGATTTGCCAGACTAGCCATCTATACAAAATCTGTCTCCTTCCTATTTAAATGTTTTTAAGAACTTCAATTCCACAGTAACTGAGCAGCATTCTAATATTTAAAAATAGAAATAATTACATTATCATCTCTTTTCTCTTGTTAAGTTTTCAAAAGAACTGGCTTGATTAGATCATGGGGTGGAGGGTTGTTTCTTTGTGTAGGTAGTTCTGTTTCTATTTGAGAAATAATTACAGAGGAGAAAAAGGAAAATTTTGTTTTTAGTTTTAATAATGGTGAAATACGTGGTCATTTTTCCTCATTATAAATTCTGAAAATAGTATTTCCAACACATGGATGACTCCCAATATTACAACAAGAGAAAGCTTAAAATGTAAATATTTCAAAAGAATATTTAAAAAAAATCCTTTCCCATAAATGATTTAGCATTTTCTATAACAAAGTAGCAAGCACACACAGCAATGTTATTTACTAACTTTTAGAAACAGCAGTGTGTTGAAAAATTGAATATATTTCCTTGTAAATAAGGTAATGCATAAACCAAATATTTTTACCTTACATGCAGTTCTAACATTTATTATTGCTATTTCTAAGTATAATAAAATAAAATAAAAATAGTCATATCAAGATAAGATAATTATCCATTACTGTTCTAATAATTCTTCTTACCACTTTTTTTTTTTTTAAAGTTGTTAGTTGTCTTCGTAAAAATGTTATGATGATTTACTTGACTATTCCAGTAGAACATCTTCAACTTAGAGCATCAACAAAAGATTTCCAAAGGTCATTGTAACCCTGTGTTCTCTCTCCAAACATGATTGTGTATATTTCCCTAGGTGTATACTTAGGGAAAGAGTGCAAAAGTAATGCCTCTCCCAGTATATACTCTCAGCTTTTTACAGTCAGTATTTTAGGGACTTACCAAATTAGAAGTTATCTTCACATCATTCCTATTAGTAGCTTTTAATTTATGTAAGAGTTTTCTGAATACAGTTGAAGTTTTAGATATTCCACAAGAATCTCATTCTTGTGGAATTCAACTCAATTCAATCTCATTCTTGTGGTATTCAACTCATTCTTCAAGACTGAGTTGACTGAATGTCCTGGTTTCAGTTAGAACAGAATTTTCTTCCTAGTAGCTGGTGGAATGCTGTGTTTTGGCTTGGGATGAGAAGAGTGCTGATAACACCCCGATGTTTTAATTGTTGCAGAGCAGTGTTTATACCAAGCCAAGGACATCTCAGCCTTTTGCTCTGTCCTGCCAACAGGCAGGCTGGGGGTGCAGTAAGAGCTGGGAGGGGACAGACCCAGGACAGGTGACCCAAACTAGCCAAAGGGGTATTCCATACCATCTGACTTCATGCTAAACAATATATAGGGGTGTCTAGCCAGGGGGAGGGGGCCGGACTGCTCGGGGTTAGGCTGGGCATCGGTCAGCGGGTGGTGAGCAATTGCATTGTGCATCACTTGTTTGTACATATTATTAGTAATAGTACTATTATCACCATTGTATTATTATTATTATTGTTGTTGTTGTTGTTGTTGTTTGTTGTTGTTATTATTTTCCTGTCTTATTAAACTGTCTTTATCTCAACTCACGGGCTTCACTTTCCATTTCTCTCCCCCGTCCCAGACAGGGAGGGGGGAGGGTGAGCGAACGGCTGCGTGGTGTTTAGCTGTTGGCCGGGTTAAACCACGACACTGAACTTAAATTATTTTCTGTACCAGTGTTATAACTTATTGAATGGTGAATTGCATGAAATCTTCATCATGTTAAGTTAAAGTTTATGTAAATGTCTTAAGTTAAATGTTTATGTAAAACATATCAAAATGCTTTCTGGCCCCTACAATGATATGTATTTTGAATCTGTAGTGATTGCTCAGTGCTTACTATGTTTCCATCTAAAACATGAATCAGAACTTATAAACTACTTTGAAGTAAACCAGTAGTTGTTTTTCCTATATTTCTAAAAATGAAAATAATAAATAAAATAAAATAAAATAAAATAAAATAAAATAAAATAAAATAAAATAAAATAACTTAAAATAAAATAAAAAATCATATTCAGCACATAAAAATCACACACACAAAAAATCATTAAAGAGTATATACATTTAAAATATTTTTTTCACTAGATATTAGAGCATTTTTGTTTGTTTGTTTTTCTTTCAGGGTTGAATCAAAGTCTTCTCCAAAGTTTATTCAGGTCTAAAAAGATGGTTTTGGTGATATTCAAATTTTCATTTTATCAAAAAACAAACAAACAAACAAACAAACAAACAAACAAAAAACAACAAAAAAACTAATTCCAATAAAAATTTTGGAAAAGTCACTCTCAGGTGATGTTTCTTTTTCTCTATAAAGAAATGTGAGAAATATTTTTAATATCATAGAAGTCCTCATCAGATGCTATAGCATTTCAACCTGACAACAAATGCCTGAATGGTCTGTAAAATATCAGTGGTAGAAGGTTTGGCTCTGGTTCTCTGTAAGCCTGTAAAGTATCATGCAAAACCTCTTAAATAAACCATTTCCCTCTGAAAAGGGAAAACATAGTATTCATATATACATGAATACAAATACAACTTTCTGCCAGCTTCCCTTTCCCTGGGGGATGAGAAGGTTGAGACAGGCACAGAGGGAAGTCAAACTGCACTAAAAACAGCAGCTTGACGGTATAGACCTATAAGTAAATGGTCATCCACTGGGATGAGTAAAATTTATTTATTTATTGCCCTGCTAAATTTCTGAGGGACAAGTGATTTCTACAAGCCACAATTCATAGGTGTTACCCATATCCTCAATCTGGATCGAAATGAATCAGGTGAGATAATTATTTAAGAAGTACTCTTTGGGGTTGGCCAACAAAGTGGACATACTGGTGGGGGTCTGTTCTAGACTGCCAAACCAGTATGAAGCGACAGATGAGGCATTCTATACATATGAGCAGCTGGCAGAATTGGCTCGATCACCAGCACTTGTTCTCACGGGGGACATATGCTGGAAAAACAATACAGCCTTCAGGAAGCAGTCTAGGAGGTTCCTGGAGTGTGTGGAAGCCAGATTCCTGACTCAGCTGGTTAGTGAGCCTAACAGAGGGGATGCCCCTCTAGACCTGTTTTTCATGAACAGGGAAGGACTGGTGGGAGATGTGATAGTAGGGAGTTGTCTTGGGTGTCCAGAGTGACCACGAAATAGTAGAATTCGGTATTCTTAGTGAAGTCGGGGTTGGGGGTGAGGGAGGCACTAAAACTGCTACCTTGGACTTCCAGAGGGCAGACTTTGATGTGTTCAGGACACTGGTAGGGAGGGTTCCTTGGGAGTCAGTTCTGAAGGGCAGAGGGGTCCAGGAGGGCTGGATTCTCCTCAGGAAAGAAGTCTTAAAGGCACAGGAGAAGGCTGTCCCCATATGCTGTAAGACGATCTGGTGGGGAAGAAGACTGGTGTGGCTGAACAGGGAACTTTTGCTGAGTGTCTGGGAGGAAAAGAGAGTTTATGTCTAGTGGAAGAAGGGACAGTCAACTCAGGGACAATACAAGGAAGTTGTCAGCATAAGCAGAGAAAAAAAACAGGAAGGCCAAAGCCCAGCATGAGTTCAACCTGGTCACTATGGTTTAGGATAAAAAAAAATATTTTTATAAACATATTAACAGTAAGAGGAGGGCCAAGGAGAATCTCCATCCTTCACTGGACACAGGGGGGAACACAACTACTAAGGATAAGGAAAAAGCTGAGGTTCTTAATGTCTTCTTTTTACATCTATCTCTACTAGCCAGACCACTTATCCTTAGGGTACTCAGCCTCCTGACTGAAGTCTGGGATGGGGAGCAGAAGAACTCCCCACTGATTCATTTGGAGAGAGAGCCCTGCTATTCCACCTGGACTGTCACAAGTCCATGGGGCCAGATGGGACCCACCAGAGGGTGCTGAGGGTGTTGGCAAATTGCTGGGTCACTTTCCATCATCTATCAGCAGACATGATCATCTGGGGAGGTCCCGGATGACTGAAGACTTCATAATGTGACACCCATCTATAAGAAAGGTTATAAGGAGGACGTGGGGAACTACAGGCCTATCAACCTGACCTCGGTGATAGGAAGGGTGATGGAACAGGTCATCTTGAATGCAATTATTCATCGTATGTGGGACAACCTGGGAATCAGTCCCAGTCAGCATGGGTTCATGAAAGGCAAGTCCTGCCTGACCAACCTCATCTCTTTCTATCACTGGGTAACCCGCCTGATGGATGAGGGAAAGGCTGTTGATGTAGTTTACCTAGACTTCAACAAGGCCTTTGATACAGCTTCCTGGAGAAGCTGGCAGCCCATGGCTTGGACAGGTACACTCTTGGCTGGATTAAAAACTGTCTGGATGGCCAGGCCCAGAGACAGTGCTGGTGAATGGAGTGAAAACCAGCTGGTGACTGGTCACCAGTGGTCTTCCCCAAAGGTTGGTGTTGGGGCTCAACCTCTTTAATATATTTACTGATGATTTGGATGAGGGAATTGAGTGTACCCTCATTAAGTTTGCAGACAGCACCAAGATGGGGGAAAGTGTTCACAGAATCACAGAATTATAGAGGTTGGAAGGGACCTCAAGAAATCATCGGGTCCAACCCTCCTGCCAAAGCAGGTTGCTCAGGTAGATGACCAGACGTGCCTTGCATATCTCCAGAAAAGGAGACTCAACAACCTCTCTGGGCAGCCTGTTCCAGTGCTCTGTCACCTTTATTGTGAAGAAGTTCTTTCGCATGTTGGTGTGGAACTTCCTGTGCTCCGTTTTTTGACTATTGCCCCTTATCCTATCCTCACAAACCACTGAAAAGAGGTTGGCCAAATCTGACTATCTCCCACACTTAAGATATTTGTAAACACTGATATGATCCCCCCTCAGTCTTCTCTTCTCAAGACTGAAGACTGTTTGTCTGATGGAGGGTGGGAAAGCTGGTCAAAGTGACCTGGACAGGATGAATTCATTGGCAAAGGCTAATGGGATGAGGTTCAACATGGCTAAGTCCCAGGTCTTGCACTTTGGCCACAACAACCCCTCACAATGCTACTGGCTTGGTACAGAGTGGCTCGAAAGCTGTGCAGAGAAAAAGGATTTGGGGGTGTTCGTCAATGCTTGACTGAACATGAGCCATCTGTGTGCCCAGGTGGCCAAGAAAGCCAATGGCATCCTGGCTTGTATCAGGAATAGTGTGACCAGGGAGGTGATCGTTCCCCTGCACACTGCTCTGGTGAGGCTGCACCTCAAGTACTGTGTTCGGTTTTGGACCCCTCAGTACAAGAAGGACATTGAAGCCCTGGAACGTGTCCAGAGAAGGGTTACAAAGGTGGTGAAGGGCCAGGAGCACAAGTCCTGTGAGGAGTGGCTGAGGGAACTGGGGCTGTTTATTCTGGTGAAGAGGAGGCTCCAGGAAGACCTTATTGCTCTCTACAGTTACCTGACAGGCAGTTGTTGGGAACTGCGTTCAGCCGCTTCTCACAGATGACTAGTGATAGGACTAGAGGGAATGTCCTCAAGTTGCACGAGGGGAGGTTCAGTTTGGAAATTAGGAAACATTTCTTCTCAGAAAGAGTAGTCAGACATTGGATTGGATTGCCCAGGGAAGGGATAGATTCATCATCCCTCAGGGTGCTTAAGGAAATTTGGACATAATTCTTAAAGACATGGTTTAGTGGGTGACGTTAGTAACAGTGTGATGGTTGGACTAGATGAACTTGGAAGTCTTTTCCAATCCTAATGATATGATTCTTTATTCTATGATTGAGGTTCCCATGGATTTTGACCGTTGTGAACAACAAGGTTCCATTTACATCTGTTACTTTTACTGATTCAGGCTTTAAAAATACTAATAAAAGTTCAAAGTGCCCACTCCTTTCATCTTTGCCAGCTATCTCTTTGTTGTTAGGGCAGTTTGGTATTATCATGATTATCTCTTCATTGGTACAATATATTTTGGAATCTGTATAATAATTATGGAAATATTTCATATTTTATGACCTTCACCACCACAAAAGTTCTTCTGAAGTAATTTAATCATTTTTCCATCTTTCGTCCCATAAAATAATAATTGTTTGATTTTTGCTTTCAAAAGAATCGTGAGATCTGCAATGGCAATTAGTATGAATGAACAATGTGTTGGAAGGGAGTAAAATGATAATCTCTTAAAAATGAAGAACAATATGTCTAAATTAAAATGCTGGTCAACGAAACACAAAGCTGACATTTACAAAGGTTATGTTTGACTGTAATAAAATAAATGGCAGCTCTTTGTGTACACAGTTGTCAATTAGCATTGCATATGTGTCTCTTGGATACATTTATTTTTGCCTAATGACTCCTTATTCAAGATGCAAAAATCTGTTATTAATATTTTGTGAGTACTTCTGACTGAGGGGAATAACAAGGAATAATAGCTGACTCTTTGTATTAACATTTTCATTTCATAAGAATTTCACTAAAATGTATAACATCTAAAATTATCAGAATCATTTAGAAACAGAAAAGTCAAGATATAACAGAAAATTATAAGTTATAAGAAAATCTAATTTACAGTAGATTCAACTGAGACAAGAATAATACTTTTTAAGGTTGAATTAAAGCAACTAAATCTGTTATTTATCTACTTTGAAGTTCTCATATGTAGTAAGGTTCTTAATGAAGTCATGATTAATCTTGAATGATCATTTTTAGTAATTGAAAACAAAAACAATTTACAAAAACATTTATATTAATTGCAGTGAAACTTTTGCAGGGCAAGCAGGTGATCAGGCCCAGTCAGCATGGGTTTATGAAAGGCAGGTCCTGCTCGACAAACCTGATCTCCTTCTATGACAAAGTGACGCGCTGGGTGGATGAGGGAAAGGCTGTGGATGTGGTCAACCTTGACTTCAGCAAGGCTTTTGACACCGTCTCCCACAGCATTCTCCTCAAGAAACTGGCTGCTCTTGGCTTGGACTGGTGCACACTTCGTTGGGTTAGAAACTGGCTGGATAGCCAGGCCCAAAGAGTCATGGTAAATGGAATCATATCCAGTTGGAGGCCAGTCACTAGTGGCGTTCCCCAGGGCTCGGTGCTGGGGCCGGTCCTCTTTAATAACTTCATCGATGATCTGGATGAGGGGATTGAGTGCACCCTCAGTAAGTTTGCAGATCACACCAAGTTAGGTGTGTGTGTCGATCTGCTCGAGGGTAGGAAGGCTCTGCAGGAGGATCTGGATAGGCTGAACCAATGGGCTGAGGTCAACTGCATGAAGTTCAACAAGGCCAAGTGCCAGGTCCTGCACCTGGGGCGCAATAACCCCAAGCAGAGCTACAGGCTGGGAGATGAGTGGTTGGAGAGCTGCCAGGCAGAGAAGGACCTGGGAGTATTGGTTGATAGTCAGCTGAATATGAGCCAGCAGTGTGCTCAGGTGGCCAAGAAGGCCAACAGCATCCTGGCTTGCATAAGAAACAGTGTGGCCAGCAGGGCTAGGGAGGTGATCGTCCCCCTGTACTCAGCTCTGGTGAGGCCGCACCTCGAGTACTGTGTTCAGTTTTGGGCCCCTCGCTACAAGAAGGACATCGAGGTGCTTGAGTGAGTGCAGAGAAGGGCAACGAAGCTGGTGAGGTGTCTGGAGAACAAGTCCTACGAAGAGCGGCTGAGGGAGCTGGGTTTGTTCAGCCTGGAGAAAAGGAGGCTCAGGGGCGACCTTATCGCTCTCTGCAGATAGCTTAAAGGAGGCTGTAGTGAGGTGGGGGTTGGTCTGTTCTCCCATGTGCCTGGTGACAGGACGAGGGGGAATGGGCTAAAGTTGCACCAGGGGAGTTTTAGGTTGGATCTTAGGAAGAACTTCTTTACCAGAAGGGTTGTTAGACATTTGAACAGGCTGCCCAGGGAAGTGGTGGAGTCACCGTCCCTGGAGGTCTTTAAAAGACATTTAGATGTAGAGCTTAGGGATATGGTTTAGTGGGGACTGTTAGTGTTCAGTCAGAGGTTGGACTCGATGATCCTGAGGTCTCTTCCTACCTAGAAATTCTGTGATTCTGTTATTCTGTGATATGAGGCTCCCAGATGCCTGAAGCTTGTGAACGATTCATCTATAAGGGGAGTTTTATTCCTTCTTGCCCTTAATCAGGAAAGAAGCTCTCCAGTTGAAACTCCGAAGGGATAGACCATTTCCTTTTGACCTCTGCATGAAGATCTGTTTTCCTCAAGAGGAAATGTAAAGAAAACATAATTCTTTTGTCTCTCATTAAGCCTGAGCTTTGCTGGATAGGTAACACACAGAAAGCTCCATTTCTAGAATCACATCTGGGTGTCAAATTAAGTCAGATTCCTTTTAATAACTTTGCAGCAAGCAGTAAATCAGACCCTTATTTTCCCTTCTAAAGAAGAATTTTGATATAAATAAAAGGTTGCTGGTTTTTGGTTGTTTGTTTCATAAGAGTGAACAACTTCATATTGTGATGTCCGTGAGTCTCACCAGAAAGTGGTATCTTGGTTCTAGTCTTAACTATGTATAATTTGTACATTTAAACAACCATTGAATATAATGAGCAAACAATTCTGGCAAAAAAAATTATTGAAAACAGTTTTTTGGTTTGATCTCAGCCAATAGTCAAACATTCATCCAGCCTCTCATTCACTGCATTCTCACATGGGACAGGGGCAAACAAGAATGAAGGTGAGAAGACTTGACAACTAAGATAAGGACACTCTAATAAGGAAAGGAAAAGCTGCTTGAACAAACAAAGAAAAACAAAAACAAAAACAAAACAAAACAAAACAAACACACACAGAAAAACTACTACTTTCCACTGGCAGGCAGATGTCCACATACTTTTTGGAAAAGCAGAGCCTTAGCATGTGTAACAGTAGTCCAACACCACATAATCATGAGTGTTTCATGATTGTGAATCCCCTCTTTCTCCTTCTTTACCCAGCTTTTATTGCTGTACACAATATCATATAATATGGAATATCCCTTTGGTCAGTTTGGGTCTGCTGCTCCATCTGTATCCTTTACCAGTCTAATTGCAGGGGAGAAAAAATAACTGATGTGCAAACACTGTTCAGCAATAACCAAAACACTGGTTTGTTATAAAGGCTGTTTAGCTGTAAAAGCAAAATGCATCTCCATCTGGGCTGCTGTGAAGAAAATTAACTCCATCCCAGTCAGACCCAATACACCAGGACAAATGCATGCCCTGACCATCAATCTACAGCATCCCACACTTTTATACACACACACTCTCGATGAAACAATTTTCCTTCCTGTATTTTTCTCTTTATTATAATTTTAATGTCTAGGGTTGATTCAGAAGTATAATCTACAGCTCAGTTGTTATTGCACTCTCTGGAAAGGTGGAAGAGAGCTTTGAATTTCCTTTGCCCAGGGAAGGTTTCACACTCATTTTCCTGCACCTCTTAATGTCTATCATGAAAAAGATGCTTAACATAGTATCCCAGATGTCTCTGTTATGAAATTTAAAATACGGTTGTTCTGAATCTTTTGAAATTAAGGTTTTTAAGTCCTACCTGCTTGGATTATGCATATACATAGACATTTAAGTGTAAAAGGCAGGTACAGCTTCAGACCCGTTCCAGGCTACCATGTTTCCTACTCGCAACCCCGAGCCAGCCTTTGTGGTGGATACTAACCTATAGAGAACAGTTAATGAAAATACCTCCTCAGTATTTTATTGGGTTTCTACTGAAATTAAAGGCACTTTAAAATAAATAAAATACTTTGTGTATGAATGACTCTTTTAACAATATAATCACTTCTCCTTTTTTTTTTTTTTTTTTTTCAAAATATTAATATTCATGGCTTGTTGAAAAGTATGTGGAAACAAACAAACAAACAAAAAATGCCATTAATATTTTTGGAAGTTACTGCTTCAGTTATAATCTTTGTGTGTGTGAAGGAGACTTTCTATTCTGCCTATTGATAGATTTAATCCACAAACAGAAAATGGATTTAGAGGTGCATTATTACATCCCTGACTCCTATTCTGAAATTATTTATGGTTATTTATACGAAGTACTTTATCTGAGCAAATATATGTTTCATTTTAATAAGCTGAAGATGAGGCATTTTATATGATAATGATTTAAGCCTTCATGTATCTGTAATGAGTATTTCATTGGCTCTTATTTACATCTAGAACATTAACAAACAGCTTTAATTTATTATCAGATGAACGTTCTGACAACCTAACTGTGATGACATACATAAAATATGAATACATTGGGACCCATGGACAATACATAGAAAAATATTAAATAATAGTTTGATAAAGATAAAAGAATGCCCTTATTTCAGGAAGAAAAAAAAAAATCAGGATTCAACCAATGAGATAATGCTGTCTTCTTTTTTTTTCCCTTTTTTTTTTTTTTTTTTTTTTTTCTTAATCAATGAAAATTCAGTCTTCGGTGCAAATAACATTTATCTCATGTGCCCTACTTTTGGCTACAGCAGAGAAATCCAGTGTGAATTTCTGCCTCCAGTTATAACCAAGATAAATCATCCAACACAATTTCCAAATATGTTGAAAATTATTTGTTGAAAAATATGGAGAAGTAAATTTGTGTTCCCAGAAGATATGATCTAAATAGAAATAGCATCCACATACATGCAGTCTTAATTGTGATATTTTCAGAAGTGAATGCACAGTTAGATGAGAGATACATAAAGAGAGATTTCATATCATTGGTTGTACTTCTGCAGAAGCTGTCAGTATGCAGTCCTTCCTGTCATGATCAACATCTCTAATATTTAACTGAGAAACTACTTAAACTACTTTGGAATGTAATTCAAGACTTTCTAGACTATTTGAGTGTACCTGAGATACTGTAAGCCTGAGTAACACCATCAACGCTATATTACTCAGGAAGTAGTTGTGCTCCCTCAAATTGCTATTTCTTCTTTTGAGATGCAGTGTTGTAATGCTATGCATAAATTAAAGATAGCCATGGAACAGTAGGACTATACCGATGTCTTGATGTAAAACTTGATTGTATAGAAGTAACTGAAAAAAAAAAAAATCCCTATAATTTCTTCCAGCACTTCCACATATTCCTACCAGTGAGAGATTAGGAGCAAATGAGTCCATGGGGAATTCTTCACACCTATGGACTGCAAAGCCATGTTCCAACACCAGATATGCTGTCACTCTGAACAGAATATATATAACATTCTCTGCTGATGTGCATACCCTATACATACAACTCCTAGCTTGGTACTTTGCATATCTCTTCCATAAAAGTAATTTACTATTGATAGTAATGAGTACAATTAAGAGGATCTTAAATTGTGAAACTGCTGGGATAACCCTATCACAGATTTCTCATATGTTACCATTCACATGGACTGCATTACTTAAATATTTCTATTAACCATTTCATTAGTTTTAGCATAAGAAGGTGACTATGAGTGAGAAGTACAAAGTACTTCCGCAAGTTAATGAATTCTATAATTAGAGATATCAAAAGCAAATCTGGAAACAGCATGAAAGAACACATTCCATTGATGTCGTCTCTACTCTTTCCATATACAAAGTCCCAGACCAAACCATATCTCAGATGTATACACCCCTTCCCCACATGTAGCAAAAATGTACTTCTATTTATCCCCAAGTTTCACTTCTGAGATTGAGAGAATATTTTGAAATCAGGAACTGTTCCTGGCCAGCAATGTTGCCCTTAATTTCTCTTGTATTTTCTTTCACCCAGTTTAGTTACAAAGAGTTAATTTGTCAAATCAGTGCCTTCTCTCATATGCTTTGACTTCCATAGTGTTCTTTCATTCCTGAACTCTCCATTTTTTTTTAATTTTTTTCCCAGCACTGCCACAAGACTCTAGTTTATCCTGAGGTAATTTTTAAAGCCAAGAACAGCAACCAGTCACCCTGTGCTACCTTGTAGTTATTATGAGAACAATAATTTCTGTGACACTGAATAAAGGAACTCATAACAAATCTCCCAATGAGGTTACCTCAGGAAACAAAACAATAAAAACTAAAAAATGAGTTAAAATCTCACCATCCAACAGTTGTTTGCCACAATAAAATTAAAATTAAACAGAAATAGAAAATGTACAGAAAAAAAAAAAATATTGGATACAAATGATAAATTCTTTTTTCTACTTCAATGCTTGATGGAAGTATAGCAGAATAATACCAATTCACACGGTAACAAGATGACAAATTAGCTCACTTATTCTGGAGTACCATACATAAATCATAAATCACAAATTTACATTGCATTCTATTTATCTTTATTTATATGACAAGTCTTCATCTAGATAACATATGGGAAAATTATAAGTCCATGTCACCACTACTCAGGCAAATTCCCCATTTAAAATATGTAAAATAGAGTATTTCAGCCAATGTTGAAATATTCTATGTACAGAAAGAAATAAAGCCAAACTACTGAAAGAAACAATTTATCCACAGAAGATCCACTGGTCCATGCATCCTCTGGAAGTCTCATACTCATTCTATACCAGTGCACACAGCATGAGGAGCAAGCAAGAAGAGCTAAAGACCTTGGCTTAGTTCCAGAGCTACAACACCAGTGGCATAAGTGAAATATGGTGGGAAGAGTCCTGTAACTGATGAGTTACTATGGATGGTTATAGGTTCTTCAGAAGGGATAGACAAAGCAGGTGAAGCAGGGTGATGATGCTGTATGTAATGGAGGGGCTGGACTGCAGTAGACAATGACAAGGTTGAGAGCCTCTGGGTGTGAGTTAAGAGACAAACAAAAAAAATAGATGTCACAATAGCAGCCTACTACAGACCACCCAGACAGGATGAGTTTACCAGTGATTTTTCCTTTAGGAACAAAGAGATACCTCTAGATCAGCTGCCTTTTTCCTTATGGGTAATTTCAACTTGCCAGTTGTAAACTGGAAATACCACACAGCTTACACAAACAGATCCAGGAGATTCCTAAAACAACTTGATGACAACTTGTTGGGACAGGTATTAAGGGAACTGACTAGGAAGGGTGCCCTCCTATTTTGTTGCTTGTAAACAGAGAAGTTCTAGTAGGTGAAGTTGTGACTGCCTTGGCTGTAGTGGCCATGAAGTAATCAAGTTTAAAATCTTTGGTGACAGAAGGAAAACTGCCACAAAAACTTCAACCTTGGATATGGTGAGAGTAGACTTCAAGCTGCTAAGAGAACTAATCAATAAGGTCCCCAGAAAACTGTTTTTGAAGATACTGGGGTCCATCAGTGCTGGTCAGTTTTTAAGTACCACCTCTTAAAAACACAGGAACAGGCAATTCAAAAAGGTCAGAAGTCAAGCAGGTGGGGCAGAAAGTTGGTTTGGCTGAACAGGAATCTTCTTCTAGAGCTAAAACAGAAACAAATAAATAAAAAAATGTGTATGGCCACTTGAAACAAGGTCAGGCAACATGGGAGGACTACAGAGATGCTGTTCACATTTGTAGGAAGAAAATTAATGTGGGGCCAATTAGAGTTGAAGCTGGCCAGTACAGTGGAGAACAATAAAAAGTGGTAGTTTGTTGTTGTTGTGTTTGTTCATTGTTACATTTGACTGGTGGCCAGTCACTAGTGGGGTTCTCCAGGACTCCGTTTCAAGACCAGATCTCTTTAATGTTTTCATAATGTTTCCACTTTTCAAAGAAGTGGTTGTCCTTCTGTATTCAGCTCTGTTGAGGTTGCACCTAAAATACTGTGTTCACTTTTGGGCCCCTCACTACAATAAGGACATCAAGAGCCTGGAGCATGCCCAGAGAAAAGCAACAAATATGGTGAGAGGTCTAGAAAACAAGTCTTACAAGGAGCAGCTGAGGGTACTGGGATTGTTTAGTCTAGAGAAAAAGGTCAGGGGAGACCTTATCCAAATTACCTTAAAGGAGGCCATAGTGAGGTGGAGATTGGGTTCTTCTAAGCACCAATTGATAAAACAAGGGAAAATGGCCTCAAGTTGCACCAGGGACTTAGGTTTAGGTTGGATATTAGGAGAAAGTTCTTTACCAAAAGAGTTGTGTGGCATTGGAATAGGCTGCCCAGGGAAGTGGTTGAGTCACCTTCCCTGGAAGTCTTCAAGAAGCGTGTAGATTTAGAACTTTGTAGCATGGTATAGTGGTGGGCTTTAGTACTAGGTTAAAGGTTGGACCAGATGATCTTAGAGGTCTTTTCAAACCTGAATGATTCTGTGATACTATGATAAATGCAGAACTTGAATATATACTGAGTATATTTACAGAAGACTATAAATTGGGAAGAGTGGTTGACTCTATCAAGGGTAGAGAGACCTTATAGAGAAATCTTGACAAATTAGAGGGCCGGGGAACCACAACCAACCACATAAAACTTAACTAAAGTGAGTGCTACATTTTACACCTTGGACAGAGTAACTCTGGCTATATGTACAGACTAAGGGATAAGAGGCGGCACTGCTGTACTGGGTCTGGCTGGGATGTTGACTTTCCCTGCAGCAGCCAATTCAGTCCTGTGCTCTGCACTTGTTGCTAGAACAGCAGTGGTATCACACCAGTGTTGTGTCTGCTGCTGAGCAGTGCTGGCACAACATCAGGACTCTCTCTAACCCTCCTAGGGGGTGGGCAAAGAAGTGAGAAAAGATACATCACCAGCTGACCTAAACCAACCAAAGGGTTATTCCATACCATATGATGTCACACTCAGCAATAAAAGGTGGAAATAAGAAGAAGAGGGGAGGGGTGGACTCTCATTGTGAAAAAGTCGGTCCTCCTCCCAAACACCAGCTACGTGCGTTGAGGCCCTGCTTCAAGGACGTGGTCAAGCATCGCTCATTTGTGGGAAATAGAGAGTTATTTCTTTCCTCTACACTTTCACAGAGCCTTTATTTGGTTTTGGTTTTGTTATTTTTTTTTTCTTTTTTCCCCTTTCCCCCTCTCTTTTCCCCTTTCCATTTTTTTCCCCTTTAGTTAAATTGTTTAGTTAGTTTTAATTAGTTTAATTAAATTATCCTTATCTCAACCCATGAGTTGTTCTTCACTTTATTTCTTCCGCTTCTCATCTAAGGAGGGGGAGTGAGAGAGTGGTTGTGGTGTTTAGCTGCCTAGCATGGTAAAACCACCACAGCTGCGGACAGGAATCTGGCGGTTTTGGTTGGCAGCAAGTTGATATGAGTTAACACTGTGCCCTGCAGCCAAAGGGGCCAACTGTATCCTGGGGTGCATCAAGTACAGAATTGCTAGCCAGTTGATGGAAGTAATTGTCCCATTCTACTCTGCCCTGATGCAGCATCGCCTTGAGTGCTGTGTGCAGTTTTGGGTGCCACAGTATAAAACTACTAGAGATTGTCTAAAGAAGGGCTATGAAGATGGTGACAGGTCTAGAGGGAAAAATGTATGGGGAGTAGCTGAAGTCACTTAGATTGTTCAGCCTAGAGAAGAGGAGACTGAGAGGAGACCTCATCATGGTTTATAACTTCCTCACAATGGGAAGAGCAGGGGCAGGCACTGATCTCTTCTCTCTGGTGACCAGCAGTAGGACCCAAGCTGTATTAGGAAAGGTACAGATGGAATATTAGGAAATTTCACTGAGGGTGGTGGGACCCTGGAACAGGCTCCCCACTGCAGCAGTCATGGTCCTGAGCCTGGCGGCACTCAAGAAGTGTTTAGGCAATTCTCTCAGACATATGCTATTGTTGTGTGGTCTTCTGTGGAGCCAGGAGTTAAACTTCATGATCCTTTTGGCACCCTTCCAGTTCAGGGTATTCTATGAGTCTATGATTCTATGATTCTACTTACTATTGTTCTCCCATGCTATTTCACTTCTTACTCTTCTCCTTTCTAAACTTCCGGTTAACATTAGCTGCACTTCTTATATCATGTCCAAAGGAAATGCAACTTAGGATCTGTACTTCACTGTCTCTCAGATCTGATGAGAAGAACTGAAGTCTCAAAATGAGTAATTTCCTGAAATTTATGTGGAAAAACAAAAACAAAAACAAAAACAAAAGGCTTTTAACTAGAAGACATTAATGCCTTCAGAGGAGGGGAATGTTGCCAAATAAGCTCAGCTCAGCTGTTATGTACCAGAGAATCAACACAAGGAGAGCTGTAGGAGGTCAATCTTCATCAATTCTGCTTTTCAGAAATGGGTCTTTTTGACTTCTTAAATGAAAAAGGCCTTAGAGAAGGGTATGATTTTTCTCCAGGCAGTGGACAAATTTGAAGTGTCAATAATCTATATGTATAGTCATTGTAGTATATGATATTTCTTGTGGACATTTCATCAGAAATTTTTATAGCCAGTCCTCTGGGGTATTTCTCTTATTAAAATCAATCTAAAACTTAGGCTCTCACAAGCTGCAAAGATGTTACACTACATTTTCAAAAGCTTCCTGAACTCCTTTAGAGAGTTTAGAGGTGTTATTTTTTTTCTCTCTGAGAACTGAATGACTAATTCTCTTAGGTGTTTTTTAAATTTTATTAGAAAAAATAATACAAACTGCACATAGCTAGTGTGCTTGTTCCAGTTCATCCAACATTAACTAGTGACAGAAATCATGAGTTAGAAGCAAACTGGAGCCTCTGACAGATATTTCAAATGACAATATGGAGGGAAAATTTGATTATCTCCCTCAAAAAAATGCTCAACCCCTACTTTTCTGCAAGTACTACTAGACAAACAAGTACTACTAGACAAACAGTATGGGAGTAAATCAGAATTGTCAAAATAAAGTGTTTTTGAGAAACCGTACTTTCTGGATATGGAGTAAATGTGAATAAATAACCCACTCAAAAAAAAAAAAAATAAGTTAAGAAGATTTATAGGGTATCTTTCTTTTATATGCACTTCCAAATAGCCTCTAATAAATGAGGAAATGTATATTGTCACATGATATTGTCACATGCCCTCAGTTAAATATACACATGTATATATATATATAAATAAATTCTATGATTTCTGAAATTCAAAATAACCCAAATGATCACAGCAATGTTGAAGATTTTGTTTCAGTAAAAAGGAATCTTCCTTCCTTGCACACACAAAAAAAGTGATATTCAGTGGAATGTCCACAGACCTGCAGATATATACCCTGATGAAGCAAGAAGACAGAGGCTGTCCAATGTTGACCTGAATTTTCTTATCAGTAACATGAATCAAGTGTCTGGCAAAACCATACCTTGGCTTGGATGCTGCTGCTATTGCAACACACAATGGTCACCTGAAATTGCAATAATTCAGCAACTGTTTAACAGCATGTGCCAACAGGAATCCTACATCCTAACAGCTGCACTCAAGAAGTCTTTGTCAGTATAGAACAACTGTATTTAATTTAGAGACCTCAAAAGTTGTTATTTATTCCTAAGCAACAAGATAGTATATTTTCATATTAACCAACACATATGGATAAATACACATACAGAAAAAAAATGAGTTTTTATAAATAAAAATGTCAATCTAGACCTCAGTAAAGCTTTTAACGTGGTTTCCCACAGTATTCTCCTGGAGAAACTGGCAGCCCATGGCTTGGACAGGTACACTCTTTGCTGCGTTAAAAACTGGCTGGACGATGGGGCCCGGAGAGTGGTGGTGAATGGAGTCAAAACCAGCTGGTGACCGGTTACTGTCAGTTTTTCCCAGAGTTCAGTGTTGGGACCCAACTTCTTTAATATTGATTTGGATGAGGAAATTGAGTGCACCCTCAGTAATTTTACAAATGACACCAAAGTGGGGAGACATGTATACCTGACGGAGGGTAGTAAGGTCCTGCAGAAAGACCTGGATATGTTGGATCTATGGCCAGAGGCTAATGGGATGAGGTTCAACATGGCTAAGTCCCAGGTCTTGCACTTTGGCCACAACAACCCCTCACAATGCTACTGGCTTGGTACAGAGTGGCTCGAAAGCTGTGCAGAGAAAAAGGATTTGGGGGTGTTCGTCAATGCTTGACTGAACATGAGCCATCTGTGTGCCCAGGTGGCCAAGAAAGCCAATGGCATCCTGGCTTGTATCAGGAATAGTGTGACCAGGGAGGTGATCGTTCCCCTGCACACTGCTCTGGTGAGGCTGCACCTCAAGTACTGTGTTCGGTTTTGGACCCCTCAGTACAAGAAGGACATTGAAGCCCTGGAACGTGTCCAGAGAAGGGTTACAAAGGTGGTGAAGGGCCAGGAGCACAAGTCCTGTGAGGAGTGGCTGAGGGAACTGGGGCTGTTTATTCTGGTGAAGAGGAGGCTCCAGGAAGACCTTATTGCTCTCTACAGTTACCTGACAGGCAGTTGTTGGGAACTGCGTTCAGCCGCTTCTCACAGATGACTAGTGATAGGACTAGAGGGAATGTCCTCAAGTTGCACGAGGGGAGGTTCAGTTTGGAAATTAGGAAACATTTCTTCTCAGAAAGAGTAGTCAGACATTGGATTGGATTGCCCAGGGAAGGGATAGATTCATCATCCCTCAGGGTGCTTAAGGAAAGTTTGGACCTGGCTTTTAGCAACATGGTTTAGTGGGTGATATTGGTGTTAGAGGGATGGGTGGACTAGATGATCTTGGAAGTCTTTTCCAACTTTAATGATTTTATGATTCTATGAAAAACTTTGAAGAACAGTGATGTTTCCAGCTAGAACTGTAGTCTACTACAGTGAAGGAACAGAAACAGATAACAAATAATTTAATAAATACGTAGGTTTCTCTTTATAATTGTCATTGCTTGTCTTGCAGGGATCATTATGAATATCCACTGAGCCCAAAATACTGAAGCTGCCTCTTTGTTGCAGTGCTTAAATCTAAATTTGGGAGAACTTTTTTCAACTTCTTCTGGAGGAAAAGTACCTTGTTCTCTACACAGCAAGAACAAGTCACACATTTCTGAGTTTTCTTTCCAATGTGGATTCTCTGAAGTGTAATAAATAGTAAATAAATTACGTTTTTACTCAGTTGGATAATTAGTTTACCTAGCAGTCTATTTTAATGAAGTTCACAGGAATAAAATATCTTGGTTATTTCTACCAAGCCATGTGGAACATTTTCATATTACACAAGAGAGCCACTTATAGCCAGTTCCAAAATTTTTGATCTTACATTTAATTAATATCTTTTACTTGTTTGTTTCAAAGGGTGCCTGTTCTCTTTGACTTGTCTAAGAAATTAATTAACATGCAGAAAATTGTAGCCTACTATTTTTTCATTCCATGTGGTATCTCCACCTCTGGATAGTGTGAACAGTTTTGTTATGATTTATCCACACCACCTTTGATTCACTTTTAAAAAATAATAAATAAAATAAAAATGTCATGACTCAGCACTTCTATCAATTAGAAACCATCAAATATATGTCTTCCTGTTATTTTCAGTTAGAATCTATAAGCTGTCTTTATTCTGTGAATCCACTTCCTGTAAATGCATACTTATGCCTCTGGGGATTACATTTCTTCATAAAAAGACATTTCTGAAGCTTTTATAAAAGCCCTCACATTTCTTTTACATTTTCTTTATCTACTCTGTTTTTATTAATTTATCAGTGAAGTCTCTTATGTGTTCTTTTTCTTTTTTGAACATTGTCTAGAATACTTGACTGTACATCAGAACTGAAGAAGTCAAAGAGGTATATTGAAAAACCCATATTTTTTGAACAGTTTATTCCCAAGAGATAGTTGAATTTACTCAAGTTCTGTATGTCTTCATTGTACTGACTTTGTGAAAATCCACAGTTAGCCTTTTGTATCTTTGAAAGTTTATAGTTAGCTAAATGTTCAGTTTTAGAAAGAATTTAATTTATTTGAAGTTCTTTCTTATTTTGGCCTATTTGATGTAAATATATTTCACTTTATGGCTTATGCAGTACTGTTTTTCTTTTTAATCTGCGCCCATTATTCATACTTCATTCAGATAATTATTGGCTGCAACTGCTGTTCTCTTCAAGTGAAACCTTTTTTCTTTGGGCATTTATTTCTGTATCTATAGACAAAATAACAAAATAGATTATAACAAAAAAGAATTCCTAGTATGTAAGAGACTATCAACTAGAAAAGAAAAACCTATGAATTCCTTCATTCTCCCTTTCTCTTTTTGAAAGCTCTTTCTTTTACGCATGGTCTTCCTTTCTCATATACTCTTACTCTATCTTGTTTAATGTTCATCCTTCATGTATTCTTCCAGCTAGTCTCCTATGTGGTTGCCCTTCTCTCTTTTTTTTTTTTTTTTTTTTTCCTCATGTTTTTCTTCTGCTGACTCAGTGCTGCCTCTAGCACAGTCTAGCTAAGGCCCATAGGGAAAGTAAAGTGAGCTTCAAATAAAAGTCTTATTTTTCACCTGGCATAAACAAATGAGATAATGATATGGGTTACTTTGATTAAGGACAAATGCTTGAAAAAGGAAGTTTCAGCACTCAACACTACCATTGCAGAATATTGTAGCTTCACAACAGCGTTATTGGTAAATACTATTTTACCTTTTACATATTATTTTAACCACCATTAATTTTAACCCAGCCACAAGCAGACTGCTAACCAGACTTAATGATTTAACAGCATTATGATATAAGAACATATTTTTTTTAAGATCTGGCAGAACTAACTAAAAAAAAAAAAATAGTCAGGGGACAATTGGTATGATTGGTATGTAATCATACCAATTCATACAAATTCAGCAAACTTAAACCTCTGACTTAGAGCTTGGAACCTAACGGCACTGGGCTTGCTAATCAGAGTGGCTAGGAAAATAAATCTCTTTCTGCAAAGTTAGTAACAGCTGGAACATTCGAGGTGCAGCTAGGTATGAATATGGGATGCCCAAGAAGTTAGCACTAGATGACCTTAAGATCTTATTTATGAAATGAACCATCAGTCACATCTACCACATGAATTTGATGGAGTATTTGCAAGCGGTATACAAGCTAGTTTTAGCTGCACAGTCTTTCTCTAACCTTGAACTATGATGCACCCTCTTTCATGGAGCCAGACATACTAGATTGATTCAGTTACAGGGATTTAAAATGTCAGCATATATGATGGCTCAGCAACCTGCATTGGCTACAGGAAGACTGTTATAGCTCTAGGAACTCTAGAAGTTTCTATGCTAAGAATTTTTTTAGTATGGCTGATATTAAAATTTCTGCCTTTTTTTTTTTTTTTACTTTTTTTTTTTTTTTCTTTTAAGTGCAGATTAATCATACCACAGCTACTACACTTTGCTCCCTGTATGAGCTGTGGAATCTATGCTCGTTTAGTATAGTGAATGACAGACACTTCAATTGTGTGACTGCCCAATAAAATCTTAAAAGGGAAGAAGGTTCAGTGGAGACAGACAAAAGTGATGTGCCCATGAAGCTCAGGGAGTAATGCAGGGTATGACTGACCACGCTTACTGCTTTATTTTAGAGAAACAGCTATGACATCTGATTGGATCAACTGGTGGTGTAAATGTTTCCCCCAGAGTTCATTAAAAGATTGTGTACGTCTGCCTGACCAGCATGGAGGAGACGATATGTGGCTTAACCCAAAATAAAGTATAGAAAATTAAACAACAAGCAGTTTTTCTCTTTGAAGAGCTTGAGTTGGCTTCAAACCATGTATTCCTTCCAGACTACTAGATATGCTTTATGTTATGACACTGAGCATGTTATAGAGACCAGTAAAGGGGACCACACTGGTATGATGATTGAACTGTGTATTGTGATCGTTATATTTTGCAAAGTGTAAACCTTTGTATTGTGTTTTCAGTATATTTTTATTGCTCTAATAAATAAAAATCCTGTGCAACATCAAATATCTTCAAATAAGCAAATTTTATATTAAATATTACACCCTCAAGGTACAGAATATCTAAAAAGTTATTCTGAGAGTATTGGACTATGAAAAAAACATGCTTAGCTTTTTATTTTCTAGGAGAAATCATTCATAAAAGAGAAGTTTCACAGAAAGAAAAAAAGGGTATCAAGCTGGAAAAGAACTTATGAAAATCAGATCTAATGTTATTAAAATTATTTAACACCTTCATTAACTTATCAAGATCTATATTTATCCTATGGTGGCTATGCTGTCTCTGTTCTGAGAAACTCTCTTGTCTGATGGGTATTCTTTTCTAACACCTGGATTACACAGATTTGTAGTCAGGGTATTAACACTTTTTTTTTTTTTTTCCTTATGGCAGTACTGTCTCTTGATATAAGTAATTCTTATTTCTCCATTTTCTCATACTTACCTACTTGTTATATCTATAGGCAGTAATCATATCCTCTGAAGCTCTGAGTGTTTTTGTTTGTTTGTTTGTTTTCCAGTCTTTTACTCAGTCAACTTTTGGTACCTGTTCTGAGGGACGTTACACTTCTTTTTTAATTTGTCTTTCCTTTGCTCCTAGTTCTGTTTGAATTAATCTTAGCCTTATGCTAGATGTGTGCCTAGTATTTTAGGTGAGGTCTAACTAATGTTTTATTAAATTATATTGTTATCTTGTCATCTTTCTTCCCTTCATAAATATATTCATCATATTTTTATAGTTGCATCACACTGATGTTTACAACCCACAGATGAGTAATGCATCCAAGTCCTTCTAGAAAAGAAGTTTTATCCCACCCATTGACCATTTATGTAATTATATATATATATGTATATGTTAAAAATCTGCTTTTTACTTCATTCTTTTAATTTCATATCATTTTTGTACTGCAATCTTCAAGGCTACTTCTTTCTAAATAATGTCTTAGTCTCGCTCTATGCATTGATGATACCTTCCACATTTGTGTTGTCAGAGTGCAGAATTTACAAATGCTAGTGTTTGGAGCAAAGTGATTAATAAAAAAAAAAATAAATCTGACTTATTCTTGAGGAACTTCAACATTAATTCATTGGAAGGACAGAGTCATCTAGCAAGAATCATGTGCTGAGCAGAAATCAAGAGATTTCGTTTTAAGGGAGATTATGATGTTATGATGGAGTGCATAAAATGCATTTCGTTGAGTCTGAAGCAAATTTTAATTAACTCAAGTTTAGAAGAGAGAAAGGTGTGATAAAGGGTATATACTACATAACATACAAGAACATCGTGCATGAATTAATATATTTACATAGATTCTATTGGACATTGTCTCCTAAGGAAGAGTGTTTGGATAGTGCTTTTAGATATATGACTTAACTCTTAGCTTATCCTGAATGGAGTCAGGAGTTGGACTTGAAGATCCTTATGGTTCCTTTCTAATTCAGGATATTCTGTGATTCTATTACTAGGAAAACCTTCCTGTCAGTACGTTATCTGTGTTAGTTGTATACTATAGGTACATAGATCTTATCTATTATTGTACAATAAACTGGCAAATCTGCGCAGTAACTGGAATTGTGGAGAGCAAACGAGTCAGAAAGCCATGCAGAAAGGAACAATTTCATTACAAGAAAGAAGTATTGCACTGCTAGAGCCCGAGTGTCAGCAGTTATAAGACATACACTTTGCTTGTGCATGAGGACTTAATCCCATTCTTGCACTTTCTTGAAGTGCCATTCATCTTCTTGCCTCCTGTAATCCATTGGTTCTCTCCCTACAGGCTTCCTCCATCAGCCAGCAATTTTAACCTCTCTTTGCCTAAATCTCTATTTGATTATTTGATTCAAGAGTTATCTCTAGGGATGGCACTAAAGAAGTTGAATAATATAAGAATTTCAGTAATGATAAATGGACAAAGAATCAGTTTTGCCTTTTCAGTTTTAGAAACTTTTTTTTTCTTTTCCCTTAATAGCTACCTTGTTTCTGAAGAAAAGGTAAAAGGTAAAATTATTCCTTGTAATCCAGGGAATAATATTATATTTTTACCTGTATAATAAATATTATATATTTATATATTTGCTCTATTCTAAGGTTTCCAATCAGCTATCAGTGTTTCTGTGCTAACACTTAGTATCTTGGGACCAGGTTACTCATAGCTTTCTTCACTTTCCAAACCCACATTCAGAGCTGTGACAGACAGGGATGATTTCATTATTATTTTTTATTTATTTGTAATTGTATTTTATTTTATTTTTTTTATTTTATTAGCATATCTATTTCTGTAAGAATTTCCTCCTAAAGAACAAGGTTAATCTAAGAATTGTTCCTCATGACACTTACCCCGTTGTGATTGTCTTATCACTGGATGCTAGAGTGGTCCTAATGTTGTATTCTGGACACTACATGCATTTGTCACTTGGATTTGTCATTTTTGCTAAGGAACCATCTTCAGACAAAAGAAAGAAAAGGAAAGTCTCACTTTTCTTCCTGTCTCCAGTAAAGAACAGTTGTATTTTTAAATTATGCAAGAGACACACCAGATGGATGGTGAAGAATGCCTTAGGAATGCATGCAATAATAATAACATAATTAATAATTAATAGCTGTGCTGGACTGGGCCTTTCAGCATTGTTTTGTCTGAAAGTAAGCAAGTACTTCTGAATAACATAGGTTCACTTTAATACTCAACTTGATGTCGGCTGTAAAATTATTACAAAACTGGCTCTAGTCAAAATGGGCATGATAATAAATGTGATGTCAGTCACCTTACCAGTGACATAGGAAATATGTCAATCCCTTTCCTTTGAGAGTCAGGAACAGCTGCTGAAATTAGAAAAAGTGATTTATGATATATAATAACATATATACCCCTAAGGGTCTTCTCAGTTGTTACTGAATTAAACTCCTACTGAGAGTCTGAGAAATGTAATTGGCCAGCTGGGAATTTGTGGAGTTTTTAACAAACTCAAAGGTATCCATAGGAAATTAAATAAATAAATAAATAAATAAATAAATAATAATAAAGTCCTAAAACCTGGTTAGCTTTTGAGCGTTCCACACCCATGAAGAAAAATAAATAAATAAATAAATGTATATCTTCTTAAGGCTTGCAAAATGCAAGGAAATTATATTCTAGCTAGATGTTAATCTGATGCATATCATCTTCTGGTTATGATTGTCAGGATCCAAGGTATTGCTTCCTCCTTAACTTTGGTTTGCTTGATCCTTTTCTTCTGGTTAGTAAAGCTTTTTTAATTATTTTTTTTCTTTAGTGGAGTGGCTTGAATATTACTACTTCTGAATTCAAAAACTGCCATTATAAACTCAATTTTGAAAGCTGTTGCAGAAATATACAAGCTTGAACTGTGCTTGATCTGGAACTAATGGGAGGACAGTGAAGTCTACAATGTAATTGTTGTATTGGACTATGTCTTAGCATCATGCCAAATATTTCTGTAAGAACAAACATAGATTTGTCTTCTGCAAATCTGACCTTTGTGGCCTCTATGAGAAGAGTCCAGAAGCTGCCCCATGTCAGATAAGAGCCACTTATAGACAGCTCCAAAAGAAACCTGTCATTGGCCAAAGCTGAGCCACTGAGCAACACTGATGGCACCACTGTGACAGCAGATTTAAGAAAAGAAAAAAAAAAATGTTGCAACAGCTGAAAGAGAGGAGTTCCCCTGCAGCCTGAAGAGGAGACTGCAGTCCATGGAGAGCCCCCCGCAGGAGTAGACTCTGGGCCAGAGCTGCAGCCCATGGAAAGGAGCCCATGCAGGAGCAGAGGATATGGTGGGAGCTGCCTCCCATGGGTGACCCATGCTGAAGCACTTTGATCCCAACAGATGGACACTGTGATGTGGACCCATGTTGGAGCAGTTCTCAAAGAGCTGCTGTCTGTAGGAAGCCCACACAGGATCTTTTCAGGAAGGACAACATCCTGTGGGACAGACACTATGCTAGAGCAGGGGAAGAGAGTGAGGACAAAGGAGTGTCTGAGACTAGTGGAATGATTGCAACTCTCATTTTGCACCACTCATTGCACCACACATCTCATTGCTGCATCACTCAAGGAAAGGAAGTAGAAAAGGGTGAAAAGGGGGGAAGGTGTTTTTAGTTTCATGTTGCTCTAGTCTATTAGTAATAGAAAATAAATTATATTAATGTTCCTAAACTAAGTCTGTTTTGCTTGTGATAGTAATTGGTGAGTGATCTTACTGTCCTTATCCTTGACCCTTTTTCCTTTGTATTGTCTCCCCCTATTCCTTTGAGGAGAGGGAGTGAAAGAGTGGTTGTGATGTTCAACTGCCCATTGGGGTGAAACCACCATGGGTCTCTTTTTTGATCTGTCAGTTTGGTCTGGTTAAATAGTTCTAGAACTATTAAGAGACACACATGTTGAATGATCAAATAAAATATCCTTATAGGAATTCTGGTCAAAAATTAAAGAAAATTTGAGCTTTGAGTAGTCCCTTTCTTTTCTTTTTTTTTTTCCTTTTTTTCCTCTCTCTTTTTTTTTTTTTTTTTTCATCTTTTCATTCTTTACTTGTGTAGTATGAAAATGTTCCACATGGCTTGGTAGAAATAACCAAGTAGAAATAACTTCAAGCAGATCAACACTCATGCCCAAGTTGGTGTCATCTGCAAACTTAGTGAAGGTACACTCAATCCATTTGTCCAGATGATTGATAAAGAAACTGAAGAGAAATGGACCCAATACTGAGCCCTGGAGGACATCACTAGTGACCGACCTCCAGCTGGATTTAGCTCCATTCCTCACAACTCTTTGGGCCCAGCCACCCAGCCAGTTCTTAGCCCAACAAAGAGTATACCCATCCAGACCTTCAGCAGCCATCTTCTTCAGGAGAATGCTGTAGGAAACAGTGTAAAAAGCCTTACTGAAGTCTAGGCCGACTGTATCCACAGCCTTTCCTTCAACCACTGAGCATGTCACCTTGTCGTAGAAGGAAATCACATTTGTCAAGTAGCACCTGCTTGACAAATGATAAACCTGATAAACCCATGCTGACTGGACCTGATCACCTGGTTGTTCTATATATGCTGCATGATGGCACTCAAAATAATCTGCTTCATGAGCTTCCCTGGCACTGAAGTCAGACTGACAGACCTGTAGTTTCCTGGATCCTCCTTCTTTCCCTTCTTTAAATAGGCATTCCATTTTCTAGGGCCAGTCAACTGGGATCTCCCCTGGTAGCTAGGACTGCTGATAAATGGTGGAAAGCAGCTTGTCAACACCTTGTGGAAGCTCTCTCAGTACCCTCAAGTGGATCCCATCTGGCCCCACAGACTTGCATACATCTAAGTGGAGTAGCAGATTGCTAAACATTTCCTCATGGATTATGAGGGCTTCATTCTTCTCCCTGTCCCTATCTACCATCTCAGGGGGCTGAGTACCTGGAGAACAACTGGTCTTGCTGCTAAAGACTGAGGTAAAGAGGACAGTAAGTACTTCAGCCTTTTCCTCATCTCTTGTTGCTATGTTTCCCTCCACAACCATTAAAGGATAGGGATTCTCCTTACTCTTTTTTTTTTTTTTTTTTTTTTTTTAATGTACATATAAAAACATTTTTATTGTCTTTAATAACAATAACCTGACTGATTTGTTCCTCCTAACTTTGTCCCTGCACAGCCTCACAACACCTTTGTAGTCCTGAGTGACCTGCCCCTTCTTCCAAAGGTCATAAACTCTCTTTTTCTTCCTGAGCTCTAGCCACAGCTCTCTTGTTCAGCCAAGCTGGTCTTTTGTGCTGGCTCACCTTTCATTATGTGGGAATGGCCTGCTCCTGTGCCTTTAGGATTTTTTCTTGAAGTGTCCAGCCTTCCTGGACTCCTTTGCCCTTCAGGACTGCCTCTCAAGGAACTTCACCAACCAGTCTCCTTAAAAGGCCAAAGTTTGCCCTCCAGAAGTAGAAGGTGGCAGTTCTACTAACCCCCCTCTTTACTTTTTGAAGAACCAAAAACTCTTTTGATTTGTGTTTGCTGTGCCTGGGACAGCCTCCAATCTTCATATCACCCACAAGTCCTTCTCTATTCACGAGAAAAAGGGTCAAACACTACATATACTTCCATCACATTATTGGCATCATACTTATTTCCAGTAACTAATAATCCTGTTACTTGCCCTGAAAACACATAACCAAGTGTTTGATGTAAATGTTGGGGCAAATGCAAAATACAACATAATAGTTGGAGCTAATTTATTTCTGATGCCAATTTTAAGATTCACTCCAGTTGTGCATTTGCACAGCATGTATCCTAGATGAAATTAAATCCTTAGCCTGTGGTTCTCTAATTTGATGAGCTGAACCTGCTTTTAATGCAGACAGGCTTGAAACTGTGCCAATAATTCCTATTTATGTAAAATTAATGGGGGGAAAAAAAAAGTAATATTCAAAAAAATAAAAAAGATAAGTAAAGCAATTCATTGTTGATTTTTGTTGTGAATGGCTTGCTGAAAGAGGCTGGAAAGAGAGCATCTCTGGTTATGACCAGAGAAAAGAAAGTTTCAGGATCATAAAGTTGAGAATTTTTAATTGGTACCTTACCAGGCCTTATGCAGATTGTAGATAACAGCTGTATCAAATGTAAAACACTTTATTTATCAATTGAGTACTAAATAGACTAAATAGACACAAAATAATAACAATATGCTAACTCTTGCATGGAAAATTGCTCACTTTTAAACTATTAAAAGAGCTTAATTGATTACTGACTAATTTACTCATAGAGAAGTACAATTCAGGAAAAACATGGTAAATTAAACTCTCCTGGCTTTATTTTTGGAATATTGAGCACCAGTAGTCTTTCTTGCTACATCATTTTATGAGATGAGTATCTCTTGAAACAAACAGTAGTTGTAACCTGTTCATGAAGAGCCCAGCCATGGTATTCACCCTGTAGAAAGCCATCGCCTCTGCATCTCTTGTGGCCTCTCCAGCCACAGCTACTGATGTGGCTACCCAGACAGAGGTGGGTATGCCTGTGGAAGATGTGCCCTGGTTGAAGAATTGCTCAGCCTGGTGGCAGAGCTTCAGAAGGAGGTGTGTAGGCTGAGGAGCATCAGGGAGTCAGAGGGGGAAATGGACTGGTGGAAGCATACTCTACCCTCCCTGAGACAGACTCATGAGCCAGCCACCACACAAGAAACAAAGGTTTCCCTATCTCACCATGCTGCCTCTACACAAAAGATAAAAGTTCCCCCATCCCACCCAGAAATAGGAGGGGGACCTAGGACAAGATGGGGTCTTGACAAGATGGGGTCTTCACTCTAGAACTTGACAGTCAAAACAATGATGTAGACAAAAGCCCATCCTGGTTGGAGGGGTGCCTAAAGCAAGGCAACCTACCCCCATATCAATTCATCTCCTATCAGGAAAGAAAGAAGGGTTATTGACATAGGGATTCCTTTCTGTAAGGGACAGAAGGCTGGATCTGCCATCCAGACCCAGGAAGTCTGCTGCCTCCCTGGGGCTCGGGTAAGAGATATTCCTAGGAAAGTCGCTCACCTGGTACGGCCCTCTGCCTACTGCCCATTACTGTTTTTTCAGGCTGGTAGTGAGGAGGTAATAAGGAGAAGTCCAAGTGCAATCAAAAGGGAATTTAGAGCTTTGGGGAGACTGGTTAATGGATCAGGGGCACGGGTTGTGGTTGTTTTTGTCCTTCCAGTAGCAGGGATCAATGTTGACAGGCAGACTTGGCTCATCAATACATGACTCTGAGACTGGTGCCACTGACAGAACTTGGGGTTTGCTGATCACGGGAAGGTCTACGTGACACCAGGCCTGCTGGCACCAGATGGGATGCACCTCTCTCAGAGGGGGAAAAGGATTTTTGTCCAGGAGTTAGCAGAGCTGATAGATAGGGCTTTAAACTAGAGTCAAAGGAGGAAAGAGATAAAATCAGGCCCTCCAGTGATAAGCTAAGAGATGGTGTGCCAGAATCAGAGGGACTGCATGTTAGGTAGGTCCTTTGGTCTGATTCACAAGGTACTGCATACAATTAAGGACATTTGAAGTGCTTCTACACAAATGCAGGCAGCATGAGGAATAAACTGGATGAGCTAGAAGTCTTGGCCCAGTCCCAGAGCTACCATATCATCAGCATAAGTAAAATCTGGTGGGATGAATCCTGTGATTGGTGTGTTGCAATAGATGGTTACAGGCTCCTCAGGAGGGACAGGCAGGGCAGACAAGGTGGGTGGGGAGGAAGGGGGAGTGGTGCTGTATGTAAAGAATGGGCTGGACTGTGTGGAGCTTGCAGTTGGCAGTGGAAAAGTTGAGAGCTTCTGGGTAAGGATTAAGGGACAAAGAAATAAAAGGGATGTTGTGGGAGTATATTACAGACCACCCAGCCAGGATGATGACACCAATGTATTATTCTCTGAGGAACTATGAAATACCTCGAGATCAACTGCCCTTGTCCTTATGGGGGACTTGAACTTGCCAGAAGTTAACTGGAAATATCACACAGCTGATATAAACAGGTCCAGGAGGTTCCTAAATCACCCTGATAATAACTTCTTGGTGCAGGTGGTAAGGGAGCCAGATAGGAAAGGTGTCCTCCTAGATTTGTTGCTGGGGAACAGAAAGGGTCTTGTGGGGGATGTGGCAAATAGCAGCTTCCTTGGTCATAGGGACCATGAAGCAGTTGAGTTTAAAATTTTTGGTGACAGAAGGAAAACTTCACCACCAAAACTTCAGCCCTGGATATGGGGAGAGCAGGCTTCAGACTACTCAGGGAACTAGGTAGCAAGATCACCTGGGAAATTGCTTTTGAAGGCATTGTTGTCTATCAGTGCTGGTCAGTCTTTAAGTACTGCCTCCTATAAGCACAGGATCAGGCCATTCCAAAATATCAGAAGTCAAGCAGGCAGGACAGTAGGCCAACTTGGCTGACCAGGGATCTTCTGTACTTTAGGCATAAAAAGAAAATGTACAGCTGCTGGAAGCAGAGTCAGGCAACATGGAAGGACTAGAGGGACACTACCTTCGTAGGGAGAAAATTCATGCGGCCAAAATACAATTAGAGTTGTACTGGCCAGGCCTTCAGGAGACAATAAAAAGGGCTTTTAAAAATATGTAAATAGAAAAAGGAGGACCGGAGAAAACATAGGTCTGCTACTTGATGGGGATCGTCACCTCACAGAGGAGGGTAGAGACATTTATTGCCTTCTTTGCCTCTGTCTTCAATGCCAACGATGGGCCCCAGGTGCCCGGAACTGGAGGCTTTGGTTGATAGCAAGCTGAATATGTGCCAGCTGTGTGCCCTGGCAGCCAGAAGAGCCAACTGTATCCTGGAGTGCATCAAGCACAGCACTGCTAGTCAGTTGAGGGAAGTGATTGTCCTGCTTTACTCTGCTGGTGTGGCCTCACCTCAAGTACTGTGTGCAGTTCTGGGCACCACAGTACAAAAAGGATGTGAAACTATTGGAGAGTGTCCAGAGAAGAGCTACGAAGATAATGAAGAGCCTAGGGGGGAAGACGTAAGAGGAGTGTCTGAGGTCACTTGGCCTGTTCATGGGGAGACCTCATTGTGGTTTACAGCTTCCTCATGAGGGGGAGTGGAGGGTCAGGCACTGATCTCTTCTCTCTGGTGACCTAAGTACCTAAAGGAATGAAGTCATGCTGTGACAGGGGAGATTCAGGTTGGATGTCAGGAAAAGGTTCTTCACTGAGAGGGTTGTCACGCACTGGAACAGACTCCCCAAGGACATAGTCACAGCACCAAGCCTGTCAGAGTTTAAGAAGTGTTTGGACTGTGCTCTTAGTCATGTGGTCTGAATTTTTGAGTAGACCTGTGTGGAGCCAGGGATTGGACTCGATGATCCTTGTTGGTCCCTTCCAACTCAGGATATTCTGTGATTCTATGATTCTAAACCATCAGCATCTCCCCTCAGGAATTAACAGAATGTGACGTGGGTGACTGACCACAGAAATTTTTAATTCTTCTGGTCTTTTTCTTTGTAAACAGTACATGAGTTAGAGGAATAGAGGGAAAGGACTGTATTAAAACTGTTACTTTAGCTTGACTCAGCAGAAAAATTAAAAGCTTACAAAGGCAGTGAAATTTCGTCTCAGAATTTTCAGTATTTTGGGGAAATTCAGTTCAGGGAATTGATCTGGACTCTGGCTGATTAATGGTCTCAGTAAAGTGGTAAAAAAGATAGACGTGAACAGGTTTTGAAGACTACAGGAAGAATAGAGTGACCACCAAATCAAAGAAAATGTAAATCTTCCAGTGAATATTTCCGGCTCTCATTCTTGTAAGAATCTAGATTACAGAATCTTATGATTTTTATGGAAGTGCACATAAACAACTATGTAAATGTGGTAGAGAGTAGTCAAAAGTATAATCAACAGCAACTCTTGTATAAAACTTGAACTCAAAATTTAAAATTTAGAAACCTTAAAAACAAACAAACAAACAAACAAACAAAAAACAACAACAACAACAACAAAAAACAGTAAAAAAGCTCTTCATTTTGAGCTCAAAACTTGTTTCTAATGAGTCAGAAAGATTCTTGTCAATAAAAACATATAGAATCATAGCATTATAAAATCATTTAGGTTGGAAATGACTTCTAAGATCTTCAAGTCTAATTGTTAACCTAGCGTTACTAAGTCTACCACTAGACTATATCCCTACGCACCATATCTACGTCTATGAAAAAAGAAAGCTGTTTTCAAAGTCTTTCTGAACAAAACTTTCAAAGGTAGTTTAAGTTACACTTACATAGCAAATTGAATGTGATGGCTCTAGATTGATAAATCCATTTGTACCATAAATCTATCCAACAGTGGTAAAAATAACAGGAGAAAAAAAAAAAAAAAAAAAAAAAAAGCAACATGACATCAGCACCATCTAGTAACAATGGAAACCCACTGAGGACCTAAAATGCCCATCTAGGTCCCAAGCCTATTCTAAAGGTCTTTCATTTGCTGCTTCATTTTTTTGATATCTATACTATAGGAATATCTATCCACCTGTCTTTTTTATACCCTTCTACCCCAGCAAGATAAACAAAACGTAACAGCATGCTTTGGTATCATTTAAGGTAGAGAATGTATGTTTGGTAAGTTTTACTAGGAGCTGAATAGAGAAACAGCAAAAGTGGGAAAATGTTTGTATCTAAACTGTCTTTAAAATAATGTCTTCACAGAAGGGAATAGCCTTTATATCCTCTCAGTATTTAAGAATGCCAGGCAAGCTCAAGACCCCATTTTGCAATCCCAGAGAAAAATAGACACCTCCTACTGAAAAGTGAGAGCCATCTTAAACAACTACAGCAGAAAATGAACATATTTTTGTTACACACAAATTCAGTGTTCAAAGCAATATCAGGATTGAGCATTTATCGAGATCAGAAACAGGCTGAGTAGAATAACCTGTACACAATAATGCGGACTGACTTATCTCACCTGGACTAAAACACTTTGCTCCCTGGTACACAGTCTGGAACTCCACTCACAAGACTAATTTACCTCCCTTCTGCCCACTGTGAAGGATCACAAGGCAATACTTCACAGTTTATTTTCAGTTCACAGAAAACATTTTTTTTTCTTGTTTTTGGGCTGATTAGGTGTATTATTTCCCCACACACAAATGCACACACATAAACTATTTATTTCTTCTTTTTGATAAATAAAAGCCCTGAGAACTCCAAAGAATCCTTCTTCAATGCAAATGTAGATTGGCATGATGGACTAACAGTTATAAAATTGCTGAATTAAGTTCCTTATACGAGCAACATGCTAGGCAACTGTACCATGCTCTATGGCCATTTTGATAACTCTACAACAATCCAATAAATTATACCAGAACAGAGGTTCATTTGGCTTCAAGGAGAGATGGATAGAACTTTTGCAGCAATAGCAAATTAATCAAAAAAAGTTCAGCTTCAGGAAGACTGAACCTACTTGTGAATTCAGCTTTAAAATATTGAGATAATATAAGGTCTTGAACATGTAGAAACATTTAATTCTGACACTGTAGAAAATCAAAATATCTTGTATTAATTTGTTTCCAGCATAGGTACAGGAAAATACTTTGTTTTCAAAGTGTTAATATTAAAGAGTCAACCGCTCTAAATATAATTTTTGATAGCAAAAGTTCTTCATTTGAGAGCAAAAAAAACACACTTTTCCTATCCTAATTTTAAATAATCCATTTAAAGATTAACTTGAACTTGAAATACATAACCAACAGATCTCTCATTCAGTCTCCACATGGCCAGCTGGACACTGTTCTGCAAATAAAAACTTGCACATAAGCCCAGTCACTTGAAGGGAAGACTAATACCGAACATAAAATATTCAAGCACTAAATAAAATAAAACCTGGAACCCTCAGTAATAAAACTAAAGTTTGGAAAGAATCAGTCAAATGCACCAGGAAGACGATATTTCAACTTCTTTTATCCTCCAAACTCTCTTTGTCAGATGTGCTAGCTTACACAGTGATGAGAAAAAAAAATAAAAAAATGGTTAGTATGTTCCACTTTTAAACTCTTTTAGGTTGAGTTGTTTTCTCTAAACTCTAGTTGCAACACATATTAATTGACTTTTACCAAATGCTATTCACCTTACACTAAACTTTCAATTTTCATCTTATAGAGTCCACAACTATTAAAGTCATAAAAGAAAAGGATATTTGTCCTGTGTAGTCTTCTCACACAGAACAGGTCAGGGACCTCCAGCTGGTGAAAGATCGAGATATCAATTTGCAGCTGTCATTCTCAAGCAGTAGAGAAGTGCTTTTGACATGCTTCCTATCAGAAGCATTTTAAATAAATCTCTACTGTCTGGAGCAATGCCATTTAGAAAGATCTCAGTATAGTCTTGGGAGCAAGCCAACTGCATGGGATGTAGAGGATGGGTATGTTCTGCTTCTCTGAACCTGAAATCTCCAGTGTTGTCCTCAGTGTTGCACTCTGATACCCAGCTGTTGGGACGCACAGCTGCTCATACAGTATTCAATACACATGTATGTCAAAAGTAAACATTTTTCTCTAATAGCTTCTAAAAATTACGTACCTGCGAATTTCCTTTGGGCAAATGGGGTCTTAAATCTGCCTTGCAGAATTTGGGTGTCTGTGGTACCTTCTGTGTGTACTTAGGGAGCAGAGAAATATCTTCTGGGCAGACAGGAAAGCAGAAACTTGACTTCGAAGGGAACAAAGTGGCAAATGTGAAATTAAATAAATAAATAAAATTAGCTTACTGATTACATAGATAACTATATTACTTATTTTAAGAATGCTCCTTGTAAGGTGCAAGTACCCAATCTTCCTGATACTTGAAAAAAATAAAAAATAAATAAAAAATAATAATAATAATAATTTGAAGAAAAGGGAGTAAAATGAAAGGACTAAAAAGTTCATTTTCTGCAGTGGGATTCTGATCCTTTCTGGTATTAAAGTTGCACAGAATTCAAAGGAAGCTAAATCTTGTATTTGTTGTAAATACTGACAGCTGCATTGAACCCAGTGTTGCTATAAAGAGGCTTTCGGTTCTTGGATTTTCACTTGGTTCAGAAAGGTGCCACAGCAGTAATTCCTGTTTGCTTGGCTAATAAAATATAAAATGCACAATAGGCTCTCGGTGCTTCTGTACTAATAAAATCAACTGATGTTAAAGGTCTGCTCACTCAAAAACATGTTGTATTCCTAAACTGTAAAGCTGTTTATTGTAATTTGGATATTGATATAAATACATATATATAGATCAATACTTCAGCCTGTCAAGTTTGTCACCTGATGTGAAGCTTTTTTGTTGTTTGTTTGTTTGAAAGACTACAGAACTGCAAGCCATTGGGACTCCTAAAGATACTAATATCATAGATAACTTTTGTTAGATAAAGATATAATAAATAGTAGGACAACTGTTAGTCTTTCATATTGCACTAGAAATTGTTATTTATATTAATTTCTATAGTCTTCTAGAAAAAGATTTCTGTATGTTCATAAACTTATAGTGGTGTATAATGTGTATATATATATCAGTTTAGAATGTATATTTAGCATGTATATTCTAAACTTATATTCTAACACAGGGTTTTTGGCTTGTTTTTTGTTTTTAATTCTGAAGATGTGGTGCTTTAAGAAATAAAGAGAAAGGGGAAAAATGAAGATAAATCAAAGCAAACAAAAATGTTCTAAAAATAATGAACTAAAATAGGAAAATAAATATATGACTATACTGTAAAATAAGGACTATTTATTTGACCACCCATACACATTTTACAATTATGATAGATGCTTATAAAAAGGTAAAGTGTCATAAATTATTTTCTAGATTTGGTTAAAGTCTCTTTTTTTTACACTCTGAGAGAAGCTTATGCATCAGATACAGGATAGTCATACTGTAAAATCTATTGTAAGCCCCAGAAGAGAGTCTTAGCATTGTAAAATCTACTGAAGGATGTTTTGAGCTGTGCAGTTTCCCCTTATCTCCTTTTCCTAGGTGACATGGACATATAACCAACCTTAGATGACTGCTTTGTGAAACACAGGCAAAAATATTCTGTTGAAGTGAGCTCCAAAAGCACTTGACAAAAACTCTAAGGAAGGAAGAAGTGTTTTGACAAGAAATTTCACTTGCCATAGACACAGACAAAATACAAGTGGCAGTATCACAGGAAAGGTTTCTGCTTCCTTTTTGTTGCACAATATATAGTAATTTTTTGCATCTAGTTGGATCCATTTCCCACACTGAGAGTACCCAGTTTCCAGAACTGTTGCCATTCCCTCGTGGAACCTCTCACAAGAGATCAGTTACAGCATAACAGCCCCAAAACTCATCTGCAATGTGTTTAATTTTTTCTGGTAAGGCTCAGTACTAGTAACTGAAGAACAGAACACAGTCAATAGAGAAAACTAGAAAAGGTCTCTGGAGAACAATGTCCCACTTTCAGTTAAGATGTTAATATAATATAAATAAGTAACACTATACTACATGAATACTAATTAAAAATTTACATAAACAACACAAAGATTTGGAAACATCGGTCATTCATTACTCTGTATCCATATATTTTCTAGATGCAATGCTCTATTCCAACTAAACTACAATAAGCAGAAACTCAGAAAGGAACTCTTATTATTTGTAATTTTAGGTGAGATAAAACAAATAAGAGAATTTAATGGATGTATTAATTTCTTCCTCACTTGCATAAATGTTTAGTACGTGGGGCTGGGAAGGGAGGAGGGTATGTGGGGGGGAGGAGGAGGGGAGGAACACAATTGTCAAATATTCTTTCAATCTCTATGATGTTTGGAAAACAAGAATACAAGAATCAGATGGCTTAATAATTGTTTCTTTCTCATAATATAGTCTCTTGGTATTTCTGACCCTCATTACAGTTCAGAATCGCACATTTAAAGAAGTTTCTTCAGCTGGACAGTAACTTTTGTTGCTTCAATAAGTGCATTAAAGTTATTTATCAAGCAGTAATTGGCATTTTCTTCTGAGATTAGTGACATTTTCAGTTCCTACCCTCCATCATATTGATTTTATTTGCTCAAATCTTATATGTAAAACAAGTGGGATTCAGCTCTGCATGTTGTGCTCCCATCTGCAGCTGCTTAATCTTTTTGCGCTAAGAGTGGGTATGAGAAGTATACCATCAATACAATTTAGGGAAATGCAGATATTTATCATATTCCTACAGCAGAGAGGAAATTGGTTTGGAAAAAATTATTATTTAAATGTATGTTCCAAGGATAGTGTGTTATTTTCCTACAGACAAGTCACATTTTTGTTTATTCAAATCAATAAATTAGTACCATACACAAAAATCCAGTACAGAGGATGTTTTGATGTTCACAATTTGAAGGTTTTTAAAATAGAAATGCTACATAAGAACTCCACTATGTGGCTTAATGCAATTACTTGTAAATGCAATTTAGATCAGCTATTCATTTTAATGTTCTTTTTTTTTTTTTTTTTTTTCTCCAAAAGATGGTAGTACAATTAAACAGAAGACAGTGTTGTGCAGAATAACAAATGTATACAACTCTTTATACATAACAGCAAAGATACTTCATTAATTGCTTATGTCAATATAGTATCTGCCACCACCTTCTTTGTGCATAATGGTGTATCCCAGATCATTATGATACTGGAAATGAGAAAAAGTCTTTGACCTGTGAGATGTGAGAGTTTTCTATTCTGATGAACATCAATTCAACATGAATGTCCTTTCCCAGGAAGCTGCAAATTTTCACTAGTTCTCAGAAGAAAATTGTACTTTCACTCATATAGATGTGATCATGTGCTTTGATTCCTATCTCCATAAGTTATTAATTCATGACTTTTCCATCTAAATAAGCATCACAATTTAATGCAAGCTGTAGCAGATGTGCAATTTTCAGAAGGTCCATGTGTCAAATTTCTTGTTTCAAAAATAACATGATTTTACACAGTGACTAAGAACAGAGTTCTTTGAGTGTGCACAGTATATAGAAGCACAGAATCATAGAACCATTAAGGTTGGAAAAGACCTCTAAGATATCTAGTCCAACTGTCCACCTACCACCAACATTGCCCACTAAACCATGTCCCTATGTTCCACATCTACCTTTTTCTTTAACACCCCTAGGGATAGTGATTTCACCACTTCCCTGGGTAACCTTTTCAAGTGCCTAACCACTCTTTCTGAGAAGAAAGTTATCCTAATATCTAACCTAAACCTCTCAAGGTGTAACTTCAGGCCATTCCCTCTTGCCTGATTGCTAGTTAGCTAGGAGAAAAGGACAACCCCCACATTGCCACAACCTTCTTTCAGGTATTTTTAATGACATCCTCTGTAGTAGACAGTTCATGTATGCGTAAGTAAAAGCCTTACACATACTTTGCACGTTATATACGGAGAATAAAAGAGCTGCACATTAGCATTCACATTTTAGGTACAATGTATTCAGTGATTGTGCGTCATCTTAAGAACTATTTAATAGTAGATTTATTTCATTTCATCTCTTTTTTAAGAAATTAAAATGACAATTAATGAAAGCAACTACCACCTCATTGTTTTCCCAGGTTGTCTGTAAACAATTTTTTTTTAAACTATTATTTCTTTTTTTCCTGAAGGGAGGAGTTACCATATTCCTCCATCTGCGAACACAGCAACAAGCCTAAAACCAAACAGAAGATAAAGTATATGGAAGAGGGAGTAGCAATTGACAAAAGTGATAGGTTATGAATATTGCGGGGAATCCCACCTCTCTCAGAATTCAGAGAGGCCTCTATAAAATAATATAATGGACATATCTCCAGACAGGAAAGGCCCTGGCACCATCTATTACCAAAATACACCCCATTCTCATCATTGTACTAAAAACAACAGAGGGGAGGGACCAACACAATTTGATATGTACTGCAGAAGAAATCTGCCTTCACAGTCTTTATATTTAGACTTCTGAACGGAACTGAGCCTGTTTTCATTTTATAAAAGCTTTTTCTCAATTTGTGAACCTTATGCTTTCTAATCCATAGTGGAAACTTAAAGATTCCATCCTCACTGATGGTTTTTGTTTGTTTGTTCATTTTCCCATTAGGGGATTGGTTTGTGTACAAGGTCTCTTCTGCTGGTGTGAAATATTTTTAGCCCATAATTCTAAATAGCACCAGGCTCTACAAGCTTTAATTCTGACCCACAGCAAAAGACCATTCTTCCTTGTTTTATGGTTAGCTTTGTGAGAATGGATGAATTCTAAGTTATACGATGACAATGATTTTTGTCTTATTTTTTACCTTAATTAAAAACATCTAACACTATTTGAAGCATGAGATATCTCTGTGAGTAGAAAATAATCTGATTTATTTATTCATGAAATGAAATTGCTTTGGCTATAATGTACAGGCTTTAAAGTATCACTTCTCTCATATCCCATTATTACATAGTTTCCTAATTACCTCTCTAATCACACTACCTAATATTGTAAAGTGCCTTGGAGTGTGTAGAGAAGTTGTTGCACATTAAGGACCAAATTAGCAGATTTGGAGAGAAAAGCCTATTTTTATGTATTATCCTGTATCCCCATGGAAGAAAGTATCTGTTTTTCACCCTTATGCTGACACTACAGCTCTGAAAGTCCAGGTGGCAGAACATGAACTCACTCTAATGGTCCATATGCTTCAGAGAAGAGTATTTCTCAGAATATCACTTGAAAATTACAGCTCATTAAACATCACTTTCTACCCATGCCTTCTTTGTGTTTGGAGCAACTACTGTGAAGCATGCCAAAAGAGGACCCAGCAGATGACAAAGCCACAAAACCACAGGCTGCAATGTGCAATGGAGACTTGGCCCCAAGGTGGGAATACCCATTTTAGGAATGTCTCTTAACACTGGATTGAATTTACACTACAATAAATAAATTAAAAAAAAAAAATCAAGAAAAACAAACATATATATATATATATGGAGTTCTATTGCTTCACCTGTCCTGTTTCATTTAAGATGTGTTTTGGATGAGACTTTTTCTCAAACCGTTATTTTCCACAAAAAGATTCATGTGGGATGTTACGTATACATACCGTAAATTGCCATTCTCTGATTCTTGTGCTAAGAACTTGATACACACTTCCTGAGAAGTTATATAGCTGCTTCACTAATGTATAACCATTAATTCATCAATCTGTAACATTGTAAAGGAACACAGAAGACAGTTTTCAATTAGAAACTCTCAGTTTGGTTTGTATTATCTGTCTTTGATTTCAAAATGCTGTTGACTTGCTTAAATGCTGAGAAAGCATTTGTACTCTTGATGCTACTTCTTTCTTGAAATCTCCATTAACTATAAACAAAACCAAATGTGATGGGCCTGTCTGGGATGGAGTCACCTTTCCCTGCAGCAGCCCACACAGTGCTGTGCTCTCCACTCGTAGCTGGAACAGCACTGATATTACTCCAGTGTTGCGTCTATTGCTGCATAGTGCTGGCACAGCATCAGGACTCCTTCCAAGCCCCCAAGAGCCAGCAGGTTTGGGGTGGGCAAGTGATGGCAAGGGGACATCACCAAGGCAGCTGACCTAAATCAAAGGGATATTCCATAACACCTGATGTTACACTCAGCAATAAAAAGGGGAGCTTTCATGGGGGAGGGGGCTGTCTTCCTGAACAACTGCTACACATTTTGAGGCCCTGCTTCCCAGGTTGTGGCTGAACATTGCTCGTTGATGGGAAGTATAGAATATTTTTTTCCCTTCTCTCTGTGCTTCTGCATGGACTTATTGTTTCTTTTTCTCCCCATTCTCTTTCAAACCTCAAAAAAAAAAAAAAAAAAAAAAAAAAAAACAAAAAACTCAAAATGGTTTAATTAACCATTCTCATCTCAAACCTCGAGCTCTCAGTGTTGTATTTTCTCCCCCTTCCTCTCTGAGGAGAGGGGGAGTAAGAGAGAAGTTGTGGTGGAGCTCGGCTGCCTACCTGAGTAAAACCACCACACCAAATAACAACAAGAAAAATCATGCCAGACATTTTCTGGAATGTTGTTATTTCTTCAGCAGGTGTTTTTTAAAGGATATTTACTCTAGCATAATAATAAGTGTAATTTGGTCTGTTCCTTTACACATTTTTTTTTTTTAACAAGTTCTTTTTTTCCTCCTTTTTTTTTTTTTTCGAAAGGTTTGCTCTGTTATGTAAAGTCATCAGTGTGATGTAGTCATTTGTCCTTGTTGCCTAAGATGATTGCACCCAGAATCATTCTGTATCTCCACACAGACATTAGTTTCATAGCATCCTGTGGAAAGCTCCAAATAAAAGTGGGAGCTGCTAGTCAAACTCCCTTTAAGAGTCATGAAACTCTCTTACATGCATACTTGACTGCTGGTTATTTGATTTATGTACATCACACTGAAATAAATTTCCCATAATAAGGGGTTATGTGGAGCCTCACCCATTTTTTTAGGGTGATGTGGAGCCATCACCCACATGTTTTATGATTTCTTTTTTCATTTCTTGGTGTGTTTGTTTTTTGTTTGTTTGTTTTGAGTAACTTAACAAAGACTTGCTGATCATTTCTTAGTTTCATTATACTAACTGATGGAGAGAAGTCTTTGTGGTTAGTTATAATATAAACCACTGTTCTATTACAACGTCTAAATGACATTAAATGTCAAAAAAGGATTACAGCAGCTTTTTGCACACAACGTTTTCTAGGGTATTTAATATTCAAGTCTATGTATCCCCAAATTTCGACTGACATTCTAGGCTAGATATGCCCATAGTGCTCTGTGGAATAGAGAGAGATTATCTCTTTAACACACTTTACAGGAAGATTAGTCAAAGGGCCACCTGAGATGAGCTAACATGTTTGTACACTGCACTTCCTATCTTTCTCTAAATGCCAAGGAGCACATGGACAAGGAGGACAAAATGCTCAAGTAGCACTTTCCCTTTTGTCCTTCTGTTCTGTCTTCCCAACAATTTGGAGTCCAAAAAACACTGAAGCTTTAAGAAAAGACATCCAACAGCAGCAACAAATTAAAGCAAACAAAAAAGCAAACACTAATTGTTTCGTAAATAATGAAGTTTGACTCATTAATGAATGTGAATATATGCTGCCATTTTCTATAATATCAGGACATCAGTACCAGCAATCCAATCTACCTCATATTCCTTTGTTGCTTGCTGTTATTAATATCCACTATGTTACCTTAGCTTTCTAGAAAGTACATTTTACATGTATGTTGAACAAAATTTTGGAACACCTCTTTAGACAAAACCAGACACTGAGAGCAATAGTCAGCAGACATTTTTAAACTGTCAGCATTCAGGAGCTGGAGAGGTTCATTTAGACTGTCAGCTAAGTAGATGTTTCTTGAATTGGAAGTACAGAAACAAGGCTGCACCCTCATCTAGCTGTCAATAATTTTACATATTCTTCACAGTAAGTGTAATATTACCCTTTATATTAGACAAAGAATCTTCACAAAATTGGCTCAATTTAACCTTGCAGAATTTGATTTCATAAAGAGAACTATACCTACTTGAGGCAAGATTTAAGATTCCTGTACTTGCAGCTGAGATGAGCTGATCTGTGAGGAAGAAGCTGAGAAAGAAAGGTTGGTCTTTCACTTTTACAAAATTCTTCTTTGTCACCTATTTATGAATTTTCTAAATTTTAATCAGAAGCAGAGATAATCCATTTAATAAGAAAAACATGTAGTTGTTGAAATACTATATGTGCTTGTCTGCCTGCAGAAATCAACAAAATACTCTGGGATAAGTTTTCTACAAGAGAGCTAGTATTTTTACTAACTAAAAAGAGAGAGATATCCCAGGAGAACAAGGGTACTTTGGTGAAATGATCATTGCAGAATGTCTTCCTCAGAAAAGTGATAACAAATCAACACAAGGGAACAGAAGTACTCCATTATATTCAGAGATGGACTGTATTTTCATTCCTCTGAACCAAATATTAAATATATATTTTTAAATCTTTTCCCTATAAAAAAAGGTTTTTTTTTTTTTTCCTCATACTCTAGTGCTCATACTCAGATTCTCTTTATGCCTAGAATTCTTGGAAAACTGCACATTTGTATTCAGTATTTTAACATATGTCACATATATTGTGTTATAATTCAGCCAGTAAGAACTTATTTACTGACTTTTTCATTTAGTTCATGTTATTTCCTAGACAGACAATTTTATGGGGATGTACACTGTGGCTGTTACTGTGATTTCTGACACAAATGTGGATACAGTTAAGTGCAAGGTAGCAGACTAGACAGAAAAATGTTGAGTTTTGTTTTAGCAGCTCCTGATTACCCATGAGTAATAATTTCCCAAATTATCCAGTACATCTAGTACAAACTTTTTTTTTTGTATAAATGGAATTGTAGTGAACGATCTTCCTTTTTGGTACAGCAAAATAAACCTCAGTATCCACCTAAACTTTGGAAATTTTCACACAGATCTACTCAAACTTACTAAATGAAATAATTTTATGTTGCAACCTTCTTTATTTTCTCCCACTATACTTCCATGTAATTCAGCCTTTGTCTCTGAAATATTGTCCTCCATTTTTTGCTCCCTTGTCTTTTAGTTTTTAAAATAATCTACTCTGGTATTGCTCTTTAAACAAAATCCCATTGGAAGATAACATGACAATTACTTAAATATCCCTCTTAACACAAGTGAAAGGAACAATGCTGTTTTAACTGGATATACAACCATTTTTTTAGAAGAGCAATATCTACCTAAGAAATTGTATATAGTTATCAACTACAGTAATAAACTCTGTAGGTCATTTCCCCTGTGAATGGCTTCTTCTCTAACTCTAATTCACTGTAAGTTGAAAATAAGTATTCGTCTATTCATTCTTTTGCTGTCTTTTTTTTTTTTTTTCCTTTTCGTCTATTCATTCTTTTGCTGTTTTTTTTTTTTTTTGTGTGTGTGTTTTTTTTTTTTTAAGAACTGATCATAATCAGTTCTTTGAAGAATTAAAAAAAAAAAAAAAAAAAAAAAAAGGAGAATCAACTCATTTAACTTGCTCTTTAGGGTTCCTATTATTCACTATTTATGAGCACTCAGGTGACTACTAGGTATTCATGGAGATATTTGTGAATCCCAGGAGTTCAATACGTTGTAGTATGAATGATTAGTCATCTAAAAGTTTTCATCATGACTGGATTATCCTCTACTGAATATTCACTATTTATCACTGGTAATTCTTTATCTTAACAGTCAGTGCCCATCCAAAAAAAAATAAAAAAAAAAAGAGCCAAACCATTATCATGTAATATATATGCAACCAATAACAACTTTTAACAAATAACTTTTAACAAGTTTAAACACCAACTGAGTTCCAAGGGAATAATTTCTTAACCTCCAGAGTCTTTGAAAATAATAGCACTGAATTATTTTTACTAAAGAAATTCTGTACTACAGAAACCTAGGAGAGAAGCAAAGCTGTTGATCTCTTTTAATCAGGTTGTGTTTTTAAAGCTTTCTATTTTTTGTTGTTGTTGGACAAGTTTTAAGTGTATCCTTCTAGTATTTCTAGTATTCTGGGGACAGCTCTTATGTTTAATCCACAGCCTATGGACCAATTTAGAAGAATTGAGACCAGTTTAGAAGAATCAGTGAGAGAGTGATTCTTTGTAGTTGCTGGCACTGGACAGAATCATCAAGGTGCCTCATTTCACTATCATCTTCCTACAAGATCAAAGTACATTTTCAGAAAATGTTGTTCATATTTGGAAATCAGTATTTATCTGTAAAAAATAATCTGACTGGCTCTGTTTCTCATATTCCATAAACCTCTATTCATATACATACTTTCAAATATAAATGTGTCTAGCTGTAAAAATAGATAAGCTTCACGTCACTTGGGCAACACAGGTAAATTCCCAAAGATAACAGTTTTATTTTTGAACATTTTGAACCACGACAGCTAACAGCCACAGTCCCTGCTGGTAACTTGTCAGTTTGGCATTTTTATTTCAAAGCCACATATGGTTTCCGAGTATAGAATGAACATTAATTATGTCTTTTTATACCTTTCTATTATGTACTTCTCTAGCCTTCTCTGGCTTTGGGGGATGTGCTTATTTATTTTACTATAACTTGAGTAACAACTATTCCCATTTCTACAGAAGTCTATTTTTTCTGTTTTTCTGTTAAAATATATTTTATTTCTTTCTTTTGTACTTACTTTTTCTTTTTTTTTCCTTTCTAAAACAAGCAACTAGTCTTATTTTGCAATAAACATGCAGTTAACATTTATAAATATATTTATCTTTCCAAATATATATTTATTTATTTTTTTAATCAATTAAGGGAAGAATGCCACTAAATGTGACATATACCAGAATGAAGCAAGGGTTTTATTGTATAGAGAACTTTAGATTCTCAGAACTTTGTATACTCATGTTAACTATTTGATGATAATTAATACAGAAAGAAAACAACACAAACACATACTATTAAAAATTAAAATTGTCTTTTTTTTTTTTTTTTTTTTTTGCTTTATCTCTAATGTTAATACCAAATGCTAGATGGTATTTTTTATAGCCAAAGGTCTTCGTACTCTAGAAATTTATTACATTTACATTTAGTATCACAATATCTCTAAGCATATTTGTTCTCTTTGGACTTCAAGGATTATTGACTGAGAAGTTCATTTCAAACTTTTCTTTTTTCTTAATCTGAATGTTTTACAGTGCGGTGATTATTAACCTAAAAATGCTGTTCTAAGAAGTTGCCATTATTCAAATATGGTTAAATCAAAAATGTAAACAATAACGGGATATGTTAGATATATTAGATATTAGATATACTCATTTTTCTATTTATTTTTCTCATTAAAATGTTTTTAATTTTTCTGACTTTATATCTCATGGCTTATTGAGAGGAGTGGAGAGAGAAAAAAAAAAAAAAAAAAAAAAAAAAGAATAATGAAATGTGATTGTATGGGAGAAACACTCCTGTTGGAAAATAATATGAAATGCTAGTGAATATTGCCATATGGTGTCATTTTCATTTCCCTCTATTTACTGTTCAGCTTTTTAGGAAGCACAACTGATTTATTGTTTCTGTATCAAAGGATCTGGTCCAGATAAACTTAGAATATAAATATAACATCTGCAGTCTAGATAGTGCTTCACAACTTTCTCAGTCCATGACTTAATGCCAGCAATTTGGAATTCTTCCTGGTATTTTGCCATCTCATTTATTGCTTGTAAATTCTGGTGGGCACAACTCACTTTACAGTTTGGGCAGTGTTGTCCTAGTGGGGAGGGCTCTGGACAGAGGGTCAGAAGACCTCTTTAAGTACAGAAAGACTGCAGTGAGTCTCCCTGGAGATTTATCTTTGCCAGGCTGAACATGCCCAGATCTCTCAGCTTTTTTTTCATAGGAAAGGTGCGCCAGCCCTCTGATCATCTTTCTAGCCTTCCTTTGGACTCCTTCTGACTAGTCCACATCCTTCTTTTGCGGAGTGCCCCAAGGTTGACACAGTACATTAGGTGGGTTCTCATGAGGGTAGAATAGATGGGGACAATCACCTCCTTTGACCTGTTGGTCACATCACTTTCAATGCAGCCCAGGATGAAATTGGACTTCTGGGCTGCAAATATGCACTGCTGGCTCATGGCAAATCTTTTATACACCAGAACTCCCAAGTCTCTCTCCACAGGGCTGCTCTCAGTGACTTCTCCCAGTCTGTACTCCTGTGTGGGTTTGCCCCAACCCAGGTGCAGCACCTTGCATTTAGACTTGAGCCTCATGTGGTTCACATGGGCCCATTTCTCCAGCCTGTCCAGATCCCTTTGAATTTCATCTCTTCCTTCTTTGGTATCAACTGCCAAATGTTTGTATCAGATGTTTTCTGAAATGAAAATTTTACAGTTTTCACACAGAATCACACAGAATTGTCTAGGTTGGAAGAGACCTCAAGATCATCAAGTCCAACTTCTGACCTAACACAACAAGTCCTTCATTAAACTGCATCACTAAGTTCAACATCTAAACATCTTTTAAAGACCTCCAGGGATGGTGACTCAACCACTTCCCAGGGTAGCCCATTCCAATGCCTCACAACCCTCTCAGTAAAGAAGTTCTTCCTAACATCCAATCTAAACCTCCCCTGGCACAACTTTAGCCCGTTCCCCCTCATCCTGTCACCAGGCACATGGGAGAATAGACCAATCCCCCACCTCACTACAGCCTCCTTTAATGTACTTATAAAGAGCAATAAGCTCGCCCTGAGCCTCCTTTTCTCCATGCTGAACAAACCCAGCTCCCTCAGCTGCTCCTCATAAGACTTGTTCTCCAGACACCTCACCAGCTTCGTCGCCCTTCTCTGGGCTCACTCTAGCACCTCGATGTTCTTTTTGTAGCGAAGGGCTCAAAACTGAACATAGTACTCAAGGTGTGGCCTCACCAGAGCTGAGTACAGGGGGACAATCACTTCCCTAGACCTGCTGGCCACACTGCTTCTTATACAAGCCAGGATGCTGTTGGCCTTCTTGGCCACCTGAGCACACTGCTGGCTCATATTCAGCCGACTATCAACCAATACTCCCAGTTCCTTCTCCGCCAGGCAGCTTTCCAACCACTCATCTCCTAGCCTGTAGCTCTGTTTGGGGTTATTGTGCCCCAGGTGCAGGACCTGGCACTTGGCCTTGTTGAACTTCATACAGTTGGCCTCAGTCCATTAGTCCAGCCTTTCCAGATCCTTCTGCAGATCATTCCTACCCTTTAGCAGATTGACACACACTTAACTTGGTTTCATCTGCAAATTTACTGAGGGTAGACTTGATCCCCTCATCAAAATTATGATATTGCAGTCCCAGTAGCACAAAATCATGAAAATCTTCATGGAAAATATTATGGTACCTGTGTTCCTCCTTGGCCGAACTATGTTTCTTCCTTATCTGTGGTGTGTTAGAATTAGCAAGGCCTAACAAAGAAGGCACTGGAATGGGATTCAGGAAATCTGTGCTCTGGTGACAGGGATCCACTGTGCTCCTTCATGAGTCAGTGTTCCACTCTCCACCTTTCTACTTATTTCATCTTAAAGACAGATATTTGGGGATAGGATAAATATATTATCCTCTACTTCTATTTCTCAAATGCTTCCAGCTCTGACCTCACTTGAGGCCTTTAGGTGCTAATGAAATGCAAATGATAATGCAGACACTTAGCTTTAAGCGTTTCCTAAAAACGTGGGTGAAGACTACATTCAAAATGATACAGGATTCATTTGTCTGACAAGATTTTTCAATGTCTTGCATGGGCTTTTCATTTTTAGATGAGAATGCTTTGAGATCAGGGCAAAAATTGTTCTCCCATAAGCAACTCCAGTGAAAGTAATGTATTTGAGAGGCTTAATCAGTTCTTCTTTTGAATACATCCAACTCTGCAGCAAGGCAGCTTATAGAAAGTTATAGAAAACAGACAAATGTAGAAAAAGTTTCCTCTCAGTTATAGCATTTTAATTTGACAGTGAAGTTCATCTTTCATAGAAGGTGGATTGCTAGCTAGAAATAGACCAACTTTGGGGAGAATAAATTTCTGTGACATCATTCTAACATTTTTGTTGACCATTTGATATCCCTACTATGGTAATAGTAATTTATCTGAAATTTCATGTCTTTACTAAAGTCACTTTTTATCCTTTAGACACTCTAAAATTACTCAGAGGATTTATATATAGCAAGGAGGATAGCAAAACGTTGATCAATTCAGGCACCAAGTATTTTGAGCTTCATAGAAGAACCTGATGCAGGTATATTTTTCTTCCACTTCCACAAGTTGTTTAATGCACTAGATGAACAATCTCCTTATAATCTTAACAGTGTTTTCCACATTCCACTAAAAACAGTAGGATTTTGGTCCCAAGAAAGAAGGCAGAATTTGGTCTTCCAGATGTGTGAGGTCCACTGAAAGGTAATACTTTGAATTAAATGTGCATTACTGTAGAGTCTGGGAGTTGTCATATGTTCACAATAGTCAATATTTTTCTATCTGTTAATAGCTATGCTATATCCAAAGCTTTTATGTATATAGATGTTATTTACATATAGCTTTAGACATGTTATTTACATATAGCTTTATACATATAAATGTATACTTAGATAGATGGATATATATAAATAGATAGATCACACCCTAGATAGCTTGATAGTTTTGGCAGAGCATAATACTGAACAGTGAATGCTCCAAAATTTTGATGCAAACCAGGATTTTAGAGAGCTCAGAAACAAATGTGTATGCATTATACCAGCATAAATGAATCAACCTGTTCTCATGCAAAATCTACCCTTTATACAATGAACACTGAGGCAGAACAAGAAATCCTAGCAATGAGAAAAGGAATTTTGTACTTCAGGTCTTGGAAACAAAAATAATAAAATAAAATGAAGTGAATTAAATTAAGGCCAGAATGAACAGATACATCTTTATAATTTTAAATCCAACTAGACAAAAAGAAAACCTCCAGATATTGAAATCTATATATTCAGTAAAATATAAAGACAAATTCACTATTTTGAGCTGCAAACTGAGGACCTAATGAAATCATCCAAATGGATTTCCAGATCTTCCTACAATGCTCTTTTTTTTTTTTTTTTTAAAAAAAAAAAAAAAGAGCAGAAACTTTCAGTATTTGATTGGCAGGAGAAAATTCTATGAGAAAAAGCAAAAATGAACCTAGTATTAGAAATAACATCGTAATTTAGACATTTAGGATGCCTACAGGAAAAAACTATAAGCTCTAATAAGACTTATTCTAGACATGAATATTCAATGAAGAAAGATGAAATAGAAATAATACATTTTGAAGATTTAAAATAGAGGCTTCAATGGAAAACAATTATGACGATGATGAGTGTAAAAAAAATGATTAAAGATAGAAGAGCACATATCAACAGGAGCAACAGCATTCCAAACTGAATGTAAAAGATTAGGCTTTTAGGCGTACCTTGGAATCAATGTTTTTAAAACATTTAACATTTTTTCCTGATGACCTGAAGACTGCATGAGTCACTTCAAAAAATGTATTTCTGCTTTCTGGCTAACAACATAAAAAAACTATTATTATGAAACAATGCTGGTGCTCCCACAGACCTGAGAAATCAATAAATTTAAAATATAAGAAGTTTAGTGGAACGGAAGAATTTGTTCTTAAAAAAAATAAATAAATAATGTCAACCTGGAAAATAAAGCAACACAAAAGGAACGTGAATTTAAAAAAAATAAAACCCTCATTGCCACATATTCTGAATGTTTCCCTCTCAGCCCTGAGGGATATATATCTCTGACCATAAATCAAGATTTTAAAGATAACATTAATTATTATTATAACAAATTGGTAATAATAACAAAGAGTTTAAAAGCCATATGACAAAAAGCTATAATATCTAGCCACTTCTCGGTTTACATCCCCATTCAATTCTACCAGTTATCCAAAGAAAATTCACAAATTAATGAAGATCTGTGTCCTCCTGAGATATAGAAAGTTTAGATTATACATAACAAGTGCAATCATCTGAGAGCTGCAGACTGAACATAAGTTATAATGTGAGGATTGTTAACTGTCATTCAAGAAGCCAAAAAGTATGTCCATGCTATGACCAAGGTGTACACAGTCCTAAATGCAAATGAGTCCAGACACAGAAACCAGTCCTAGCTCCACCAATATGTTCAGAAGATCTGCACACCTTCCCAGACAATGACACATGGACAGCTGAGAAGTATATCTTGCCGCTAAGGACCTAAATAGGGTACAGTCCAGCACACCCCAGCACACCTCCACACACCTCACATAGACACTGACCATCAGCATATACTGACCACCAGCATATATATGCTGGCATGGGAAGTACCCTTGCTTCAGCTGCACCTAGCTGACTACCTGCTAATCTAATGGGAAGCACTCTCCTTCTTAAGGTAGTTCTTACTACCTGAAACAAATGTAGTAAAAAAGCATTTTGACGTGGTCGGAAAGATGTCTTAATGGTTGCTATTTTAATAGCATTATATATATACAATTTTATACAGCTCAGAGATGAAGCAAGAATCTTGAAGGGTACCTAATGCAGCATAGAATAAGAGCTTTGAATATGCAGCACACCAAGACCCATAATGTAAAAAAATAAACATACTTTGCCATAAATGTACCTTACCTCCCCAAAAGAGGTTTTCCTCCTGAGATAAAAAGGATTTCAGAATAAATCTCAAATATGAATGATTTTGCACATCAGAACAAAACACATATTATATTTATATTCATTTGAGTTGAAAAGCATGTTTCAAAATTACAGACCTTATTCTCTTCTATGGAGAACCATCTTCATCAACAGATCTCACAAGGAAGTGTTTATGTGTATTTCCAGAGCCTTAATGTTCTTAACACTGGTAAAAGCCCTATTATTTTTGTATGTGTCACTACTTATTGGAATATATGGTTCCAGAGAGTTCTTTATATGGACCAAACTGCAATATTCAATACAAGATCTGAAACTTTATTTAATAGAGACTCATGTTTCATTCTTTATTCATAAATACACTCAGTAAGGACAAAATTTTATACATCACTATTTGAAGGAAAAAAATAATCATCTTCATTAAAAGCTGTGTGCATTTTTATAGCAAAATCTCAGCCTCTAAATTTAACAAAATTTAGGAAAGAACAATTTTCAAAACAGAAGTTATGAAATGTTGCATTTAAGTGTTATAATAAAAAAAAAAAATCTGCATTAATCTCAAAGCCTGTGCATTTTTTGTTTGTTTTCCTTTCATTCTCATTCAGTTGATGACCACTGCTGACTAAAAGCAAACAGTTCCGTAAATCCATGTTCGGTATCTTAATTCTGGTGGACAAGCACTAGAGTAGTGAAGTTTGGTTGGTTTATTTTTGGAGAACATAGGGGAGATGGGGAAATGTTTGTTTCAATTCCCTCCTTTTCCCCTCCTTCCCTCTCAACTCTAAGTTATAACAATTTTTAAATCTCTGGTAACTAAAAAGTTGTACATTTCTGTCAGTTGATACATATATATATATTAATGTTGTGAGCATACTGATTCACAAAGTCTTTGTTCAGTAATAAATTCATTTTGCAAGACTCCATCCATTTAACATACAGAGAATCGAACCCAAACTTCTTACACAATAGGAACAGAACCAGTGGCAGAATCACTAACTGTACCAAAATAACAGCCTTTCAAGTTGCACCACTTTTGTCCCCTTGTTACTGAAAGACTGAAAGTATTTGAGATCCCACAACCCATTTGTCTCCATCTATGGGATTTGGCCCATAGAACAGTCTCAGTAACCAAATTAAGGGCTCATTTCTATTCCTTTTAAAAGTTTAATTTTAATGTCTCAAGTAAGATACATTTCAGTATCAAAAACAGTGATGAAAATAACTTGACACCACCCTCCACCCACTAGCTCTCTACACCTTGGCAACATGAATCTAAGAATTCAACCTGATGCTTTGCTTTCGATATCATCCTTCAATGAATCAGTGTTTGCACCTTCTGTATTTATGACTTCAATATTTTCCTCTGTTCCACTTCCCTAGACATGTTGCAGACACATTTTAGTTATTCTGTCATCTTTTTAACAGCTACTCTATGTCTCCTGTTCCATTTGTTTTCAAATTAATTTCCTGCTCATCCTAGCAAAGACTGAGCTCCTGATGTATGACTGTACTTAACCTGAACACGTCATCAGCATCAGCTCCACAAATAGCTATTTCAGCAAAGAAGACAGAACAACATGACACCGAGATTCCAGTTCTCCTGAGATCAGGATGAAAACAGCATTACCAACAGTATGCTTTTCTGTAATAATTTCTTATTGCTGCCAGAATTATTGACCCATGCAAATCAAAAATAAAAGCATAATGAATTAGTATCACTGACAGGGTTCATACAACAGCAAGCAGATTCCACCTGCTAGTCTTAACCAGCTATTTCACTGACATCACATTATAGGAAAGTGTTTACTGCCATCATTAGCACTGATGTTTCAACTGTTGCAAAATACCTAGCTAATTTCTGGCACTTTCAAAGCAATGCTGCTTTTTTTTTTTTTTTTTTTTTTTTTTGCTGAGTTTAACTCAGTACATACAGTGACATCTACTTTGCTTGCATTGTCAGGGATTAGTTTCCACACTGTCCAAAGGATGTTTGGGAAGAAGAAGAAACTTTCCCCCTCCTGCAATACAGCCACAAGGCTGCATCCAGGAGCAGCTGCAGACATATTGCATGCAGGAAACACTTGCACCTTTTTCTCACTAATCCCTATTATTTGCACCAGGCCAGGCAGGAGCAGTGTGCACACTGAATTTCCATCATTGTTACTGAATCTTTCCCATGGAAAAAACACAGAACATTTCTGCTTGACCACAACCTCTCTCAAACTCCAGCAGTGAGCATCTCAAACAAGGCCGTGCAGACAGTCTGTGGCATAATAAGCCACACTACTAAATAAAGGCTGGCAAACACTCTAGAAGAGGTTTATTTTGCACTAAAGAGTAACTCTTCCCTCAGTTCCAATAAGTTAAAAAAAAAAAAAAAGTTTATACCTTACTGTTTATTATTTTGTTTTTCTTATCTTTTGTACCGCATCATTATTCTGCCTCTAACATGCACAGAGAAACCAAACAGCTCTTTCTGATCTCATGAATACAGAAAGGAATGTTTTCCTAAGCAATTAGTAATCATACTAAGCCACAGTTCCACATATGGTTATATAAAGTCAGTATAAGAAAACATTTGAAATGCAAAGCATATCTACTACTAAATTATCAAAAAGACATAATAGCAGGATAGTAAATGTGTGGTACGTATATTTAGTATTTATTATAGAAATTTACTGCATATAAATTATAAGGAAGTGCCAGATGCATCTAATAAATATGAATGAGGAAGGTTTCATACCCCCAGAGCTATATATGATGCTGTCTTATAACTCTCTGGTTGAAAACATTGTACGAAAATCACTTCACCTTGTTTAATTGGAATTGGATCTCCTAAACCTTCTGTACCTGTGTTAAACAGCTAGTCCAAAACAAGCTTTTATGTGCAGTTACAGCTTCCAATGGAATACCTGGAAAAGTATTGGAAAGTTGACTAAGAGTGGAGGAAAAAAAAAAAAAAAAAAAAAGAAAAAAAGAAAGAAATACCAGCAAAGCAGGAAACAGTATCCCCAGTAACTCAAGAAACAAATAGGTTGGACTAGGTGATCTTGGAGGTCTCTTCCAACCTAGACGATTCTGTGAAATATCATGATTATTTATTTTGTATTTGTGTGATTAGCTGACATCTCTGCCTGGTTTAAATGAACACAGAGGGGAAGAAAACAAACAAACAAACAAAAAACACTCTCTATACATAAACAAGAAGAAAATATTATTTCTACTATACAGTAGAATATATAGAAGAAGGAAAATAAAAGTAACACTTCAGAGGAAGCAGATTCTGCAACTGTAGTTGTACCACTACAGAAACACTTAATGGATGCAGTACATTTTGCACTTGAACAATACTTATAAATTTTCACCTTTTTTTTTTTAATATTAAAAAATATATATATATAGTGTTATATTTTCAAACTCCCAGACAATTTAGAAATATAGAAGGTGAGTATTGCATCAAAAATAAAATATTCTCACTAGCTGTATTATACACGAGAAGTGAAATTAAAAAAATAATAATAATAAAAAAAATCCCTAAGCAGGCAGAGAACACCTATGGAAATGTGCTACAAAATTAATAGAAAAATTAATCACTACTTATGGTGATAGAACCAATGACAAATTAAGGGGAAAATATGCATATATTTCCTGGCAACCTGATAAGGAATTTTTATGTCAAAACAAATATGTGGGCGAGTAAAAAATGTTAGTCTCATCTTTTTTTATTATTATTTCTTCTGTTTTTTTTTGTCATTGTTTTGTTTGTTTTAACTTAATTTCAGTAGATTTTTCAGTGAAATAATTACTTTCCATAAGAGTATTCATAAATGAACAGAAGTATTTATAATGTTGTTCATTAACCTACATGTTTTACAGAGTTTGATTATATCCTCTGTGGTAAAATATACTGACAAAAATTACACCTCAGAATCTCCTTAAATATCTTTTTTCTTATGCTTTGCTGATGCATGTTGCTATCACTCCACCTGCACTGATACTACCAGAGTTCAGAACTTACTGTGCAATATTTGGTAATCTGAATTTTAATGTCATTTAGAAATATGTATTTATGTAAATGGACAATAGTAGCAGATCTTATAGTTGGCTTTACCTTTCAAAGACAATGACAGTTTTATTTTAACATAAGACATTTTAACAAATAAATCCAAATCTAGCCGGTAATTTATGATTATTTTTAGTACCTTTGAACACTGCTTTGACTGAATGCCATTTATCAACTATCAAGAGCAATCCTGACATTCCCACTTATTTTAAGAGAAAAATATTTTCCCACAACCAGCTTCCCATCCGTTTTCAGTAAATGTAAGGCTAGGTAATAGATTATATTTCTTCTTAAATGCAAAGCTCCTTCAAAGTCTCTTTTCTGATAAGATCACATGAAAGAAAAAACAGAAATTTCAAATCCAGTCATTGAATTGTTTTCTCCTATACTATAAAAAACATTCATGTTATATATTTCAAACCAGTTCTCACTATGTGAATTTTGAAGTGGATTTTAATTCAATGTAAATGAATAAATAAACACATAAATAAAAGTTGTTTAATTAGAACAAGCATTGCTGTAAGTACGTTTAGATTTTCACAACACTGTCATGACTTACTATCACAAAATTATGCACCAGTTTGCAACTATTTCTGTAAGTCTTCACATCAGTGAAAGATGATATTCTTCTGGAGTCAATGACTTCTTTCAGACATTTTAAAAGAAGAAATTAAAAAAAAAAAAAAATTCTCTGAATATTTCTTAACATCTGTTTTCTTTGAAAATTACTAATCCACAATCTCTTTGGACACTTAAGCTGGAACAACAGAAAAAAAAAAAATACTGTGCTGGCTACCAGTGCTTTTTTTTTTTGCTTTTTTTGTTTTTATTCTCAGATAGAAAATTTTCACTGATAACAACCTTTTTTTTTTTTTTTATTTCACTAGGAAATACTAAGGCTACAGTTGGGATAATTTTTTAGCAATTCCTGATCCAGAATGAGAACCAGCTTTTCAAAAAAACCTACTACTGTAAGTGATTAGTCCTCACCATAACGCTATAGTAGACAGCCTCCCCTTTTGGAGACTTCTATCCCCCCTAGTCAATGTTTTTTTGGAATTATGGTGAACTAAGGTTGCAATCAATATTGTTAAAAAATCCACCATGAAAGAGCCTCTTGCAGATACCACCAGTATGGAGAACATCTGATGAAGTGCATATAAAGTGGCACTCAAACACCTGTTCTTTTTGAATGAACAAAGGATGGATACAACCACCATGTGAATAGTGAGACAGCAGACATGCTGTTGCTAACACACGCTTTGGCACAGAACATGAACACCATGCCAAGCTACACTCATGAGGAACTTTCAGGACTTTCCAGATCCTCCCACCTTTTCCTTATAAATCCTTGACTGCTTCACATATAAAGTCTAATTAAAAACAAAACACTGTACATTATGTCTGCATACTGCAGCTACTTCAAATACTTCCAAGATGACTTGGGTTACTTATATCTAGCTAATTAGCTTTCCAAAAACCTTCAAAGTCTTGAGATACTCAGGTGATGTTGTTGATAGCACTCCACTTATTATGTAAATTGCAAAGACTAGCGAGGCTAGTAACTGGAAAGAAATGGGCTTCCTTTAGCCCTTGTTAGAATGGGTCATTATCAAAAAGCTGACTTAATTATGAGACTGCAATTCACTTCCTACGAATCTTCTGAGATGAAAATCTTATCTTGAGATAGGATGTCAGGGATGTTAATTGCTGTGAAACATAGAAGCATAGAAGTTCAGCTGAGAACAACACACATTCCAATTCATGAACACAAAAGCAGAGACTGAAGCAAGTGATAAATGAATCAACTATAGATAAATGTTGTTAATCTTCATATTGACGTATTTGCTCTGAACCTGAAATTCTCAAGATCTAGGAGGCAAAGGCTCACATTATGATTTCTCACTTCCTTTGTTATAGATAGTTTTTGAACTCTCTTTAGAAATAGAAATCCTAAACGATGATTCATACCCTAGCTGGAAAATACATAGGTACCTAATGAATTTTCTGTTTGTCAGTAAGGACTGTGCTAGCATTGTGGGCAAACAATATTAAATTGTTTTCTCTAAATGGCTGATCTCAGAGCAGAGTAATAGATCACACAGTAAAATACTGTATTAATTATACAAGTGTAATCAATTTGCTATCATTTTCACACTCAGAAATTCTTCCTTGCAAAATAGCTGGAAGTAAAAAGATTGCTTTTATTGTGCTTTTGTTTGTTTGTTTGTTTGTTTTCCTTTTTGTTTGTTTGTTTGCTTTTACTCTAGTAAAACTGCAGCAGGGGTAACATTTTCTGCATTTCAGGAATCTAGAGTTGACAGTTTCCTATATTGTTAGAATTTGAATCCCTTTATCTCAGGTCCAGAAATAGAAAATAGCTTGAACTTTAAAATTACAGGAAAATGCAACCGTTATAAAACACTTAAAATGTTGTTGTTGTTGTTTTAATTCAAATGTGTGCCATCAATTTTCAGTTTCTTAATTATTACTTCACAATTTCATATTTTAAATTTGTATTGAAAATATAACCTAAAAAAAAAAAGTAGGTAAAACTTTCAAAAACTTTAAGAGATGTGTACAATCAATAAAGACTTCTCCCACAGTAAATCGCCAAGGACACAGTAGTGCACCAATTGCTTGTTTATGTCATGTCTGTGAGCAGTGAAACAGTTAATCACCATTGATTTTAAAATCATTAGTGTTTGTGAAAGAATTAAACATTTTTGGAATGTGATGGACAAACTTGTCATTCTTTAGAATTACTCTTCCAAGGAACTGTGTTTAAAGTTTTCATTCTGTTCATATTTACAAGATTACCTTTTCAATTAGTAAACTTTGGGTTCTGTTCAGTTTATTTGTTTTTTTTTTTTTTTTAAATAGCATCTGGTGCTCACCTGAATTGTGTTATTCATTCTAAGGCAAATTCTACAAATTAAGGGTAATCAGAGGCTAGTTAAAATGTAATAGACTAGTAATATAATTAGGTTAGACATTAAGAAGGAAACACCCTCAACAACTAAGCTGAAGCAAAATCTGTGTCTGGAAGTGTTTACAAACATTTTTCAGGTATGATTTAGGTAGATTTGATACTGTGTTGTATATATCTGTGTATGATGACAGAGACAGATAAGTTACTATATATTTCCTTCTTTTAAGTACCATCTCCTTCTTTCTGTTACTCTCTTAACTCTTTCAGTGCTAAAATGAGGGAACAGCTATAAAAGAAACAACTGTATTTTCTCCACCATTCTCTAACTTAGATTTTTATAAAGATTAGGAACTTCAGATATTCTCAGATCCCTAAATACTTTCTACATAAATGACCTAACAGAAAGGAATGCTGTCATCAGCAGTCTCAAGTTGCACCAGGGGAGGCCTAAATTGGACATTAAGAACAATTTCAATTCAAGAGAAATTGGTGGTCAAGAGTTGTAATGAACTGCCAAATGAATTGGTAGAATAGGCATCCCTGTAGGCATTTAAGAGAGGCTTAGATGTGGCACTAAGCTTTAGTTTAGTTTAGATCCAGTAAGTCAGGTTGATGGTTGGGTTTGATGGTCTTTTCCAACATAGAAGTTTCCATGATTCTCTCAGAGAAAGATTGTAGCCCATACGAGATCAACATCCCATCTCTACCAGGAACTGGTTTAATGATTTCTGTGCTTTCCCACTGATAAAATCTCACAGGACACGGCATGGAATAAGCTTGGCACAAATAGAGTTCTTAAATCTTCATCTAGTGTTCATCTTGCCTCCAAAAGCATAAACGTTTCCATCCCCTGAATTATTTTCAACATTGTACTGGGTCCTGTTTGTCCTTATTATCCCCAAGTATTAATAAATAAATAAATAAGGCAGAAATTCATTTCATAGAAGAAAGTATTTTCTTAATTTTTGATCTAGAAGATCTAGATTTTTTGAGACGTTATAGCAGCTCTCCAGTACCTAAAGAGGTCCTACAGGAAAACTAGGGAGAGACTCTTTGTCTAGTGATAGAACAAGAGGGAATGGCTTTAAAAAAGAGAGAGAGAAAGGGAAGAAAAAAAAGTTGCTTTTCATTGTATAAGAAAGAATTTTTTTTTCCTCTGAGGATGGTGAGGCACTTGAAAAGGTTGCTCAGAGAAGCTGTGGATGCCTGGAAGTGTTTAAAGCCAGATTGGATGGGGCTTTGAGCAACCTGATATAGCGGAAAGTGTCCCCGCCCATGGCAGGGGGGTTGTAATTAGATGATCTTTAGGGGTCATTCTAACCCAAACCATTCTGTGATTCTGTCTGCTAAGTTTCTGTTTCCACCAATGCATCATAGCATCAAGTTCCTCAGGTTAATTATACACTGTGTAAAATAATTTCTTCTTAGGCATTTTCTATACATATTGTCATTCAATTTCTTTGTTTGTCCTATTAAAAGTGAGTGAACAGAACTGACTGAGTCTCCTTTCTGCAACAGTTACTACCTGTTGCTCCTGTCTCCTGCATTCTTTTCTCTAATCTAAACAGAGTTTCAAGTAATTCTACCTCATCAAGATTTTAGTTTACATAAGTCCCTCTTTTATGGGTATTACAGTTGACCCTATGTAACTTAAAATTTTTATTCTTAATTTAGATTTTTGAATGGAGGAGGAGCAAAAAAGAAATAGTGTGAACAGAGCTGAAATCAATATTTCATAAAATTTCCTTGATAGGAATGATTGGATGTTTTGTTCTTTATCTTGTTCTCTGTATCCTCCTTCTTGGTATGTGGTGGCATTTTCCTACATGTTGCAAAACACTACGTAGATATTTTAATTAAATTGTCCATGATGAAAGGTAGAGAAACATGTATATTTGTTTTAGCTTAAGTGATATCAATTTGGAAATAAGATATGTGAGCAGTGCATATATGTTCTTCTAGTATGTGTGGCAATTCTAAAATTCTTTTCACTAATTTTTTCATCTATTATTTTTATATTTCTTAGCTTCTTCTTCACATCACTGCCATATTTAAGCTACCTTTAAGTTTACATTTTTTTCTTTAAAAGCTTTGACAAGAAATTGTGATAATTTAGTCATTCTTATAATGATTATTTACTTCTACTCTAATAAGAAACCTAGGGATCACAGACATTAACTGAGCTATCTGGATGATCAAAACAAAACAGAAAATATAGTCCTTTTGCCAAACAGATTTCAGATTAAAAGAAAATCCATAGCTCTTCATAGCATTCTTTACTGTAGAATGTAAATAAATAAGGAGAAATCTACTACAGCTGCAGATTGTTAATGCTACCAAGGTGAGCTAAAGGATGCTTAAAATAAACTGAATGTGGTCCTAGTGATCTTTCCACTGCATCTCACAAACTGCTCCACGTCTACTGTAACAATCTATTCTTGGCAACAAAACAAACCTTCCCTTCTTAAAAAAAAAAAAAAAAGTCTCAGAGACAAGAAAGAATAAGATAGAATCTATGCCTCAGCATTTGGCAGACTTTTGTGGGATTAAATATTCCTGAACTCTTATCCTTGCTCAAAGCATTTCTTATGAACTTGCACTGATGAGGCATACCACACCTAAAAATAACTAAAATAAAATTTGCAGAATTAAAAATCATCCAGGTACATTCATTTCAAAATGTTTCAAATTGTTGTGAGATATTAACCTAGAAATTCTAATTTTTACCAAAAAAAAAAAATATATATATATATATATATTTGGTTTACTCAGAATTATTTTAAACAATACAGATTCATACTAAGACAGAATTTTTGTGATAGTATTGAAATAAACTATCCACATCTAGGAAATATGGGGATAAAAAATAAAATATAAAAGTATAGTGAGTATTGACATATTTTGAACAATGAGCAAAACTTTCAGGACTGATTAAAAAAAAATGGCTTCTGTTAGTAAGATAACAGAAGGATCAAGAAATATCAGAATTTTCTGAAGAAAAAAAAATCTTGAATTGCATATAAACATTTTTTTTCCCCCAAGCGGGAAAGTGGCAGAAGTTTAAATAAAAATTAAATTTCCAATCAGCTAAAGAATATGAATATTTGTAAATAATATGATCCTGTTTTTATAATACGTTTCCTTCATTTTCTTTGGTCTATGCAGGAACATCGAAAAGGAGATCTTCTGCCTTTTCATGAAATTTTATTTGGAGTAGGCTTATAGTTGACATAGACGTGCTTGTTAATCTGCCATTTCACTGCCTAATATTTGGCATCCTCTGCACTCGCCATCTGACCTAAGGGCTTTTTACCCAATATTAACCTGTGACATATCAAAGACAAATAGCCTAACCCACCCTTTCTCAGCAGCTCCTTTTTCTGCAGGAAATCTAATTTCAGGAATCTATTTTTGACTCCTAAAGACCATGAATAAAATATATAGACAGTTTGGTTTATAATTGGGTTCAATGTACAGATCAGTGTTCACCAATGTGTAAGAAACAGAAAACACAAGAGCATATTTGCGCTTGGACATAAAACTAGATTGTGAATTCATGCCTGTGTTGACAAGTGAGCAGCTTGTAAGGGAAGTGTTACACACATGCAAAATTCTTAATATACTCAAAATCTTTTTATTTCCCTTAGTATTTCTCGAAACCTAATTTGTTTTTAAAAAACTTCACTTTTAAATTAATGTTTCCATTGCTGGAAAAGCTTCAGTGAACTTCTACAAGTTTATTATTCTGTTCTATAATCTCTCATTTTGAAATGCATCAGTGTCATTTTAATTTCCAAAGATTAAAACAAAATAGAACAAAACAAAAAATCCTTCTCTAAATAAAGATGTGTTCTTAGGTGTAACACAGCTTTTATTATCAGGGAAATACCAGTATGACATAGACTCCAGACCTTTTATATAATATTTCTAAAGGAAATTTGAGGTCCATATTGTGAGGGATATTACAGAAAGCCTCTGAGAGCAGTAAAATAGAAAGATCACTCTAGAGCACTATAATCTCTCTTATTTTAAAGTGTGGTAAAGCTGTGGGGGGAATGTAATAGATATAAGCTCATATTTTTAATTAATATAGACTGTAAAGTCCTAGCAGAAGTGTGAACTATAATATTAGTGTATAATTTTCCCAAGTTAATTTGTCCAAATAAAGTGGGCTTTATTAAGATAAGACATTAGAAAATGATGTCATTGTTTGATAAAATTGAATAAATACTAAACATAAAAATTGTACATTGTAAAACTGTACTCTTTTTACTCAATATAGAAATGGGGCCTGGCTAAATACAATGTATTACATTTTTGAAGTAAAGCAAAAATTTAGAACTAAGGACAATTTCTGAACTCAAAGCATTAGTTACTTTAAATACTAGTAGCAAGGTTTTTGTTTTGTATTGTTTTTTCCCCAATCTATAAGAGAGTTGATTAAATAATTCTATTGTCATCCTTTTCCATTTCATTTTCCCTACCTGGAGAAATGTATTACTTTATAAGCCTTTCAAACCACCAATTTCATTTACTTTGGAGCAATGTTACATCCACCAAAATTAATTAATTAATTATCTTACCATAACAATATTTCATTATAAATTCTAACCATTAGCAGACATCTTTACATCTCTTGCATTTCCCGTGAAGGAGAAAAGCCCTAATTTTGCATTTTCGTAAAGATGGTGAGATAGCCAGTCCTGCAGAAGGGAGGAGAGGAACATTTCTGTCAGCTAATTCTTAGGCCTTATGTAAACTGTGTTTTGAAGAGGAGATGGAAGTAAGTACCAGAGCAACTTTGAAATACAAAACTGCATTACAAAACTCAAATAGATGCTACACATGTATCTAACCTAGAAGTTACCCCTGAAACGAGCAGGGGATCAGACAAGTCAAATTCCAGAGCTCCTTCTAGACTGCATGAATCATTGTGATTTCTATGCACTGTGGCTTAAAGAACAAACAGGAAAACCACAGAGGAGAAAAAAATATATATATTAAAAAAATGCTATTTTTATAAGCTTGGAGGATGGGAGGGAGAAGGGTGGAGTGGGAGGCAAAAAAGGGTAGGAAAGATCTGAAAAAATCATTTCTCCTGTGTGCTTCCATGTTTTTAAGCCAGTGTGTGATCTGTTCAACACTGTTGCACACAGACTGATTAGTTATTAGCATTACAGTGGTGTGTTTTGTCAGCTGCAGTAGGAACAAGTCAATCTTAAATCAAATTTTTGGTCAAAAACTGCTGTACCTCAAGCTAGGGTGTCTAACTATCTTGCTCTGGTGCTTAGCACACTCATTTTAGTCTGAGAAAATATCATGATACATGAAATGAATTTGGTCTGTAAGCCAGAGAAGCTGAGCAATAACTCCTTTCTGAAAGTCCAAAAATGAGAAGGATCATTACCATCCAGATGTAGCAATAAAATATTTAGGGCCAAAAAAAAAAAAGCAGGCAGCCGCATAAGCCAATGCACTGGCTAGATTCAAAACTTTCAGCCTGTTGCTTCCCAGTATAGACCTTCCTTCACAGCCTTCCATTTTCCCATAAGCCGAGACGCCTCCAGACAGAAAAGCACCTTGAGTGTGCAAACAAGCACATTGGAGGGAACTGCCATCCATGAAAAACCAGCAGTATCTCAGAAGGTGAAGGCAAAGACAGAGAGGATCAGGTTCCAACTTTATGAGGATGAAGTGCATCCCCCACCAATACCCAGCTCATCCAGTTCTACTATACTTTTGTCCACGCCTTACAGGTGAGGAAGATGCTTCAACAGACTTAAGTGACCTCTCACTTTATTATTGCCCCAGCATTCACATAGATGTTAAGCATATATGCTTCCATGTGGCTGTCTCTGTGCTCATTTATGCTAAGTAGTTTCATGGTAAATATAAAAAAATAAATAAAAGTAATATCCAGCTGTCTTTACCAAAGGACCTCACATTCCATTAGTGGTGTGGGAAACCTTACGCTATGTGTGTTTGGATACTGTATTATTTAGGTTTGCTGACTGCACAGGACTGATTTTCAAGCATATTGAGCGTCATTTATTTGCTTTCTCTCTTGGTTGCTAAACAGTACATATGAAAGGTAAAACAAAAAGTTATATGAAGATGAACCATTTAATTTAGTACTAGGAATATCAGATATCTCTTAGATTCCTATTTTCACTGGTATTGTTGACTTGTGCTTTGTCAGCAGTGACTTTGCTGCAGTGCAGGAAACTGCTAGAAAAGAAAGAGCTGACAAAAAAAAAAAAAAAAAAAAAAAAGAGGGGAAGAGAGAGGATGAAAAGTACCCTGAACAATGCCCATAGATGTTCATATTATCAGGAAGCTTAATGAGTAAGTATTCAGCCTTGATAATCAAAATGTGTCATTTACAAATAAAACATTTCTAAGTAAATTTTTATAGAATGGAAAGTTCCTGTGTAAAAGATACCTCCATAAATGAATATCAAGCAGTGTATAAACTGCTGAGAGAATATATTTTCCATGCATCAGGAGTATGGAGCTTTTAACAGCTTTCTTCTGTCCTCATGCTTGCAGCTGATAGTCATTACAGTAACATTAGAACTGAAGCAGATTTATCACATTTGCAATGTAAATTTATCACCATTCAAGTAATCTTAACACCTGTGTATTAACATCAATAGACATTCCTTTACGTTTGCAATTCCCCCCCCAATCATTTAGAGTTGAGTGAATCTATAAATGAAACTGAAATACAAATTTAAATGTACTTTTCCAAATTTTGTCCTCAAAGTCCATTCACCTGAGTCTCTCCTATTAGAATGAAAAGCCACAATAACAGTCTGTAATGTGTCATGTGTTGATCAGTAACTGATTCGGGGAGACAAAAACTGTCACATGAGCAGTATTCACATTATTTGTTTATTTATTTTGTGCAGGTGGCGTCAGGCATTTATTTCCAATTAAAATACTGACAAAGTGAGAATTTACACCACCTGCCTCCTTTGCATAGGGATATACGCAGGATAAAGCGTACTCTGTATCATCACTGAGGATTTTGGGCTTGTAGTCTGGTCATACTGTGGGAGTGCGAGTCCCTGAGAACGTTTACGGTTCTTCAAAGGAGACAAAACTGCAATATTTATGGAGACACCTATGCAGCTGTTGTGGTTTAACCCAGCAGGTAGCTAACCACCACACAGCCATTTGCTGTGTGCGAACTGGAAAACAGGTAAAGCTTGTGGGCTGAGATAAAGACAGTTTAATAGAATAGAAAATGAAAAGAATAATAATAATGATGATAATAATAATAAATACTCAAAACAAGTGATGCATAATCCAGTTGATGACCATATGCTGACCAATTCTCAGACAGTCCCCACGCAGAGAACTACCCCAGCTGACACCACCTCTCTTTTATTGTTCAGCATGATGCCATACGGAACATAACTTTGGCCAGTCTGAGACACCTGTCCTGGCTGTGTGCCCTGCCAGCTTCTTGTGCACCTCCAGCCTCCTTGTTGGCAGGGCAGCATGAGAAGCAGAAAAGTCTTTGGCTCTATGTAAGCACTGCTCTGCAACAACTAAACCATTGTTGTGTTATCAACATTATTCTCATTTTAAATCCAAAAACTCAGCATCATACCAGCTACTAGAAATCAAATTAACTCTATCCCAGCTGAAACAAGAACAGTAGCCATTTCTTTCTAAAACAGTCTTAGGGGAGAGCTACCTCCTGGTCTGTTCCCAAATGCAGGCTGTTATTTATGGAGCTGTTATCTCCCAAAATTCCAAAACTGGTGAGATATATTCCAAACTGGTGAGATTTATAGATAAGGTTACAAGAACTGTTTAGTTTATAACACCCTTCTCCCCATGCTTACTGTAAATATACTGGAAGGATTTATTACAAAAAATATTATACATCATACTAAGGTTATGCAGACTACAAAATTCAAGTTCTTTTTTAGAATGATGACATGAATGTTAAACCTGGAATAAATTTTTCCAGGAAGTCAGATTATTACTACTGCTGCTTTAATAATAATAATAATAACAACAACAACAAACAACACTGCTACTTCATATTTTTTTGTACAAAATAATGTTTTCTATTCCAACATTTCATGCTTCCAGGCCACACTTTACTTTTATTTATTCTTTTTTAATCTTTTACTCTATAAAGTCTAAAATAATTCTCTTTCAGTTACTGCATATTAACAATAAAACAGAAAAGAAAAAAGGACAAGGATATGTGCAACACCAAACAGCTTTTTAATAACAACAACAAAGTCAGATCTTTTTAATTTTTGTTTTGTTTTTAATTAGATTTTTATCATGAAAACAAGATTTTTTTGGCTGTATTCATGTTATTTCTTATTAAAACCAAAGATCTTAACTGAGTTTCATAGAAATTATTATTATTATTTTAATAAAACTTAATTCATATAAAGCTTCACTTGCATACTCTGGTATTATACTAGTCTACCTAGATGAGGGCAGAAGGTGAATTTTTGTGCAGTTTTACAATCAGAAATCAAGCATACCAGCAAGGTGAGTTGATCTAGTGGCTCAGAGACAAACTCTGGTTTTGGATAATCAGCTTAGAGAAACACATGATACTTTTCACCACAATTTTCTGATTTATTTTTTAATGATTTTTAGGTAGCATACTCCTATAAATATTAAAAGTTTCCTCTTGCAAGTTGAAACAATTACAGAATTACCTTTGCCTGACTTTGTTTGATGTATATACTTGTTCTTATTGTCTAAATGTCTTTCTCTCTAATAATTGATAGCTTTGATCTTAAAAGAATCCATAAAAATGTAAGGGCAATTGCACCTTCAGGTATCATTCTCACACCATTGAAAATAGTATGACACAATGCTTACTAGAGGAGGTTTTAATTACTTATCCCACTTCTGCAACACAAAAATTACTTCACAAAAGGATTTGAAAGTAATGTTGCAGATGCTGTGAACATATATACTAAATAACTACCAGAAAATAGATCTCAGTTATAATTAGATTAGCTTGGCATTAATAGAATAGAGCCTTTAATGAAGCAAGGTTGAAACGGCTTTTTTGATTGCACCAAAGATTTGGTAACAGATCTGAGAAGGCTTATTGCTCCATAACAAATTAATTGAATTCCGAGTTGGGAAGCTAAGGGGTCTGTCATTTCCCCATTAATCTTATCACTTTTCTATTCTAAAATCAGTTTGCCCAAAAATGGGATGCAACATTAATCTCGTGTCATGAAGGTCAGGCTATTTAAATGAGAGCTAACAAGTAACAGTGAAATCATGTTTAAAATGTCTTGATATATACCTTGATTCAGCTTGTTCATACTGATACATTTTTTTAAGCAGTTAGGTTAAAAGAAAAAAAAAAAAAAAAAAAAAAAAAAAAAGCTAGAAAAGTCTAGAAGGAAAAATAAATAAAACACCTTCCTTATGCCCTTTAACACATAGAATCATAAAATATCCCAAGTTGGGAGGAATCAACAAGGATCACCGAGTCCAACTGCTGGCTCCACACAGGTCTACCCAAAAATTCAGACCATATGACTAAGAGCACAGTCCAAACGCTTTTTAAACGACAGGCCTGGTGCCATGACTACGTTCCTGGGGAACCTGTTCCAGTGTGTGATATCACTCTCAGTGAAGAACCTCTTCCTGATATCCAGCTGTACTGGGTCTGGCTGGAATGTTAACTTTCCCGGCAGCAGCCCATACAGTGCCGTACTCTGTACTTGTAGCTGGAACAGCAGTGTTATCACACCAGTGTTGTGTCTACTGCTGAGCAGCAGTGGCACAGCACTGGGCCTTTCTCTAACCCTCCTAGGGGGTGGGCAAAAAGTGAGGAGAGAAACATCACTAGGGCAGCTGACCTAAACCAATCAAAGGGATATTCCATACCATGTGGTGTCACACTCAGCAATAAAAGGTGGAAACAGGAAGAAGAGGGGAGGGGTGGGCTCTCGTTGGGAAAACGTTGGTCCTCCTCTAGAACACCGGCTGCGTGCGTTGAGGCCTTGCTTCAAGGACGTGGTCAATCATCGCTCATTTGTGGGAAGTAGAGAGTAATTTCTTTCCTCTGCACTTCCATATAGCCTTCATTTATTTTGTTTGTTTGTTTTCCTCCCTTCTTTTTATTTTTCCTTTTCCCCTCCCTTTTCCCCTTTCCCTTTTTATTTTCCCTTAGTTAAATTGTTTAGTTCATTAGTAGTCTTTATTTAATTGTTATTATTTTTTCCCTTTAATTAACTTATCCTTATCTCAACCCGTGAGTTGTTCTTTGCTTTACTTCTCCCCCTCCTCATCTAAAGGAGGGGGAGTGAGAGAGCAGTTGTGGGGTTTAGCTGCCCAGCACGGTAAAACCACCACACCAGCCTGAACCTCCCCTGTCACTGCTTGACGCTGTTCCCTCTGGTGCTGTCACTGGTCATTATAGAAAACAGACCAGCGCCTGCCCCTCTCCTCCCCCTCATGAGGAAGCTGTAGACCATGATGAGGTCTCCCTACAGCCTCTTTTCTAGGCTGAACAGGCCAAGTGACCTCAGCTGCTCCTCATACATCTCCCCCTCTAGGCTCTTCACCATCTTAGTAGTCCTAACATACTTTCTTAATATCACTCACTTTTAATGAAATGAGAGATAGTTAAGCCAATCTCTGTATAGTACATTAACAATTTCCCCGTAAATTTCAGAACAGTTACATACCATATTCTAAAGTACATTAACATAATAAAAATGGGAAATTATCACAGGGGGGTTTACAGTAACAGGTGATCATAATAGTGATTCAATTTCTACTCAGGAAAAAAAAAAATATATATATATATATATATATATATAAAATCCAAATGCAGTTGGTTTTGTTTTAAAATACTATTTTTTTTCTATGATGCTTTTTGTAAATTCAAAGAGCATGAACAGAAAACACTTAGAGATTCTCATCCTTTACTAAACAAGAAACAAATTAGAACGTTACTGAAACCATCTGCTTCTTACTCATATATCTGTCCCCAAATATATGGGGCCAGTGAGGTACTGAATAAACTGAATGTTTCTGTAAGATACTGTAGGGACATATATAGAACCTGGTTGTGCAGAAACCCCTCCGTAGTGACACAAAAAGCTGCATGTCATGATCCAGCTTAGGGAACAATTCTCCATCTGAAGAAGAACAGGGGCAGCATCATCTTCCTGACTAGCCAATGTTCATACCAGAAGGGCAAAGAGGGCTAGTGAGGGATGCCAGACTTCTGAGGTTAGAATACATGTATGTCTTAGTTTTACTGATATATATATATGGTATATATCATATATATATATATATATATATTTGGTTTAAAGTAAAAAAAAATCTGAATTTTTATGTCTGCCTTGTGGTCCCATGCATTATCCTGTTAGACAGCAAGCACAGCAATGCTGTTGTATGACAATAACCTGCATTGTCCTACAAGATTGTCACTTTTTTTTTTTCATTTTGCAGCTTTAGATCAGCTTGAGTTATCATTACTTCAAGTCATTTCTCTGCTCATAATTTTCTAGCTAAGCATGAAGGGTAGCAAACATTCACCACAGTACAATAAAATATATTTACAGTAATATTAAGACCATAAACTCTAGCCTATCAAGTACCAGAATAATCTCAAGGTTAAGACTTTGGAAAATAACTTATGTCTTTCATCAGAAGTTGACGTGCAGAAGCAATCATAAGTTCTGCAAAAGTAAATAATCTGCTCAACTAATTTGCCAGCTATTGAGAACCCTGGAGTATATATGTAGTAATATATACTGTAGGATGTCATATTGCAATAGAGCCATGCAGGGACAGAGAGTGATTAGACAGAGATTTTTCTACAGGATATCATAAATACCATAAAAAAATCGCCCTCTGGGAAACACTGAAATCCCAGATGGCTTTCTGGTATAATTCTTTAAATCTTTTCTGCATATCGTACCCTAGCTTTTAATGGATATATTTAGTGAGATGTTTGCTAGAGGACTACTCTCTAGAGATGTAATGCTTTCATTAATCCATAATCATTAATTACAGTCCTCAGCAAAGGACTGTATATGTCTGCAGCATATGTCCCATGCTGTATATGTCTGCAGCAGACCTGTGTTTTTGTAAACAATGTTAGCTTGGGAGGGGAGGGGGACCCAACAACAAAAAAAACCCTCTATATTAAAGTTTTGTGGAACTCTGAAAGAAACATAGAGCTATTTCATTAGCCTCGAAGCCATAAAAACATTTTTTTAAAAATGTAGAAGGTAGTTTAATATTGTTATTATCATGTCTTACTTATGTGCACCAATATTTAGTGTAATTTCCAGCCTTTCAAATTTTAGAAATGATTCTCTTTGGATATTAAATCCAAAGGCTATTTACAGCTGTTTAGACTTCACAACTGAAGTCAGTAACTGTCTGGGTCATTCTCTACATATATATTAATGGCATTTTTGACCTGCTACAATTTGAGTATCACTGTTTCTGAAGAAATACAAGATTTTTTTTTTTTTTTTTTAATCATAAATGATCAAAACCTCACTGAAATCACTTTTTTTTTTTTTTTTTTTCTCACCATTTTGGCAACCCTGCTCAGAGCAAGGGGGTTGAAACTAGATGATCTTTAAGGTCCTTCTCAACCCAGGTCATTCTCTGATTCTATGATTTATCCCATCACAAAATGTGACTTTTACTTTTATAAGACTATAGATAAAATAAAGAACTTGAGAAATAAGTACCTACAGAATTTGAACAGAACGTACATAAAAATAAAGCTTGAAAACAGTACCTCAAAAAATCTAAATATCTTAACTGAGAGGTGATGCTAACATTTTTATAAAAGAGTCTATATTAATTAAATCATCTACTGAAGGCCAAAATCAGTGAAGATTCCAGTGAAGACTGTAATGTTTTGACAGTGATATTAGCAAATTCACAATTTAATTCTTCCTCAGTCTGCTCCTAATATTATTAGTGATTATTAGTTTCCTAGTATATACATGGGCTATCTTTCCTGACAGTATCTAGGGGAGACCACAATGACAGAAAAGAAGGTTTGTTATGACTGCTCTGGAAATGGGTCTGTTTGATTATATTTGCTTATGCATATTTCTATAAAATTGAGGTTAATTTAGTAGACAGACTATCATGATATTTTATGATGAGTTTAAATTATATACAAGTATTAAGGACCTAGAATAAGAATCATTTTATGCTTTAAAACTAAAAATATTATTAAAAAATGCAATTAATATCTATTTTATTTTTTTATGTAGAACAAGAGAAGTAAATTCACTGTGCAACAGGGTACGACTATAATAACCTGCTGCAGAACATAACAAGTACTTTTTTGTTGTTCTGTTGCCCTGTATGATACAGGTTTTTTTGATTATTTACAATTTGTGTATAATAGATGGGTGTCATTAATTTATAGATGCCGAATGGTCTACACGTGGGACATTCAGAGAAATATTTTACCATCTTTCACAGAAAGGAAACAGCTGATTAGGAAAGGTCTGGCTATTCTAATGATGCTTTTGAGAAAGTCCGCCACACTTTACTTGACACTTACACAGATTCCACTTTAAGAGTCTGCAATATCCACAAATGTCTTTCAAACAATTGTCGTTGATTTTCCTGCTATACTGCCCTATTTAACCTTTTTGCCAAACAAGACTTTTGGAAATATTTAGCTGACCCAAAACACCTTGCTGCAGATGAGAAATGCTCAGCTTCCACTGTAGAATGGACTACTAGGGCTGCTGTCCCCCTCTGCTGTGCAGAACCCACAGGCAACTGGAGGAATGGAGTCCCTCAGAGGAGCCCAGCACTTCAGAGAGACAGGAGCACACCAAGCACTCCCATACTACCAAAAGACATTGCCATACAGCTGGGAAGTGCAGTGAAGACTGGACAAATTTAATGAAAGATTGCTTCAGGTTTTACTTTCTGTATACTGAAAAGTTGCCAGATTTCGTCCTGATGCAGATAAAAACGCACCTTATAAGTCAGAGTTTTCAAGAGGATGGAAATTAGAAGTTTATCTTTGGGCCTAATGTTTCTAGTAAAATTGCTATTTCATTAACTAAACTAATGTCCCTAGACTCAGGCATTTCTAAGTTAACGTGACAAGTATTTCCAGGCATCATATTCATTCTCTTTTTTCTTTATTGATATTTTAATCCTCATCCAAATATTTTACTTTATTCCTTTGTTTTAATTCTTAGGGGCTCTAATTCAAATCCATTATAATCAGTTAGAGTCTTTATTTCAAGCAGTAGGATTTAAGAAGACCCACCTCAGTGTATATTAACTACTTGTACCCAGTGTCCTTGTTCAAGAACTTGACGGTATAAAAGGGAAAAATAATTGCTTAGGAAAACAAAAAAATATCCAGGAAAGATAAGAGAACTTAAGCATACATCCCATGCTCGACACAGGCAAGAATGTGTGGACAGGAAAAAAAGGAAAACAAACTATCATCACAAAAGGCCCCCAAACTGAAACAAATAATAGCGGCTTGCCCATTTTTAACACATCTGTATTTGAGGAATGCTTCTCCTGAGACATATGAGCAGTCAGTGAGCCAGCTATAATGGACATTGGCATTTATAAGAAGTCTGTGCTGTAGGTATGAAAAGCACAATGTACTAAAAAATGCTGCGTGCTACAACAACATTGATGCAAGTAATTTTTTCCCACCTCAGTTACAGATGATGTGAAGGCTACAACTGGGAAGTGTTCCAAAGTACTCTGAAACACAGTGTCCTTTCATAACTTAGCAAAGTTATTTTCACAAAACACCAACATGAAGCCTTAATCCCTTTTATGCTTGCCTCTGCTAAGGGTCCTTCCAGCTGTGACCCCAGTCTCATTCTATAGTTTGTTATCATACCTATTAAATACACTGGTTACTACTAAAGATGATATTTTAAAAAGCATTATCACTGAACCAATAAACCAATTATTTCTTGCTTCACATGCAGACAAAGCAGGGTTGTACAAGTAATGTTTGGTAAGATTCCTTTCACAGGTGATGTCTTTTGAAGGCAATAACAGCAATGCTGGTGTCCAGTCCACAGTTCCATCAGTTCCATTTTTCAAATGCAAAATTAAAAGCTGGCTACAAAACAAGCTATGAAGTCCATCCCCAGGATGTATCATCTGACTATTGAACTCTGAACATGTGAATAGTCACCGGCTTTCCAGAGATCAATGTCTTGTTCATGCATTGTTTGGGAGTGCTGACAGCAAGCAATTATTCCTACTGAAAGAAACTGCAGTTATATCAGGTGCTCTGACTGATTTCCACCTCCCAGTCCCTAGTGTCCTTCCCCCACAACCCTTTTTTTTTTTTTTTTTTTTTTTTTTTTTGTATAGCATAGTTTTATGCCTACTGTGTGCAGATGCCTGACAATATGTACTTTGCCTTGGAAAGCAACTAGCAAAGAAAACAGCAAATAGCCAGCCAAATGTATGCCACCATGTGCCCAGTTCATTTTGAGATTTTGCTGCTCAGATGTGTGAATTATTTCCATCTGTTCCTCTATGAGATTAAGATTTAGAGTTTCTGGCACTGGCAAGCCTTCTTTAAAAAAAGCCAGCCTGTGCCAGGGTGGCTTGTCAGTGTACATGGACATGAATGCTGTGACACCAAGCATGGTGGATGCAGTCCATTACAAACCAAAAGGCATCTCATTCCTATGACTGCTCATTATCCAAATAGATATCTAAGGACTTTGAATCTTGAAGACATGGTGTGATGTGATGGGTCAGGATGCCACTGTGTCTGCAGCTGGAACCAGGGAGCAGTGCCAACATTAGCAATTAAAGGTGTCCCCTAACAACCAGTGCTGTTGTTTGCAGACACTGAACACTACTGCACCTAAGACTTGACTTGACCTAAGACTCATGTCCCTGTGGTGAAGCAGCAACAAAACTGCCTGATAAACAAAAGTGCCCAAGAGAAGAAGTTATGTGGAAAGTTTCCGATAGACCAAACTTGTTTTGCCTGTACTTACTGTACTTGCAGACCTGCTGGCTACGTTAAACATGTACAGATGCCTGCACTGAATGAAAATGAAAAACTTAGCTGTAAATACTACTGTGAAATATATTCACTGCATCTACGCTTGTTCGGGACTACAATTTCTGAAGATGATTTTCAAAACTCTTCCTTCTGCTCACTAAGGCCATGGTTCCTAGTACAAAGAATTCAGTGGCAATAGTAGTTTGACACTGTTCCTCTTCACTTCCATGCATCCTTTGCCACATTTTAGTGTCTCAGACTGTATCATAAATAAATAATTAAAGAAAGAAAGAATAGAATAAAAAATAAACACACAGAAAAACAGAATATCTTTTTATTCTACAGCAGTTTTAATTTCCCAGTACTATTCATAATACAGTCACACAATGAAATCTGCCAGCAAAACTAGGTACAACTACCTTAAACTAATACTGCTACTGAATTATAATTTAAAAGTACAACCTTAGACAAACTAGTAACTATTATAATCCTCTCAGTCTCGCAGGACTGTGTATCTGAAGAAGGGACCACATGCCCAGAAGCTCACTGTTTTTTATCAGAGTGTTCGCAGAAAAACATACAAAACTGATGTTACACATACCCAGGACAAAGCAAAGGAATTGGATGTTTCTTTTTCCCATTGTTGCACTCAAGTGAACTATCAACTCCTCACCATACATATATTACACTATGTGATGAGATCAAACCAGGGTTTTTAATGCTGTATTGCAGACATGCAGATCCCAATTCAAATAGTCATAACACCAAGCGTAGTCTAGAGCTTTGAATAAAACAGACTTTAGAGATCATCTTACACTATAGCGTCTGCTTAATAGGCTAACAGTCAGGTACTACTAGAAGTATGCATGTAGATGCATAGAAACTTGAGTTTATGAACATATTATATAAATGTTGGTAGCTATTCTGATTGGGCATAGGGTAGTGGGAATCAGTTTATTGCAGTACCTATATTTTTGGTGACTAAAACTACAATGTATATAGAAGGACTAGCAAAAGTAACTCGGTCACCTTAACAAAAAAAAGGCTCCCCACCCCCACATGCTCCCCTTAGGGACCTACATGTGTATTCCTCAGCCTGAAGTACACACATAACTATACACTCTGGATATAAATGAGTTAAAAGAACCAGGGCTTAAAGAAAAACTAGTGGGTGTAAAACAGAAATGGAATGTGTGGAGAGGGTTGCACAGGACAATGAAGCACAGACACATTTTATTTGACTGAAACGATGTTAACAGACTTTTTTTTGTTGATGCTGTTGTTTTTTAAGAAAAATATAAAAAATAGGGGTTGCCAACCTGTCTAAATTCATAATGTTTACTTGTAATACCATACAGAATAACTTTAAATCAAGTCTTTAAATCAACAGAAGTTTATTGTAAACCACCACTGATGTGCCTGTGCCTGAACACTAAACTTCACATAATCTAAGCCCCCTAGGCCGGTCTTAAGATAATAAAACCCCATCCTGAGCACTTGTCAGGCTGTTAGTCAGGCCATATTGCATATCATACTCTTCAGCATCAATCAGTCTAAGGTGTCTTTGGCATGGTTTCACTAACCACTCCAGCTTCCTTTGTGGTTACAGGTTCTCTATATATGAAACTGCTTAGCCCAGCTGTGCCAAAAGCACTTAATTTTAAATATTTAGATCTCTGGCTAAAGCACACTACTTCTTCAGCTTCAAATAACTGTAATTTAGAGTTTCCTATTGAGAGAAATGTGAATGTAAAGGGCACACAATAAAAACTTCCTAAGTGCCCTATCATGATAAGACCATTCTTAAAAGAATAAATAAAATAAATAAATAAATAAATAAATAAATAAGAGAGAGAGAGAGAGAGATGAGATCTACATGAACAAACAAAAATCTGATGCTTCTCTGACTCAGCTGACACACTGTGGCTAAAATATTTTGTCCTTTCGATTTTTCATGTCTGCTTCACAGGCTCTCTCAGTTTGGGGCTTCTCTCATGTTCTATTTTCTCTTTTGTCCAGCTAGCTTCCTTTGATATTGACTTGACCAGCAATCAGAAGAGAGTTCCTTCTCTTTCCAAAAGTCTTGCTCCCTCAAATCTCAAAATATATCTTTGAATTTTTCTAACATCATTGGTCATGCATTACATCATGGCATTTAAAGAACTGTAGGAAACTAACAGTGGTGTGCTGTCCATGTTATGTTTAAGAAAGGTTACAACTATATTCTCATGAGAGACAGGAAAGAATTGATCACCTACAGAGGAAGGTGGAAAATGCTGATTTCTTTCATATGAAGATGTGCTAGCTTCCTCCTCCTAAAAATCACCTGCTGGCAATCATTGGCAATCTTGCAATTGTCATTTAACTTTAATAACATATAGGCATAAAGCAAGGAACATAAAACATCACAGAATCACAGAATTGTCTAAGTTGGAAGAGACCTCGAGATCATCGAGTCCAACCTCTGACCTAACACTAACCAGTCCTCCACTGGACCATATCACTAAAATCATCTAAACATCTTTTAAAAACCTCCAGGGATGGTGACTCCACCACTTCCCTGGGCAGCCCATTCCAATGCCTAGTGACACTTTTGGTAAAGTTCTTCCTAGTATGCAACCTAAACCTCCCCTGGTGCTTTAGCCCATTCCCCCTCATCCCATCACCAGGCACATGGGAGACCAACCCCCACCCTGCCACAGCCTCCTTTAATGTACCTATAGAGAGCAATAAGGTCGCCCCTGAGCCTCCTCTTCTCCAGGCTGAATAAACCCAGCTCCCTCAGGCACTCAGGCAAATCAGTTGGAATGTTGGTGGTCTGGATGGAGTATTTCATCCATCTCAATTGTTTTCCATCTTTCCTCTATCCTGAATCAAGTCCAAAGGCAGATCACTCATTAATCAACAAGTCTCTCTTGGAGAAGGAAGTCTACATTCCATATTGACCATTTATTTCTGTTTACGGGCTTCAAACTTTCTAGCCAAGCATTGTTCCTAGCCTGCCTGTGAGACAGTGGCCTACTGTCACTGTCCAGAGTATCCCAGACTGCCTGCAGAGGGAGATTGGCAAAACTAAGATTTCCATCCTGACTATGCATCATCATATGGAGCATGCATTGACTTGTTCTGTCATGTAGTAAAATAATAATAATAATAATAATAATAATAATAATAATAATAATAATAGCACATTCCCCAATTTTAGATAGATGCAGACATCAGTGAATTCAGTAACATTCTTCATGCTCTGTCTAAACATTATCCAATATTTTGTTCTTCCCTCTCTGCAATCAAAGTCATTGTCACAGCTGCAGCACTGAATAGCCTGAGGGCCTGTAAAATCCCACAAATGTCTAAGGCTTAAGCCAAAAGCCTGAGGTCAGAGAAGGTTGCAGTCAGGATGATGCCAGGATTCCTTTTGAAAAAAAAAATAATATGTATAAATAAATAAATAAATAAATAAATTATTATATTATTATATTATATATTATACATATAATATATAATATATAATATATATGTAATGTATTATATATATTTATATATATATATAATAAAAAAAAAAAAAAGGAGAAGAAGAACAAGGAATTAAAGAAGGCATACCAATGCCTTGGAGAATGACTATGAAGTCAGGAAAAACTCATTCGGAGAAGGAAAAGAGAAATGGCAGGGGAGAAACAGAAAGAAATGGCATTAAAATAGTTCTCTTTGGAGAAATAGACTCCAAAGAAACCATAAAACAGCAGCTTCATTGCCTAGATCGCATAGTAAGACAAAGGCTTAGGTCACATCTTCCAAGGAATAAGATTAAAAAATAAAAATTATAATAACAAACCACTGGAAAAAAAAATAATAATAAAGACCATGTTATTTTTATAAGCTTGGAGGATGGGAGGGAGAAGGGGGAAGGGAGAGGGAAAAAAAGGTGGGAAAGAGCTGAAAAAATCATTTCTCCTGTGTGCTTCTATCCTGTCCCAACACTACAGATAATTCTCCTTCCCTGCCTGTACCCTGCCAAAATGCAAGATAGAGGCTGACATTGCTGACACCTAGTTGTAGAAGCTTCATTATCTAACAGCTCCTAATAAGAAAGGTAAATACAGAACATGTCCTTCCTAACTTGGAGATTTGAAGTGTTTCATTATTTCTGCTGACATTGTCTGAAGAAAGCATATAGTTGAAGCAATAAGTGGGTAGGGTCATATTTAGTAAACCTTGATTTCTCTCTAACATTTCAGGGATTCATGCCTTGTATCCATAATCTCCCACCTGTAAAACTGCTGCATCTTAAACCTTATTAGCCATTTTATGTGACATTGATTAAGATGAAAAGTATTTACCCTCCAGCCACCACACAAATGTTGCTTTGGTTACACACTTGGAAAACATCATCAGGAGTTGTGATGACCAATGCATCCTTTATATTGCAGTCCATTAAAATGTTTTTGTTTGTTTGTTTTTTAAATGAGCCATACATATTTTAAATAACATTAATTACTTCAGAAGACAATGACTATGAAAAAAACTTACAGCATTCTGAGTTTCTTACATCTGTGGAAGATGTTTGAATCAAGGGAAAAGGACTAGGTATTTCACCTCGGCAAAGCAGTGATTTAGGAATAGGCATTAGTAACAGGCTCAGGAGCTCGAAGTTGTAAAAACCCTGGGCTAGCCAAACAATTGATGAGGGACAGAAAGTGCTGTAAAATTTCATTTCCAAGAAAGTTGGGAGGAGAATTCAGTTGACTGGAATTTTTAACCTACTGTTTAACAGGTACATTACAATAAATATAACAGAATTTTGTCAAAATAAAATCATGTATATATTTATGATACATTTGAATTGCTGCTATGATTACTACTACTACTATTATTATTATTTCTTTACTCGTATTAAGTAAATACAAATTTAAGAAGTGGGCCATGTAAACCTAATGAGGTTCAACAAGTTCAAATGTGCTGCACTTGGTTTGGGGCAATCCCAGATGTGTAATCTGGGAGAAGAACTTGATGAGAGCAGCCCTGGAGACTTGGGAGATCTGGTAGATGAAAAGCTTGACATGAGCCAGCAGTGCATGCTTGCAGCCCAGGAGGACAACTGCATCCTGGGCTGTATCAACAGATGAGTAGCCAGCAGGTCAGGGGAGGTGATTGTCACCCTCTCCTCTGCCCTTATGAATTCCCACTCGGAGTCCTGCATCCAGGTCTGGGGCCCCCAGCACAAGATATGGACCTGTTAGGTCCAGAGGAGGGTCATGAGGATGATCAGAGGTCTGGAGCTCCTCTCCTGTGAAGAAAGGCTGAGAGACCTGTGGATGTTCAGCCTGAAGAAGAGAAGACTCCAAGAAGACCTCATTACAGATTTTCAGTACTTAAGAGGAACTTTTAAAAAAGATGTTAGAGTGACATTTTTTGTTGGGTAGACAATGACAGGACAACGCAGAATGGTATTAAACTAAAAGAGGGGAGATTTAGATTAGAGATTAGGAGGAAATCCTTCACTCAGAGGGTGGTGAGGCACTCCAACAGGTTGCCCAGAGAAGCTGGAAGTGTTCTGGTCCAGGTTAGGTGGGGCCCTGAACAACCTGATCTAGTGGGTAGCATCCTTGTCTGTGGAAGGGAGGTTGGAGTTAAATGATCTTCAAGGTCCTGTCAAACCCAAGCCATTCTATGGTTAAAAATATCTTGTTGACCAATAAACATTAAGTTCTTGTACATCAAAAAAAAAGTATATTCATTATAGATGAAAGACCAGCATTTATAATATAATTATCACTACCAAGCCTGCCAGAGTTCAAGAAGCATTTGGACAATGCTCTCAGACACATGATCTGATTTTTTATTATTATTATTTTTAGGTGGTCTTTTGTATATCCAGGAGTTGGACTTGATGATCCTTGTAGGTCCCTTCCAACTCAGATATTCTATGATTTTATGATTCTATGAAATTACTTATCATTTGCAGTTATAACTATATAAATTGCAAAACCTAACTAGATGGATACAGAAAGTATCATTAGAATTTGCCACCTAATGTGGACTCAAATTTTGAAGTTTCTGGCTGTGATCCACTATTTTAATCATGTCTATTTTGTTTCTACTCATGTGATTAAGAGATGGTTTTATAGTATTAATATAATTGAATCAGTAGTTTTCTAAATATCTCTATACTTCACGTCAGAAACATTAGAATTACAGTGGCTTCACAGGAGTTTTGTTTTATTTCTAAATAGATTAAGGACAAACAGAAGTACTATGGTGGTCAAAATTCATCAGTACTTGAAGATGAATCTTTTCTGTCACCATTATGTACCCCAGCCAATAACTCAGTTTTGATGGTATGCCACATTTTTTAATCTCCCTTATTACTCCATATTCTTCTGACTATGAAGGCTGTGGACACCATCCTTTCAACTCTATTTTATTTTGCTCCTCACCACAGTAGATCAAGATGTACATTCCCAGCATGTACTTCAGGGCCAGGCAAGTTTTTATGTATTCCTGAAAAGCAGATGGTTGATGCTTTTGGCCATAACGATGGTAGCCCTGATTCGCTGCCAAACGAAGACTATGGAAAAGCTCCTACCTGGTTCAGTAAGCACCAACACTTTTTCCAAACTTCTAAAATTTCATAAGATATCTGAAAAACATCATGTACTTTTAACATCTGTTTGTTTGTTACCCTTTCCCTTTCTCCACACTTGCATTTTTATATTGCTGAAAATAACAGTAAAAAATGCAGATTGGTAACCTGAGATTAGGACTAATTTGTATAAGGCCATTTGTCATCTGCCATCATATGGCAAGTACGAAAGGCTGGTTTATATCTGCTTTTGTTAATGTTATTGATCAGGGACAGTGAATGCTCATTGCTACAAAGAGAATTCCTGATGTGAGCAATCTTGAAGTTGAGATTAGACAGTGTCCTGGTTTCAGTTAGAACAGAATTAATTCTCTTCCTAGTAGCTGGTGGAATGCTGTGTTTTGGCTTAGGATGAGAAGAGTGCTGATAACACCCCAATGTTTTAATTGTTGCAGAGCAGTGCTTATACCAAGCCAAGGACATCTCAGCCTTTCGCTCTGTCCTGCCAACAGGCAGGCTGGGGGTGCAGTAAGAGCTGGGAGGGGACAGACCCAGGACAGGTGACCCAAACTAGCCAAAGGGGTATTCCATACCATCTGACGTCATGCTAAACAATATATAGGGGTGGCTAGCCGGGGGAGGGGGCCAGACTGCTCGGGGCTAGGCTGGGCATCAGTCAGCGGGTGGTGAGCAATTGCATTGTGCATCACTTGTTTGTACATATTATTATTACTTTCCTATTATCACCATTGTATCATTATTATTATTATTGTTATTATTATTTTGTTATTATTATTTTCCTGTCTTATTAAACTGTCTTTATCTCAACTCACGGGCTTCACTTTCCATTTCTCTCCCCCGTCCCAGAGAGGGAGGGGGGAGGGTGAGCGAATGGCTGCGTGGTGTTTAGCTGCCGGCCGGGTTAAACCACGACAGTCTTTTTGGCGCCCAACATGAGGCACGAAAGGTTGAGATAACGGCAGATCTGACCAGAGTGTGCTAAACTAAAATTGGTGTAAGTATTAGACCTGCTTAATAGTCACTTGTCATAATGCTGATTGCTTTAATCTCAACTCTGCTGCGCCTGTTTTCCAAATTGAGTATTATAGTACATTATTTTCCGTATTTGCTCTCTGTCATGTTGTTTATTCTCTCCGGGCCCTGGTTTCAGATCATTATGATACTGAGTGTTGTAGCAATGGCTTATGAGACGATGAGATATCTGGTCATGACTCTAACTTGGTATTTGTACTCAGTAACATCGTCGACTCTGTATTTTGGAAACTGTATCTTGGAAACTATTAGCAATTATACCTATTGTTTTTTTCCATTAGGGAGTCAATCTGTGGAGGGGAAAGGGGAAGATATTTTTTCTTACTTGATTACTCTCCCTTTCTCCTTCACCACCCCTGTATCCTCCTGGATCACTATGCCTAGGATGGCAGGACAGAGCGAAAGGCTGAGATGTCCTTGGCTTGGTATAAGCACTGCTCTGCAACAATTAAAACATTGGGGTGTTATCAGCACTCTTCTCATCCTAAGCCAAAACACAGCATTCCACCAGCTACTAGGAAGAGAATTAATTCTGTTCTAACTGAAACCAGGACAGACAGATATGAAATTATCCACAGCTCTGTCAATTTGTAAATAACTCCAGTATTTCAGGGAAAGAATGATGATGTTGATTAGCTAAAATTAAGATATATATTCATCCTTTGCAAAAACATCAGTGTTGCCGTCAAAAAAGGAGATCCTCAAGTACCAAGAGAATTATATTGTGGACATCAGATTTCAGTAACTGGACAATGTAATTTTACTAAGCTAAATAGATAAATAAACATAGTTTCCCAACTACTCCAAACAAGGAAAAGAAAAAACTATGCATACAACCTGGTACTAAAAAGGGATTAAAATTTGACTCTAAGCAGAACAGAACAGATGTGCTTTGAAGGGCCCTTGGAATTTTTTTCATTCTTGGATTTTTTTCTTTTATTTTAAGTTTTTCTAAATGGAAAACTAATAATAATAATTTACTACTTATGCTCCTGAAGTGATAAAAAACAATGATAAAGTCTTTCAGCTTGAGGATGCTTTGTATTTTATTTTCCAGTAAAGGTAGGGGAATCAGCTTTGTTCTCACCAATGTAAAATGACTGGTTATACACTGATAAATACTAAAAATACTGTTCATTGTCTGGGAAAAAAATATATATATTTATATATACATATATGCACATAAAAAAAAAAAGTGCTAGGCGTTGTTCTAAATGAGACAGATAATTTAAAAAAAAAAAAAAAAGGAAGAAAAAAACAACAACAACAAAAAAACAGATTAAGTAGAATTTCAGCTGTTCCAACAATAATTATCATTGTACTTGTTCTATTTCATTCTTCCCTACCATCGCCATGGTCAATTTCTGCTGGAAAAATATATAAATAAATAAATAAATATGTATTTAAATATTTTAAAAAGATACCCTTAAGTTCAGTGCCTGATGTGGTGCTCATTTTAATAGAAACATTAAATTATTGGTTTCTGTGAGTAGTTTTACAGCTATAGTGAGTTGTTCATTTTATATTATTAAAAAAAGCAAAAAGTATTTTTTTTAAGTTCCACATTTCCTTGTTTGTGGTCAGAAAAATAATTTTGAACATACTCCGAACTTAAGACCAGTTTTAGCTAAACTGAGGCCATAACTACATGACTGAATATTACAGGCATAAAACTGTTAGCAGAATCAAGCCTTAGCTACCTTGAAAAGTGCATTATCATAGTGTCAATTAGGAGCTACCAAATTAAGGATTATTTACTTGTCCTGAAACTGTACTCAGAAATAGCTATGTCTAACATTTATTCTACACAAACACCATGACATTTTTAGAACAATGTAGTTTTTACTGAAATTTAATTAGAAAAGAAGTCTCAGAGATACAGGTTCCTATAAGTTTCATGAAAATTAGCTGCTGGGCAAAGGAAAAACTGTTTTGTGGAAATAAGTCTCCTACCAATACAACATTTAGGGTACATAAGAGAGAGTTGAGGGACATGAAATACTGCATTAAGGCAAAAATGAGGTAACGCAAGTAATTTTTGTGCCAATGAACAGCTGCAGGACTCACACTGTTAAGAAATCTGGCATCCTTACATCTATAGTTCATCTTTTTGTTATTCTTCTGTGGTAGTTTTCACATTGATGCCTAGCTAAGTTCCACCACACCGTCCTCTTTAAATTCCTTCATTCCTTCACCCTTACTCTTTTTCTGCTCCAACATAGGGTCCCTCCCACAAGAATGATCTGATCCTGTGTGGGCTTCCCACAGACAGCAGCAAGAACTCCTCCAATATAAGAATTCCATGCAAAGGGGTCCATCCTTCAGGAAAAGACTTCTCCATTATGGAGAAGCACCATATGTGGCAGCACCCCCTGTAGATCACCTGCTCCTGCATGGGCTCCTTTCCATGGGCTATAGCTCTGATATGGAACCTGCTCCTGCAGGGCTCTCCATGGTCTGCAGCCTCCTCCAGGCCACATCCACCTGCTCCACCAAGGGTTCTTCCATGGGCTGAAGTGTGGAGATCTGTTCCACCATAGGACCCATGGGCTGCAGGGGGACAGCCTGTTCCACCATGGTTGTCTCCACAGGCTGTAAGGGCACTCCTCTCTCCCAGCAGTTATAACATTTTTCCCCCTTTTTTTTTAAACCTGTTCAGAGGTATAAAACCTAAACAGAGGCTCAATCAACATTGTTTATTGGCTCAGTTTTGGCCAGCAATGGGTCCCTTTTGGAGTCGGATGGAGCTGTATTTTCTCTAACATGGGACAGCTCATGGACTCTTCTCGACACAGACCACCCTTGCAACCCTTTCTGCTACCAAAGCCTTGCCACATTAGCTCAATATATTCTTCCAACATTTGTTTGTGCATTTATTTTTTTGTGTGTGAAATTATTTAAGAGCAATTTCTCACCTCTAGCTAATGAATAAATAGATTTAAAATTGAAGTATGAATCCAAAATAAGAGGAGAAACCTGTAGTACCCCATCCATATTCCCTTTCTTTCAGCATATAAAATTCATTTCCTTAGTAGATTCTTCTGTTATTTTCATTGACAGTAGCAATTCTATATTTGAACATTGTTCAGGTTTTCATGTGCTTTACTATCAATATTTCTCTTTAGACTAATGTCCAACAATACTAAACAGTAACCTATCCCTTCTTAGAACCACTTTTAAGTGTAAAATTTTCATAATGAAATACATACTAAGGTAGTAATATATGGAAAAAAAATCTGAACATTGAGAAAATGGCTTCCACTTCTATGATTGATTAGATATATTAAATTATCATGATCATGGACGCACAAATAGCAAAATATTGCAGTAACGTAAGTCTGGTCACAGTAATCATGATCACGGATGCACAAATAATGAAAAACACTTTTAGTCTAGTAAATGACTGGTGTAGTTTATTGAAGCAACAGGAGTTCAGGTTCTTTTGGATTGCCAGCAATAAATGCACTGTCTGCAAAGCACATGCAAATAACAAGAATATGACTAACGCAACCAACTACATATGCTCACTTATGAAACAACTCCATAGAGAATGCTCGGTTTCCCAAGGAAGCACTCAGTGTAACTGAGAGTTCGAATCTCAACCATTAAGCATCCCTATGGGGGCAGAAGAGAGATTCAGCCCGTCAGCTGAACCCAGAAGTCAGTGATGTCCTTCCAACTTGTCTGCAATGGTGTCTTCCCTGACATTTTCCTTTCTTGAGCCATTTTTATACTATTTTCTTACTTCTAGATGGAGCTTGAGTGACTCTAGTCATATATGTCTTCATTGTGATTGGCATAAAATTTTGTTACTTTTGTTTTAAAGGTATAGGCTCAGAGAAATTCAGAGCGCATATTCAGTGAAGGGTGGTCACACCTTGGAGGTGAGTAGCCTTCAGGATGGAAGTGTGTTTTGGCATTATAATGAGATTATAATGAGCAAAGTTCATCCAGAGGACATGATTTGGCTATCAGTTACATGTAGACTCAGGGCTGGCCATGCAATCTGTCTATAGCTAGCATAGTAGGTAGCATAGTACCATCAGGTTCTCCATTCCTGTAGTGATAGCGCAGAGCCTGGCTTCTGAGGTGTCTTCACTTCACTCCACCCTCTGTGCTACATCTCTTAGAGCCAAAACACCAAGCTTCCCTGGTGCTACTAGTACCTAAAGTTGCAGGCTATAGTGCCAAGGGGACTATCATGGAAGATTCCTTGAATATCTGCTGCATCTCACCCTGGAATTTTCCTGAAACTTGTCTTAAGATGTGCACATACTTTTAGCTACAGTAAGTCACTTCCAGCAATTATTCTAAACTAGGTCTTATAAATACAGGTAAATTTAGGAAACTTAATGTTCTCTCCTCTGTAAACCCAGGTGAGCCTCTATCTGGAAACTAAATGAAGGATTTAAGTTATATATACAGGTATTTAAAGAAGAAATACAGTAGAAAGATTTTCAAGGTGTAAGGAAGGGAATATACAGGAGCTTTATTGTTACATAGTGAAGCTAAGTAAAAAATATTCCTATCAATAGCTTGGGAGCTATAAAAAAAATATGTGTATGAGTATTTAATTGTCAGTTTAGATTCTAAATAATTTAATACTGAAAGACAGACCTATGTGCAAAACTAATGTACCAAAGGTTGTTGGCTCTGAGGTTGAAAAATGACATTATTTTAAAGAAAGAAAGAAAGAAACAAACAAACAAACACAAATCAACAACTTCTTCTAGGTGAAAGGGGAGAGCTGTCCCTGTAGTCTACAGAAGTCTTTACTTTCACAGTTTGTTAATTAGCTCAAAGCCTGGGGGTGGCATATGTGATTTAAAAACTAAAATTGAGTCCCCAGTAAACTCACATCACTGAGGCTGCTAAATGTCCCTCAGAGCAAAACAAACTGCAATCCTAAATTGGTCTAGATTCAATCAGTGACACACAAGTAAAAGGCTCGGTATTTCACTGGCAACACCTTGAGGTACTGAATCTTCTAGTAACTGCTAATTTATTAGAAGAAGATATTTCTAATAAAAATAAACAACAGCATGTCAGAAGAATGTTGAGGTTGCAAATGGATTTGTAACTCTGCAAAATCCACAGTAAGGCTGCTTTTTCTTAGTTTCAGTGTTTTCCTCTGATGAGATTTAAGAGGTGGACATAAAAGAAACATGACAGCAACATTTGAATCTAAGACTTTTACACTGACAGTGCAGTATTCTTATTTAAACTGGAAATGTAGCCATGAAAACACCTCTTGCTGCAGTCAACCTTTACATTAGGAACTGAGTCAATTCCCCACTCAGAAAAGGTAAAATATTTGTTTCCCATAAAAGCAGATATTAATGTCACCTAAATACAGCCAAGCCAGAAAGGAAAAGAGTAACAGTCAATCTGAAAAGAAGTCAGTCCTATGTGACATGTTTTGCTTGTTTGTTTTGGAAGGAATTTCAAACAGAAACTGCAAATATATGATGTTGGTCACCAGCTGACAAATGCAAGCCCTGGCACTAGGTGACACTAGCATCTGTATGTGTCTCCATGCATGGTAGGTCACATTCCTGAAAGTGGGAGCACATTTCCTAACTAAGAGGACAGCTGGTGTTTGGTAGAAGGAAAAAGCTGTTTTTTTCCAAAATGAATACAATCTGAAGCCTTGTTGTACCCTTACCTAACTCTGTACCTACTCTGACAGCCATTCTTATTTATGTAGAACTGGTCCCATCTTTCATTTAATATCCTAGTCTATAAGTCAGAAGACTGCCTGCTATTCACTTCCCTCCCTCCCAGCCCCCTGCTTAACCAATTTTTACTTCATCCACAGCCTTGAAACAAACTCTAAAAGTAAAGTGGTTCATTCCCCTATAGGGCATAAACATGGACCCAAAGAGTATGTCTACTATATGTCTGTACGCACCTACTTTGAATGCCTCCATGCTTTTGTTTTCAGTGAGAAATTGTCTCTTCCAGAAGCTAGTCCTTTCAGGAAACTGAATCATAACACTGGCAATATGATTTAATTTACTCTGATGAATTTTCTCAGAAGAACATCATCCAAAAACCCTACTTTTATCTATGCCAATATAGAGTGGTGGTTTATTCAGTAAGCACCTGCAGAAGAAAATCAACAGCACATATTTTAACATCTGTAAATGTTTAGTCTAAGTTAGTTTAATTAGTAAACATTTTTCTTCATTGAATTCTTTTTTAACAAGCAATTTGAGACTTAAAATGTATTTATTTCTGAAACGTCATGAACTCAAAAATGCTTAAGAGGAGTTATTTCCACACTCATTTATATTTAGGGTCAAATTTGAAGCAATAAGTAATGTGTTATAAAATAAACCTTAAAAGCACAGGGAGAAATCAGTCACCTTGATATCTGCTTTCATTGTGAAAGTGCTGAAAGAAAAGATTAAAGCAGGAAGAACTGAGGAGGAACTGCAATGTCATTTTCATTTGTTACAATTTTTTTCTCTTGTGCTTACTATCTTCAGGTTATTCAGCATCAGAATACTACCAAACTACGGGCCCTCCCACTCAGAACACTGAAAAGGAAGAGAGGGAGTCCTGAGGTGGGTAGGAGGAAGGGGGCAGGGGGAATAACGTACATGTTGGCAAAGAAAAAAATAATTATATTAGCACGTATGTATATAAATACTGTATTTAAAACAGTCAGCAGAGATTTTACTGAGTATAGCTGATATATTGGACAGAGGAAACTCTAAGTTGCACCAATTTAGAATCCCTCTAGTCTTCCAGACTGCATTATTCATCTCCAAATTCAGTTCAAAGTCTGCAGAACAGCAACATGACTCAGACTATTACCAGAAATTTCTACAAAAGAGTAAGATGAAGACTGCAAATCAAAAAGAGGAAGGCAGAAAGAAAATATCAAAATAAGTCACACCACAGCACACAGTTCTCCTGTGGGTAACAGATGAGAGAACTACATGTCATATTAGTCATAGTGCTTAGCACAACATGAAGAGATGCTCAAAAAATGTGATAAAAGCAGTACAGAAACATGAACAAAAAGAACAAAATATCATAAATGTGATGTAAGCTAATACTGCCATCTAACTCTCAACAATTTGGTATTTAATTTCATCAACATCACCCTTGTCCTTATCTACAAAGGAAAGAAAATTATGTTCATTATGGCTTGCTGATTGTCTTCAAAAACAATTTGTCTTGAATCCAGGTGAAACCTCTATCTCTGCTCAGCTAGTGAGGTATAAATAATGACAGTAAGAAATGTCTCTGAACTGCTAGATACCTCACGATGAATGAAAAGTGCTAAGGTATTCCTACACAGACAGAAATATATTTGTATTTATACACGCATATATCTGCATATGCACACACAGAGTGTCACTTATTTTCTCAGTTGATGCATACAGGTTGAAATCACTATATCCTGTGATTCGAAGAACCTCTAGAAATCATCATCTCCACCTGGGCTTTCTCAAATTTATGCACACCTTTCCCAAAACCTTATATAACAGGATGAAATAATCTAAGAGTAAAATGGTAGTGCTACTTCACCTACCTTGTCAGCATCTTATGCCTTTTTCGAGATGATGTTGCCTATTCAACTGGGTTGATGATACAGAAATATCTTATGATTCATCAACAGTGTTACCCTTACACTTAATATCAACATTCACATCTAAATCCTTCAACTTCACCACCTGACTGAAAAATTCGTCTTGGTAACATTGTTGTTCATTTCAGTTACTGCTACATGCTACCTGGCAGTAGAAGGTAATAGGGGCCAAGGCCATTTCCACTACTCCTCAGAATACACCAATCAATATTGGAATTTCACATGAATACATGATTTCTGAGAACCACAGACCAACGCTCTGGACATCTTTTACATTGAATGATTTAAAATCTTTTTTTCTAAGGTTGGCCAATGGTCCTTCTAGGCCACTACTTTGTCTCTAAGAGTTATCAGTTCCAAATACTAGAAAAAGCAGAATATGATGCCAAGGTATATAAAGAATGATCATTTTATTGTTACATACCACATTAAAGTGATTTTCTGCTTCAAACACTGGGGCAGTACTCCATAAAACCAAATATTTAAACAAACAAAAAGTTTAGGTCAAATAGGGTAAAGCTATAAACTTGTGTGCTAGTTTAATAACAATAACAACAAAACAACAATAATAATCTCAACATGTTGTTGTTCCTTTGGGCTTATTTGATTAGCTTTATGTTTCTTACTATCTTACTATCTTTTTTATGAACCTCAGAGGAAAACAAAATCCTAAAATCCTAAAAAACACAGGCTTTGAAAGTCAATGGGCAAATGTGGCTTTTAACTAGTTAAACACTTTCCTCATTTTTTCTAAGAACAACCAAATATACAATATCAAGAAACACAAGGACAGCATTTACATGATAGAAACTTCTGGAACTAATTAAGCTGGTGTATTTGCTTTCGCCAACAGAAAACACGGCTTTTGATCTTTGTCAAAGTCAGGGCTGAGACTTCCTGACTTTTATTAGACAATAGCTATAAATATACATTGAACTATGATGTCTATAAATGCACAAATTTTCCACTTTCAGAATATTTATACATTTCTGAAGGACTGTCTATAAACTTTACACCTGAGGATTAACTTTTTATTAGTAACTAGGCAGTCTACTTGTTCTTCTAATAATAATTCATATACAAATCCTTTCCTACCTGCAAATTCACCTACAATGTTTGGTGAAATTATGATGTCAGACTACGAATACCCAGGTTAAACAACTGTCTTCACAGACTCAGCTGAAGAAAAGCTTCCCTCTGCACCTGTTTATTATTACTTTAAAGAAAGAAAAAGCTTTCAGTTCATCATTCATAAACACAATCTCATCTGCTATCCATTCTCTATTCATTTCCTGATGTCTGTGATATTCTGAAGCGCTTTTCTGCATTGAGAACAAGAGACGAGAGGTAACAGATTATGCCGAAGTGTTAACTACTGAATTTGCAATAATGCCTACCACATAAATAAAATAAAATAAAATAAAAGAAGGAAAAAAAAAAAAAAGAAGGAAAAAAAAGTTAGGAAAAAAAAAAAAGTAAAGTTAAGCTTAACTCCTCCTGTTTCCTTTTAGAAATGAAATAAGAGTTCTATAAAAATTAAATTGTGAGGGATCAAATTTTACTTATGAATCAAAGTGAAAATTATGTGAGAAGGCTATATCTCTTTTCAGCTTTCCATACCTTGTTCACTGAGACATTAAGGTCTTTGGATAAAGGACAAAGACTCTGCCAGACACTGTTCCCAACAAAATCAAATTGATGGGCCTACATAAAAAGACTAATACCATGCAGTTAAAGAAAATGAAATAAATGTACATTTAACTTGGATTCATATCAGAGCATGTTTTTAAGAACTTTTTCCTTCTCATTAAAGTAATTTGCATCAGTAATCAAACTAGATTTAGTTATGTGACCATGATTCAAAGACACATTAACCTACGTATTTGCTCATCTACCCACCTATCTGCCTTTGCAAACAAAGAAATTAAGAGCATAAGCATTCTGATTTGCAGAACTGCTTGTCCCTATAATTCTGAATCAAGGTTACGCTTTCAAAATACAGGACTTTGCATGTGACAATCTTAGCTGAATTTGAAAATCCATTCATATAGTTAAGTCTATAACTTTGTTTCCAGTTCCAAATTAATTCAAATCTCTGTATTTAAATGCTTAGACTGAACACTTAGATAATTATAGCTGTGATTGCTGAACAGGGTAGAACTAACATTAAATTACACAGTAGAATTTGCTGGAGATGCTCATGGTACTCCCCATGGACCTATTTAGTAGCAGTGTTTTATGAGCACGTGAATGATATTTTTCAGATCAAACAGTCTACTAATAAGATTTTTCAGAAATACAAAATCATATGGAAAAAAAAAATTTAGAAGTTAAGCAAATAAGTGTTTTTGAAAACCTTCCCATATATATCTTAACATTTTTTAAAATATTACTACACCTGAACTTATTATTATTATTTTTAAACCTAAGGCATGGTTGGTTGTTTTGAAGTTAATCTGAACAAGATTCAGACTGGTTTCACAGATGCATTGCTTAACCACTTGAAGTAACTAAAAATGTATACAACTACAACACCAACTACAACTAAGGAACAGTACAGGTTAGTAAGTTAAGAATAGCTGTGCCTCCCTGAAGAGATAAGCAAAGATTGTTAATGATCTTCTGTAACCAATTACCCTCTTTTCTGCAGTTTTTAAAGCTTCACATGTCAATATTCATTTGCCAGCTCTTAAAAGAGTAAAGTCTTCTCTTATTGGATCAAAGTAACATCAGTAAGTTAAATTGAATGCATTTTCTTTTCATCCTTAGACAAATGAAAACTAACCAATAATATCTTTTTTTTTTTTTTTCTTTGATTAAAAAACTGAAAATACCTGTAGATTTAGGGAGAACTTTCTGCTTAACATAGCCTGCACTGGGATTTCTATAGTTAAAATATAGACATTCATGACATCAGTTATATTGCTTGCACATTTAATGAGACTGCAACATTTTGGAGTATGGAGACATTCAGCTTTTCTCCATGTCTCTCTCTCAATGAGTTCTATGAGAATATGTCTATTAGTAGACAAAATATATATTCTTACCCACTATAACTTCAGTCTCAACTCAGAAGACAAAATAAATACACAGAATAAATACACTTAATTGAGTTTAATTCCTGAATAATTGAACCCCTTTTACCACCAATAGTTTATAGATGATAAAAATCTGTTTTCTGTGTCATCAAGACACAGTAATATTGTGTCATTCTATCTACTTTCCTAAAGCGACAATTGACACTGTCATCCTACTAGCACCCTTGGATGCATCTTTTGAAATGATGAAGGAGAAGAAAAAGAAATACTTCACTCAGAGATGACAAATAATTATTCAGTAAGTTCAGTATACAAAAGGCAAAAGACATATCTGCTAATCTGCAGTGAGCTGGTACTGGAGTAGTATTTAGAGTACCATTTGTACATACATCAGATCAGTCCCTTCTAACTCCTAGACATTACCACCAGCTCAGCATGAGCACTTTAGAAGGCTAAGTTAGAGCTTGGTTCATGCCATATCCTACATATGTGGACAGTAGGAAAATATAAATATCTGTCACTGTTGCTTATCAAAGAGTAATAATAGCTTTTAAAAAATAAATAAGTAATAAATAAAATAAATAAAAAGCTAATGTCTAAAAATTAGTACAGAGTAAAACTTTAACATTAAGATTTGAAATTTGGGACAGAAAAATAGAGGAGCTTGTATGAATACCAACTCTACATATCTCTGTTCAGAAGGAGTTTTGGTCTAAAATGGCTTTCTCCAAAAACTGACAATTAGAAGAGAAAATGAATGTTACATAAGACTGAATGCTACTGTGTTTCTGAAAAATAATTAAAACAGCCTTAACCAAACATTATCATTGGTAATTGATGGCTAATGGCTAGAGTACACTAAGTTATAGATACACTGTAACTGTAGCCATTTGTAACAACTATACTCAAACTTTTATAGCCATATGCAAAATCTCGTGTTCATGAAGGTTTATAACATCTGGCCCTCACTTATTAATCTTCTCCAATAATAAATAAACATGCACTTAACAACATAAAACTTCACTCCAATTGGAAATATTATATAAAACCTATCCCTTGACAGTGACAGCCCTAGTAAGCACTGACTTTACATTCACCTGTAACAGTAATTACTACACTCCAAAACACTACAGTCATTGTTAATTGCCACATGTACTGCACAATATATAAATAGGAAAGACCATGATTAACTTCTCTGTCTTAACTATAATCTTAACAAATTTGGTTAGCAATGATACTAAACTGGACCTGTTTAAGCCCACTTGTAAACCGGACTTCTATGTTATTTCATCATAATATGCTACAGTCATATGCAGGAAAGAGTTATACCTTTATCTATCCAGTTTTTCATTATCTAAACCTCACAATACCACATATATAAAACATGGCAAATATTTCCAGTTCAGGTTATCCAAGCAGGAACAAAATATCTGGCGTATTCTCAGAAACCTATACTCTGTGTTATACTGAAGTATATGAGAACTGAGATGCTAGAAAATTAATCAGAAGCTGCAAAAGCAGCAGGTGCAGTGCTGGAAGAAGAAAAGCAATCAATGGAAAAGTTGCCAGGTTTCATAAGAAAAAAGAGAGAGAAAGAGAGAGAATACTATTGATTTTTTCAAATTATTACCCAAATAATCTATTGTGACAGCACATTTGACAAACAGCTTGGATTGTGAAATAGTCACTGGTAGAAGTTACTGTTCTTAACATGTTTAGGACATAAAATATCTTTATTTATTTTACTACCAGCTGTCAAAATAAGAGACCTTATAGCAAATTAGATTAGTATTTTGAAGCTGGACAAAATGGTCCTGAAGCTAAAATTCTTGTAAGAGAAAAACAAGGCTTGCACTCTTTCTCAATATACAGATTAAATTTATTATTTGTCCACTCAGGACACGATTCAAAAAATCGTTCACTATTGTTCAACATTTATGCCTCTTTCTCTTGGACTGAGCTTCAGTCATTCTGTTGACAGTTTATTGACTGAATTCATTTATATTCTCCTTTTGCAGGAAAAAATAAAATAATAATCTGAAATTTATTGGCAAACCATCTGCTATCAATTAATCAATTGAACTTCTGGTAAGATCAAGCCAGGCATTGCCTTGGACTCTGATGCTGGGAACCTTCGTTCTTGGAGTTCAGAATAAACCATGAATATCAATAAGGTAAGGTTTGTTATGGCAGTATAATCCAGAATTTAAGGTTTAGTAGTAATAAGCAATTCCAAGTACCAAACATCCTTATAAATAAAGTTTATACAAAGTCTCAGAGAGCAAGATTCAGCTCACCATCACTCTCTATATTACATCTATAGAGAATGTTAATGATAAACTGCTTTCAGAGACTGTTTTATTCCATCCATCTATTTATTCTATATGTCTTAAAATTATCATAATGGTCTGCCCATTACTCTTCATTAATGCCTGGGTGACTAGTTTTGTCTTAGTTTACTAATTTGTCAGGTAAGATCTCCAGCAGAGTCCAGAGTGTTCTGCAAATGTTTCTTGATACAGAAATTGCAGGGAGCACTTACAAGTTTTTTAGATGAAGCACTGGGCAACAAGGTTAAGAAAAATGTCACAGTAAGAAGTAACTTCAATGAAATCCGTAAGTAAACAGAAAAATTAAAACCCCTCAAAAAAAGAAGGATAAGCAACACGATAAATATTCTTAATTTCAAGTAGGTATTTCAAGTGATTAAATAATTGCAAACCATCCTCTTGTGAAAGAAAGACGAGAAACATACCAAAAGATGAATGAGGTTAATCAAAAGTTTTTCGCTGACATAAGAAGAAAGCATACAAATGATGGAAAAAGTCAGATTCTTAAGGATATATACAAAAATGGAGCATAAACATGTGAGGACAATTTAAGGAAGGGGAAAGAAAGAAGTTGTTTTTGTTAAAGGTTGGACTAGATGATCTTAGTGGTCTTTCCCAACTTAAATGATACCGTGAGTCTAATTTGTTCCATAAAAAAATAAAATAAAATAACTAAATTAAAAGTCATTCTGTTGGCTCTTTTACAACCAACATTGATAACTGAGGTTGAGAAAAACAGCTATACTTAGCTTTGCTTGTTGCATTAATGAAAAGATCAGTTGTGATAAACTGTCTATTGCACTTAACACTATGGGAGTGGAGTAGGAAAGAACAGGACAGCTGTTATGTTAGAATATGCACTAAATGTAGAAGTCTAGAAGAAAACATAAATTATCAGGGGTCTACAAAAGCTTATCTAACTGAAAATATTGAATAAGCTTTGTTTCTTTACCTTAAGGAGAAATTTAAAAGGTTTATTTACCTTAGAGCACTGACATGTTATAAATATATACATGGCTTCTGAAAAGAAGGGACCAGTCTATTTTCCTTTCCTATGTTGCATAAGACAATAATGGGTTTACATTAAAATACAAGAAATTCAAGTTAAAAATAAACACATTCACAGATTCCGTGAATACCAGTACAGGTGTTCTCACTTAACACCTCTGCCTGAATGGTGACCTCCATGGGTCTCCGCTCACTAACTAGCCCAGCTTGATGTTTGCTAGCAAATAGGCACACTTACACATTCATCTCACAGGAATTCTGGTGGTCCTCTGCCCACCTGATATGGATGCCTAGACCCAGGGCCTCCTATTCACCAACTAGTCCAGCTTCAAGTTTGCTATTAAGTTATGGCACATGCGTCCACACATGAGGTTACAGGAAAGTATGAACACCCCAGGCCCCAGTAGATAGCACTCTAGTCTCACATCCCATTGTCCAGCACTGCTGGATGATTGTGGGACCTTCACCTGCTCCAGCCGAACAGGACAAACCCGGAAGCACCTTCCCCCTGTTCTGATGCAGGTTGCTGACCCCATAACCACTCATGTGGATCCTCACAAGAGCTGGCATCTTGTCCTTATAGGACTCACACCGAGTAGAGAGTAAGATTACACAGAAAGCTAGTTAAAAACAGATCTAATAAAAAAAGGACAGGCTACAGCAATCACCACAGTTCTAATGTACTGACCAGAAACTGTGTTAATTTCTTCCTTTTTGTTCCTTTTCTTTCTATTCACCTTTGTTCCTCCCCATTCTCCCTCTCATAATGGTTTCTTAAATTTAACACAGCCCCTGACCCACCCAACCCCCTCTCCTCCCCCCCACCAATTCTCAAGCATCCCAAATCCTTATATTCCTCTTGCCTTCCCCTTATCAACTACCAAGTCAAGGGTACTCCTCTCCAAAACTGTGCCTGGAGTTTCTTAATGGACTATCAGTTAGGGACTGTGAACTTTTTATCACTGGCATTGTTTCCATTATTCACTGTCCATCAGGTTCCCTGAAGCTGCACAGAACTTATTTCAGGAATAGACCAAAAACACCTGGTGGTTCCTACTGTTTCAACACAGTGATAAGTGGCAAGCGGGATAACAGAGCAAAATTAACTAATATTAGAAATATTAGTTCTAATATTAAATAAATAATTTAATATTAAAATTTAACTAATATTAGAAATGTGGTATCTTTCTGCTTGTTGAATAGAATGAGATCCTTAATCTACACTGAAGAGCCCTTTTTATAGCATTGTCATTCTCAGTCCTTGTTTCATTTTCCTAGGTCTCACCCACTTGAACTTGAGGTAGTGTTTTTTCTAAAAGCAGCATTCCTATCTTGTTCCTTTTTTTTTTTTTTTTTTTAATAGAAAAAGTATTTGACACGGTAAGTCAAATTCAACTCTTCCTGTTGTCAGACTTTAAAACCAAATTTGACTATCCTTGAGCATTTATGCAAGCTAGAAGTATTTTCACTTAGATGTCGTTAGATTTCAAGTTGCATCCTAAGCAGTTATTAGTCCGTTACTTCTTTCTGATATTTTCTCTTTCCCATCAGCAGAATTGTCTACTTATGCTAGAGATACCATCCCAAAGTGACTACTGTAATTCAATCAAGCCAATGAATTTATATAGCTGGATCAGATATACTGTAACCAGTCAACTGAAACACAAGAATTTCAAAGATTTCCAGAAATACTTAGTTCAGAAACTTTTTTTTTTTTTTAATAAAAAAGAACAAAGTTATGATACAATCTTATTTCTCAAACCTTCAGTAGTTTAGTAGCAATAACTGAGAAAATGCAGTTGAATGTTATGTTGGGGAAGAGTACAGGATATTACTGGCAGGGACCAAAAAAAAAAAAAATGCATTGAAAATCTGGTTCTGAAATGCTATCTGTACCCTCACATTTATATTCTCAGAATGTGAAACAAGTGGCAGAATACAGTTCATTCTTTTCGTCTTTTTTTCACCTATCCAGCTAAGAAATTCATTTTGATTAAGCAACTATACTTGTTTGTTTTAAGACCCCTGAGTTGTCAACCAATCCATAAATGAGCATATTTATTACTCAAGACACAAAGACTCATTTAAAATTTTAAGTCTGTATTAGTCTACTTGCCAATTGTTCTGTAACTGTTTTGTTTTTGACTTTTGTGTGTTTGTTTTGTTTTGTTTTGAAAATACTTAATTTTGAAATACTTAATTATCCTAATGTTATTGAAAAATCACCTTTCCAAATGAGAAGATATAATTGTTTTGACATTTCAGACTTGCTTCAGTGTTGCAGGTAGGGACTGGCAAGTAAATCTAAATCTATCTAAATCTAAACAAATGTTAGTCAATAGCCTAAATGCTATATTTGTGTTTTATCTTTCTTAGGAAAGGATTTTTTCAGAGGACATGTTAAGCCTCATCAGTTATGTCAATTTTACTGCACATCACTTTATTAAATTCCATGAAATTTTAAATCTCAATTTTTAGTTTAAAAAGTTGCAAAAACATCATATCTACTATGATCAGGAACATATGGGTCATGTTAAGGTATGAGAGGCTATGATTAGTAGAAAAAATCATCTTCCAGGGAAAAAAAAGGAATTAGAGTAAATTCTTTCAGCTTTTTTGTTAGTCTTTAATTACATTAGCACACAACTTGACTAGCATTAGAGAATGCACGATGTGCATAAGAGGAAAACACTGAAGTACATTTAAAATAAATAAATGAATAAATAAATAAATTGGAATTTTACTGTTAAAAAAAAAAAAAAAGGTGTTCAAGCAACATTTCTTTTTTTTTTAATTTCAGGAATGATTATGGAAACAAAGTAAGCAGGATGCATGTTATTAGTTTTAGCAATGCGTTAAACTTATTCCTACAGAGGACAATATAAAAGTTGACAGCTTTTAATATAAAAGATGACAACATGATGTACTTCCTTTGAAACAATTTTCAAAATGGGAAAAAGAAGATGAACAACAAAGTTAAGATATGAAGTGATATGATTTTTTGTCAGATTTGCTTCTCCATTTAATCTCACTAAACAATCTACAGACATGGTTCCTCCAAGATATGCTTGTGAATTCACTTTTAATACAGCAAAAGTTTTCTTTAATCTCACTTTTAAATTATCATTAGCTAACTTGGGTACCTCTCTTGAGGTGTGTCTCTTTATGGGTGTAAGCATTTGATCATAAAGGGGTCATTACAAGATCAGGACTCTACATGGCAAGAAAGACTCCTTTTTTCCTAGTGCTAAATATTTTTCAAGATAATAATGTTCAAACCTTCAATGAATACATTTCAGTATTTAAATAATGAAAATTAAATTTACAGAGGTGCAGCTGAGAGTATAAAACTTGTATTGATTCACTAAATTTGGCAAAGCAAAAAGCAGAACATTAATACAGAGTCTGAATGCTCGCAGTAAAGGGACTAAACATGAGAGCTTGGTGTTCTCAGCCTAAAAGATTTTGGATTACATAAATCATATTGAAACAATGTCTTATAACTCAATACTGGACATAGTTTGGTGAGGCTACTGTTATTCTTGTTATCTATTTATGTTTTGGGTTTTTTTTGTTTTTTCTTACAGACCTTCTTATTTGCTAAAAAAAATAAAAAATAAATTTAAAAATTAAATTTTAAATTTTAAAATTTAAAATAAGTTTCTAGTATTTAGCATCTCTCCCTCCCTCCTTCCATCTCTCCCCTTCTCCTTCCCCCCCCCCTTTCCTATTAACAAAATAAATAAAATACTTAAGTTTAGAAAATTCAGAATAAATGATTTATTTTATGGGTAATCGAAGTAATAGCATACAGGAATTCATTGGCAATTTATTAATTGTTTGTATTTTACTGTCACTGAAGTATGGGTTAGAGTAGAAAAAATAAAATTGATCAATAGTTCCATAAAAGAAAAAAAAAATCTAGGGAATAGATGAATATAAGAATCAACTCATTTACTAACTCTTGAGCTTACATGATTAAAATATCATTGAATCTGACACGGTAGTATCTGATTCCCAAAGTGAACAGAATATGAAGTTATATAATGGGTATAAGCTATATATTAAAATAAATTGCTACATTGTGCTTTGGATTCACAGAATCACAGGTTGAGGTTCAAAGGGACCTCTAGAGATCATCCACTCCAACCTCCCTGCCAAGCAGGGACACCTAGAGCACATTGCACAGCATTATTTGCTCATGTAAGCAGTCTTACAAATTAAGTTTTTCCTTGCTAAAGAAAACATTTAAGACAATTACAAATATATATAGAGAGAGAGAGAAAGAGAAATTAATCACCTCGTTGCCCTACTGCTGAACTACTGAACCAATGTGGAATTTCTCTTGATAGAAGTTAGAAGTAAGATATTAAGTCACTAATCCTGTTTACAGAGAGCATAAAACAAGCTCTATTCTTCTGAACAAAAGAAAATGAACAATTCCTTTCTGTTTAGTTTCAAGCTTTAGCTGAAATGTTAAGTATGAATTCAAAAAGGAACTTCTCCCTTCACTTTCTCTTAGGAATTATATGCATTTTGTGATTGTTTCCATCACATTTGCAATGTATTCAAGAGCACAGACGTGTTTTCAGTGTGGCTTACATTTTTCAGGTAATGAACAAAACTTTAGCACTGTAGTTTATCTATGCTTTGAGCAATGGTTTTAATTCTTTTAATAATTACTAAGAAGTAGGGCCCTTAATTGCTTCTTCATTTAAGTATTAATGGAGACAATGAGTATTATTCAGTAAGATCTGCAATAGCCCTCATATTTAAAAAGCATGCAAGTAGATCCTGATGCTTAGCAACACAAAATCACCAGCTAAATCTCATTTCCACTACTATTTTCTGTAATTGTAACTTTATTGGACTTGAAGATTGGTAACAAAAGATTTATAAATATCTGTTGTTGAATTAAAACATTGTTTTACATGAGCAAAGATTTCTTAGAAGAATCAACTTTCAGTACAATAGTACTTCAGTACAATAGTACTATTGTACTGAAATAGTACTGAAAGTACTGAAAAGTGCAACTTTTCTGTATATTAATCAAATAAAAGCTAAAATGTTAACATAAAAATATTGCCACTCAACATAAGACATATAGCTGGCAATACCCTACATAAATCTCTCTCTCTCTTCCATATAGTTCTAGTTCAATACCATTGAGGATATTTCATTTCTTTCTGGTTATCTTCAGAACCTTCTCACCTTATTAGCGTTTTTTTATTATTATTATTTTATTTTATTTTGATCATAAACAAACCTTGCACTTGTTTGCCTACTTCTGTAAGACACTACCCTTTAAAGCAAAAATATCCATGTAAAAAAACAACAACAACAACAACAAAAACAGTTATTCTTACCTATGAGTTAGCCTGTATCTTCCAAGCTTTAAAGAAAGTTTAAAAAAAGTCTTAAGGAAAAAGAGAAAAAAAAAAAAAAAAGTATCTCTAAAGGGGAAATTACAGCCATAGAACCAAAATCACAGAATCACAGAATCACAGAATTTTCTAGGTTGGAAGAGACCTCAAGGTCATCGAGTCCAACCTCTGACCTAACGCTAACAGTCCCCACTAAACCATTTCCCTAAGCTCTACATCTAAACGTCTTGAAGCCATATGGAATTATTCAAAAGATGTTTCTGCAGATAGCTATCCTGACATATGGTTCATAAGTCATTAATGTAATTACACTAATGAATGAATGATGAGAACAAGAGCTTAAGGTCTGCTTCCAACTTAGCTAGAAGTTGTGAAACATCTAAGACTACTAAATTTCTACAGGGCCCAGATATAACCAAGAGCACTGAAGGTGCAGCGTGCAGAGCAGGCCTTAAGTTCTTCATTCAGGAGGGACTCTAAAAGATTATAGTAGAACTATCACAGACTGATAAACCTTTCTGAAGAAACTCTTTCTCTGCAACACTTTCCAACAAATCTTAATGTTCTAATCTTGCCTAATATAATTACATATGTATATATATATAGTGAAATATTTCTCTTTTTGCATTCACAGCTTTAAAAACATGGATCCATATCATCATAGCCGTATAATTCTATATATTCTATGTGTTCTCTTACAACTACTATGTTATAGAACAACTGTTCTCATCTGTAGTCAATTCAGTACAGTCTGGCTATAACAAAAGTGCAGCTTACTTCTTTTCTTCATTTTCTTTCTGAATAACAGTATTACCTTAATAAATAAATAAGCATTCACTTATAAAATGTCTTGTAAGAATGACTGAAGGATTTGATTTCAGTTGCATCTTGCTGAGACTATTCAATTAAAAAAAAAAAAAAAAAAAAAAAAAACACCAACAACAAAAAATAACAACAAAAAAAAACAACAAAAACAGTTATACTGTAAATCAATTCATCTCCTTAGGTTTACCTGATCCTGATTTAAAAATAAATAAATAAATAGAAATCATGGGGTCACACAAAAAGTTTGTTTTTTTTTTAATCCTGCACCACTGACGTCAATAGTTTTTCAAAAGAACTGTAGTTGTATAGCACCAGAAAGTGTCAAAAAATTACTTATGCTATAATTATCCATTATAACAATGTCTTGAAAATTATAAATGATCCAACAGAGAACAGAACAAAAGATTTTCAGAAGGTTTTCGCATTGGGACTGGTATGGAAATTCAAATATTATTCTATCTTACTGGACTGCAGCTATTCATTGTCTATGAACAAGATGACTTAACAGCTATTTCTGCACAAGAAAAAAAAATCAGAATGTATGACAGACATTAGGACAAGGGGCAATTATCACTGTAATATCCTGTTAAATATTTTTCATAGGTTTTCCATTGTTCTTCTATTTGTCTTGTGTTAATTGAATGTATTTTTAACTGCACTGAAAAATTAACTAAAGAAAACCATCTGGAATAAAAAACATTAACAAAAAAAAATCAACTCCCATTTACACACTTTTTTTTTAATTATTATTACTTTTATTTTTTCACAATGCTACCAAGTCTCATTGAACCCAGTCAAGTTCTTAAAAGATTTTTATGAGGACCTTAGAGCTTTGGTATCTTGGTGTATATCCAGCAAATGCTAGCCAGCTAAGAAATAGTTCCAACACAACACTGTTAATATAGAATATTTCATGAGGTAGTATCTTTAGAGAGGAGTTCTCCTTTGTAGACACTCTTTTTTTACCCTAGTTTAACTATCAATTTTTGAATAATGGCTTCAAATACTCTTTCAAATCCTGCAGGATGAGATGTAGCCAAATGGAAAAGGGGAAGGAAAAAAAGGGGGAAGAAATAGGACAATGCTTACACACCTTGTCCAAAATAATATTGTTCTCCATCAGATAGACAACATAGGTTTTAAACAGACAACAGGAAATAAATACAAAGCTACATATATATATATATACTTATATATACACATACAATCTGTCATAATCTTGACCCAGTGTATATGAAGATAGATAGAAAGAAAGAAGATATGAGGGTATCACCTCTCTAAAGAGAAAATTATTGTAAAAGAGAATTAAATGCACAGAGTTTACATATAGTTCAAGCAGATTTTGCAGAAAAAAAATAAAATAAAATAAAATAAAATAAAATAAAATAAAATAAAATAAAATAAAATAAAATAAAATAAAATAAAATAAAATAAAATAAAATAAAATAAAATAAAATAAAATTAAAAAAGCTAGCACACCTGGACTGAATCTAAAGGAACTACACCCACTTAAAACAAGAAACTATTTGACCTGTGATCTTTAATTAACCCAGAAGAAGTAATTTTCCTCGTGTGACTAATATATTTTTATTCAATATGACCTTTAAAGTCACAGGCTAAACCTAACTACTATTTAACATCCAAATCTGTTTTCAAAGTGGCATATAAGCCAAGCATAAGGGTGTTCCCCCAATTGAAAATGACAGGCAGAAGAAAAAAGTCACTACAAAATTCACCATCGTGGGGTTATATGTCATTTGATGTTGTCTGAAATAACTGATTTTACTAAGAAGGAGAGGAGGAAAGAAATGGAGAATATGCAGTGTTTGTATGTACAACTTTCCCTGGAGACTAAAGTAGTCTACTTGTGAACCAAGGACCAATCATGGCCATGACTTTCCAACAGTGCCAAAGATGCTGTCTAATTATATCTGCTATAGCATACTCTCTCTGCAGCCTATTCAAACCAACTTTCAGCATAAGGCCCTTTGTGATCTTCTTTGGCTTTTACAGGGTCAAACAAACTGTCACTAAAAACTGGCACTACCTTCATGCACTGAGTCTCATATCACATTTCACATCACTCACCATGTTATAAGTGAGTTTTTAAGAGACAGAATGACATTGTTCTTGTCGTTCAATATGTCTTATTGCTATAATTTTTAAAAGTCTGGCTTACATATCACCAACAACAAAAATCAGTAAGCCATAATAATGGTATTAAGGAAACTACTGAATATCTTCCCAGTACCTCAGGGTCACATACTGGCATTTCATCAGTTAATAGGAATAATATTCTATTGATTCCTATGTGAAAATAAAAGTCAAGAACAATTTAGAAACATCAGTCTCTTCAAACAATCTTCCTCCAAGGTGAGCACAGGTTGTATTTTGTTGGAAAATGCTCTGATAGAAAAATAAGATATGATTTGAAAATAGGGAGTAGCACAAACAAGAAAATAGCAAAGGTATTTTGGGCCAATTTTCCAAAACTGTTTCCATCTATATTTGCTAGCTTAATATCAAATATATGTAATGTGTGATAAGTGTTAAGAAGTCTCTACATGATAAATAAAGGACTGGGACAGTTTAAATTAATTTTCATTTCCTATTCACAAACCTTACTTTATGAACATTCTAATAAATTGAGAAACAAATTGTATGTCATTAATTCTTCTTTCAAAATACAGTTAAAAACCTCATCCTATTTAAAAGGACTGGCCCTTGGAAATCACTGAGTACACACAAAGTTACAATTCATTTTAGAGATCTGCAGATGTCGTATGTTAGCATAGAGCATCTCAAGTATCTTATAGAATGACAGAAAAGCTGAGGGAGATGATTATAACATTGCACTCATTCAGCAATCAAGCACCATCATCATCAAATACAGAGAAGCTTAAAATACTTGCACTTTTTAAGGTTGCTCAAGACTCAGCTCATTCAGCAAATTGTCATCTAAAAATTAGAGTGGGAAAGGTGATAGGCCTGGGATGTGTAGGTTTTCATATTTCCCTCAATTACTCACATCATGGTTAGGAACATTAAGGATATTAATTTCCTAAAGACTGTGTCTTACCTGCAAAATATTTTCACTTCTGAACACTTCAAAAATCAATGAAACATGCAAAGTTTGTAGGTTTTTTTAATAGTTATCAATAAACTCAATTTAGTCATCTGAACAGGCCAATTTGAATAATATTTTTCAGTAGTGCATTTTTGTATACTATGTACAAACATACTATAACTGAATTTAACTGAATATTTATATACAATTTATAACTGAATAACCTTTGCATGAAAAGAAGATTCTTTAGAGAATTAAAACAATAAAACTCATGTCAACAGAAAATTTCCAAATTATCTCTTCTCATTTATATTTCTAAACAAGAAAAGTTACCAACAGAAAGCAAATTAAGAACTTTGAACTACTAATAAAAATAAGTGCTATTATTTTATGTGTGCTGTGAGGTCATTTTAGTAAGAGTTGATCATCCAAACTTGGGCATATATATATGACTCTCTCATAAATATATATATGACTCTCTCATAAAAAAATATGCTTAAGACTTCAACAATCTTATAGCAATAGGTTATAATTACAGTATTAAATTTTTTACTCTTTCACCTTGTCATTTTCAGGGATGCCCCAACCCTTTGAGAAAGACCTTTGAGAAAGATCTTTATGTAATACTGTACCCAAATCACAGTGGTTTTCAACTTGGTGAAAATTAAGGTATGCCAGAAAAGGCCTTTCCAAATCTTAATCCAAATCTTAAAGTAGATAGAAGATGGATGATGGAAGAGAATCAAACTACTTATTTGTAAAGCAAATAGTAAATAAAAGAAATCTTATAAATATCCTTTCAGAAGAATCTCTCAGACTGTCTGTAACCTTGAATAATACTGAGTACCTAAATTGCTGGTTGATGTTACACTATATTTCCAAACCCTAATGTTCAAAAATTATGACCCAAGACAGAAAAAAAAAAATAAATAAAATAAAAATTAAGCACAGTTTAGTTAGTTTTAGTGTTTTAATTTTACATGTATGTAGTAGCTTAACTGAAAAACTTTAGGAAATATACTTCGAAAAAAAATGGTACTTATGCCTTCATATAAAGAAATATATGTGTGAAAAATATTGACAGTCCCTTTGCATTAAAAAGAGAAGACATCCAAGTACAGATTATATGGTTAAAAAAATATAGGTAAAGTGAAATATGTAGAAAATTCATGTATTCGGTTCAATATTAGATAGATTTTCCTGGTCTAAAAAATTTTCCCCTGAAACTTCATTAAAAAAGTACAGTTTCATATTTTCTTTACAACCAGAAATGTAACTGTAACTACAGTTTAGTTTTATAGCTAAAATGATGGAACGCTGGTTTTATAAGAGGAATAACTGGTTATTTTTCTTTAAGAATGTTATCTGTGTTCCTGTTGAAAGTCTGATTGCTGCTGCATTTGTGTAGAACCGTGGGTTAAAAATAAATCAATACATAAAATCCAACAATAGAGAAAAGAAACAGATCTGCAAAAAGCCAAACTCCTATCCTAGTCAGCTTAGGCAGAACTGTCTCAGTTTTTCATTCTCCCCACTCAGCCCCCAAGATTATAGAGAGATTATAGCCCAGCAGAAATCAGCCTCCTGCTCAAAGTAGGAGTGCCAGCACCAAATCAGGTCAGTCACGGAACTCTAATCAATCACAGAATTTCTAGGTTGGAAGAGACCTCAAGATCATCGAGTCCAACCTCTGACCTAACGCTAACAGTCCCCACTAAACCATTTCCCTAAGCTCTACATCTAAACGTCTTTTGAAGACTTCCAGGGATGGTGACTCCACCACTTCCCTGGGCAGCCTGTTCCAATGCCTCACAACCCTTTCAGTGAAGAAGTTCTTCCTAACATCTAATCTAAAACTCCCCTGGCTCAACTTAAGCCCATTCCCCCTCGTCCTGTCACCAGGCACGTGGGACATGGAAATCTTCAGAGATGGAAGGAACTGTTCCAGTGCCACATTATCTTTGCAGTGAAGTTTTTCCTACCACCCAACCTAAACCTTGAGCCTCTATGACACTTGAACATACGGATGGCTTCCACTCTGAAAAACTGATTTACTATTAGAAAACAAACAACAATAACAGCTTGGTTTCTCTCTGTATCTCGAAATGAAACGATTGTTGTTGAGGGAAAACCCTTAGATCAGCTATGTAAAACATACTGCACAATAACAATGTCTGTGCCCTCTGTTCTAGCAGGATTACTCCTCTCCTGCAGTCACAAGCTATGATTACATTTACAAAAATGTGGTGCACATGTTAACAAAAATGTTAACATATCTATCAAGTGAAACTGTTGCTACTGAAGAGCCACAAATACACAATAGTAATTTCAGGAGCATTTTATTTCCTATGGGCTCAAATCTGGACACATGCATTGAACGTTCACTAGAAGCAGAACAATATCAAGTCACTTTCAGAGGAGATACTCCAGGTTCTCAAAGGAATTCATTTCATATGTTCTGAGAGCACTTCACAACTTGAGTCATATTTCTGTAAATGGGGACCATCAGGAGGTTAACTTCAAATGTACACTCCTGATCTGAACTAAAACTGGTCATTGTGCACTCTCCGTTTCAAATCCAGGTACTCTCACAGTAGCTTAGATTGAATATATTCTTTGCCTTCTCCTCTGGGATACTACAAATGACCGCTTTCCATCACTTCTATTGCTGCAGTGTCAAATAGGACTGTAATATGAGCCGCCAAATAGCAAGCTATCCTGATCTATATGTCCTGCCCATTCATTCCATAAGAAAATTCTTATGTTTTAACCCATCACACTCATCACTGGTGGTATGCTTAGCACATGAAGAAACTTGGGGCTAACATATGGACTCTGGCATCTTGAAGGATTTCTATTGCCCAATTTAAAATTTTAACATAATTAACTGTTCAATACCAGGTTGACTATAAAAGGAGCCTAAAAGACAAGAAAAGTCTAGTGTGCTCCAGATCTGTAATAAATAAGCATGAAAACCTGGCTGGGATGTGATTCATTCCCCTAAGAGGACTGATCCAGGAAGTATCCTCAGATCATGATTGACACTGGAAAAAAATGAGTTCACTGAGCTATATAGCAGCTCTGCTCCTAGATACATTCTTCACAAAAATTAGTTTTGTTTTCAATAATTTTAGGAAAGTTCCAAGTGCAAAGTCTTTATTTTTAGAGTGGAACAATTAACTAGTAGTCTACAAAGTAGTCTACAAAGAACATTACTAAAAGCCTTGCAGAGAACTGTTCTTTCAGAGACAGACTCTTTATCCAAGCAGACAGGACTGGAAAGTTTTCAGCCCCAAGTTACTGGCACCAAGTTACTCTAACTGTGCCAGGTCAACAGCCCAAACCTTGCTTCAGTATGGTCTTCCCTCTTACTGTTCCAAAGCCAAGCACTCAGTGTTTCCCTACTCCCACTTCTGCTGGTGGATACATGGAAATATTAAGTGGACAATGGCCAGGAAGAAAAGGGGTAGGGGATCATAAGAGTGATGTGCAAAAAAGGAACTACGGAAGTTCTCTGAGCCCTTATTTCAAGTATATCATTGGCAAATCTCACTCCCAATGTACCTGATGGTGAGTGTTCAGGTATACTTTCATATTAAACATTTCTCATTGGCTAGCTCTATGTCGTTTACTATTAAGTGCATTTTTTTTATTTTTATTTTTTTTTTATATTTCTTCAGCATCTACTTCCCCTCATAGAATGCACACCGTGCAAAGGTACTGGCATTACAATTTTGGATTCAGTTGTGGAGAATCAACATCCACTGGCATTTTATTGGATCTTGCCCTACTGTGCTTGTCACCTTCAGAAATGAGAGTGAGGATGGCTTTTCTTCTATGCCTTTTTAATTATTGTTTTAGTTAGGAATCTTTGGAAAACATTAGTTTGTGGCTGGAGAAGTGACAGTCTTGGTTAGAATTAACCACAATGATGTCCTAAAAATATCTGATAAACACAACAGAACGGATAGAATCTTATGTAAGAGATATCACAAAAAGGATTAAAGAGAAAATTGAAGAGTATTACCATATAAATGGAATCAAGGAAATACATTGACAAATGCATTTATCTATTCGTCAAATCAAACCATTACTTTGTTTCATAGGATAAGAAAATAGATGTTGCCTACCTTTTGTAATACACTCAAGCTATGTGATTTTCAATTATATCTTTAAAGTTACAAGGCTGAAAATTTAAAAGTAATGAATTAGAATATAATAGAGCAGAAATCACATAGACTGGAAAAGGAATTACCAAAAAAAAAAAAAAAAAAGTCATAAATATTTCAAAGATGATAGGTAACCAGACACCAAACTGCAAGCAGTGATTTGACAAATACAGCTGATTGATCTGTCCAGTCAAAATAAAGGCAACCAAACCATCATTGCGGTGTATCATTTTAACATTGCCAAATAAATCAGGATTAACAAGGAAGTATTCAGATCAGTAGACAGTACTGCTATATTGGAAGAAATTGACCTCCAAACGTCTCTAGATTGAGTGGGGAAAAAAAAAATAGAAAGCCAAATAACACATATGCATGATGCTGAGTATTTACTGGTGGAGGTCAATTGGAAAACACATATGCTTTGCTATTCCAAATTCAGGAAGCACTGTGAGAACTTGAATTTTAGAGAACAGCTTCATTACAGCATAGGTACAGAAAGGAATTCCCTGCAAAGTCAGGAGAACATGCAAAGGGAGTGAAAATGATACAACTCCTTTTTAATTTGTTCTAAGCAGGCAAAGCTGAACTATCAGACTGTTTAAATAAATATACATTCTGACAATATGTTTGTGTACATATGTAAACAATTGATTCGATATATGAAAATGATAGACCACGCTAAAAAATTTACTTGTACAAAACACTCTTAAAATGTAGTAATAATCAGGTTTACTTTTCATGTCTTCAGTTTTGCTTAATCTAGTTTAGAATAGGCTTTTCTGCATTTTATTATTCCCCAAGTTTTTCTTTCTATCTGAAAGTAAAAGTGACACAAATGTCATTTGTCAGGATTTTTTCTTATTGTGTATCTATCCACACAATGCCACTAACACTTTAAAAGTGTTCTCAAAAATAAAGCTGTAAGACATCACTATTTAGCAATCCTTCTGTGAAAGATCACCTTGCTAATCACTAATTAATAACAGAAAGACAGGACTTCTCAATCATTTTCTTCAGCTTGAAGAACAGCTCTTTTCTTCCTACTTATATGAATAATGCAAGTCAGGGAGAACAAACAGTTGCCCGTTAAAGTAACGATCTCATTTAAATACAGACAAGTGAAAATCATCCAAATACCCACTTAATTCAAAGACTCAGCTGACCTCTGTGGACCAATTTTTACCATGAATTGGTACAACTCAAAGCTAAAGGCATAAGTGCCTTCTTTTTTTCTTCAGACATATGAACCAGTCACATGGATAAAACTAATTTGATCTGTGAATGTTGGAAAGATCAAAGGCTTTTTTTTTTTTTTTATGGTAGTTCCACAAAACACTTTTTTTTTTTTTTTTAAGTAAACAAGTATTAATTTATTGTTTCTTTTTTTTATTTTTTTTTGTGAATTTGTCAAGTGTGATTACAATCTAAAATGTCACGTGGGTGTCTAGTACAGTTAGAAAATTGGAAGCAAATTTCTATTAATATGTAGGTAGGACAATAGCAGTCTCTCAGATTTCTCACTTATATCCTGGTCCTGCAGATTCTTTGTATCAAAAAAAATCCCTAGAATATGAATTTCAAATGACAGGAATATATCTCAGAATTAAAGCCTGAAGTCCACACCCCTCTATTTTCATAGGTGACATTCTCAATCTCTTTGAAGATTGAGGTCACAGTTTTGCAAAACTCAGAGTGGATCTTGAAGCTGAAACAAATACTTGGAAAACTGCAGAATCCCTAGTTCTTCCATACAGTTTTGTCCCCCGGTTGCATAAAGGATGAGTTATATCACATATGTTCTTTTCTTCCTGGAAAGAACTAATTTCTTTACTTATGGTCCTTCACAAGGGATTCTGATTGAGAACAGAAAAGTTAAGAACTGGAGCCCTTCACTACACATCTCTGACCGTCATATAGAAAAGCAGTTACATTGCTTTCTGTTAAATATCAAGGAAAAGACTTAATTTTGTACATATTTTTGTCCAATCCCTCTATAATTGTGATTATTCATTTGGTAAGTGTGTTTTCCAGTAACATACATTCTTGACAAACGAGTGTGTCAAAGCATTAAAGGAGATGGATTAGGTCTATAATGATCTGGTTCAGATGAGGCAGTTAAGCCACAAAGGCCATAACGTATGCAAGCAAGATTTAACTTTCATAAGTATGCCAATCGCAGCTGATCCATAAGAAAAGTTGAAGTCAGCCTTGCATACACTGAGGTTGAGCTGACAGTGGGCAAAAAAAAAATACTTCCACATTCACAGAATCACAGAATTTTCTAGGTTGGAAGAGACCTCAAGATCATCGAGTCCAACCTCTGACGTAACGCTAACAGTCCCCACTAAACCATATCCCTAAGCTCTACAAGTCATTCTCCTAAAAAAGGACGTATAGGAATCTTTTTAAGGGCTGCTCTTTGATTTTAACTTTAACTAATAAAGGAAACTTCCTATTATATTACAACATTATACAGCAAAATGGAGAAATAATCTCTTGGTATTTAAATGTTAAAGTCCTTATCAGTAATCTATCAGGTCAGGAACTCTGTGGATATTTTAAAATCTTTTCAGACTTTAAATTCATTTTGATTTACTATTATTTTCTTAAATACCTTAAAATTAGTACGGCATATCTACTATTTTTTGCTCCTGAAATGCAAAAATCTGACTCACGCTTTCAAGTCTATCTACACCGATGTGTCACTGAATGTGGTAAGAATCTGCATTAAATAAACCTAAATTTTGAAAAGGCGATTACTGTTATCTCTGTTCCTTCTATATTTTCACAAAGGATTTTTTTTCCCATGTGCCAAATATTCTTCTGTTAAGTTGAACATAATAATTGCTTACTTCATACTCTATGGTTTGTAATTTAACTTATGACGTACTAGGCTTACATGACAAAGTTTTGGAAACAGGAGGCTGCAAGGATGGTTTCTGCACCTATACTATAAAGAGCCAGCTCCAGTTGGCTCCAAAATGTACTTACCACTGGTCAAAGCTGATTCAATGAGTGATGCTGGTGACACATCTGTGGAAACACTTAAAAGAGTAAAAAGTACTGCAAACAGCTGTGAGAGAGAGGAGCAAGAAAAACATGAGAAAACCCTGAAAACACCAAGGTCAGTGAAGAACAGGAAGGATGTGGTCCAGGCAATGGAGTAGAAGTTCAACTGCAGCCCATGGAGGACCACATTGGAGCAGTGGACCACCATGGAGGACCCTGCAGTGGAGGAAGCTGCTGACAGGAACAGCTGTCCCAAGAAGCGAAGCCCTGTCCTGCTGAGAGAGCAGTTTGGTGGACACCTGGCAGACAGCTAATTCTAACCCACCACATATTATTTGTCCTTCTAAAGAAAAATTTACACAAAATAGTTTTTCTGTCTAACTACTTTTGGAGAAGAGGAGAAATGAGAGAAATCAGAAAGAAAGCTACGTATTTCTCTATTATCCCCCCACCTCCCCCCCACTTAAAAAATAAATAAATAAATAAATAAAATCAGTTGGCAATCTAGCAGTTTTATTTCAGACAAGTCCAAAACCAAATTTATTGCTTTGGTCTTTAGACCTTGTACAGCCTCTGATCTACACATCTGACTTTTGCAGTTAATATGGTTTTCTCAGAATTCAGGACTCCACACCATAAGAGCCTTCTCCACACTCCATCTTTATCCTTCAGGAGTCACCTCCAATACAAAACTACCTGCACATAGAAGACCCTTAGAGTATGAAAACAGAAACATGCCGATAAATATTCATGTGAAAAATAAACAAGTTTATGAAAATATTGCCAAAATACAGAAAACTACCAAGAGCTTCCACTTGCAGCAACACGCAGGCTGTTTAGGGAAGAATGGTACCAGACATCTCTGACCCTCTGATACCTTTAGCATGTCAGTCATTACTAAGCCAGAAGAGAAAAGACCTGATCATAAGTTTAAAGGAAGAAAAGTATTTTTTCAATGTACATTCTCATTCATCATGATTGATGAACATATAAATAATCTAGTATTTGATTAATTAACTTTAAACAATTAAAATTAAATTGATCTTTTGATTAAACCACCTCCAGCTAATCTCTGTTATTACTGGTAGTACTTTTTAGCAATTATGTTTGTAGGTATTAAAATGTTGCTGTTAAGAGTTACAGTTTTCTTTTGGCTCTACTACATTCAGAAGTCCATGCACTCCTCATGGTTTACAGTAGCATCATAAACTGTCTAAAAACATAGATTTTTTTTTCCTTTATTTCTATGACCCAATTCTAGGCAGAACAACATAAACCACTCTCACTGTGAATGTGTCTTTTTTATGTGGTATCTACACATACCAATTACTCTTCCAGATTATATACAGGAATAATGAAAACATGAACATGAGTTGCTATATAGACCTAACACTTCTTAACTTCACTGTAAGTAGGGGAAAGGGAGTGGAAGTTAGTAGCCCAAGATGATAGGGTAATTAATGATTCAAAATGAGAAAGCTGATTCACTAAGTAATATACAGGAATTAAAAGTCTACTTTAAATAAGCAAATTAATTATTGAACAAATTTGCTATCTATTTGCATGGATATAGAGTAAGGACCATGTTCAACTAACTGTAAATACAAATGTACATTTGCAAACCTGTATCTTGTACACCTGGCATGTAAAGTGCAAAGTCCATAAGTTTCCTGACAATCTTTCACTCAAATAAGGAAAATGTTGTGTGGCTCAAACACTTATCACAAAATCACTCTAATCAGTGTTTTTTTTCCCTCCTCCCTCATGGAAGTTCTTAAACATTAACTCAAAGTGAACCTGCACAGTTTTCCTACATTACATGAAGCTGAGCCTAACTTCTGATTTGAGACTTACGGTTAAAAAAGTAAATAAATATTTGTTTTATCTAAAACTTCACAGTTCTTCTGTGGAATATTACCAGGCTTGTTGGTATTGAAATACCATGTGACCATAAATCAGCAGACAATTGTTGAGAACAAGGGCTGGAGCTCTTCTCTGTGAAGATAAGCTGAAAGAGTTGGAGTTGTTCAGCTTGGAGAAGAGAAGGCTCTTGGGAGATGTTCCAAAAACTAAAGAGAGCCACCAGGAAAGCTGGGGAGGAATTCTTTATCAGGGAGAGTAGTAATGGTACAAGAAATAATTGTTTTAAACTAAAAGAGGGTAGACATAGGTAGATATAAGGAGGAAAGTCTTTACTTGGAAGTAATGAGGCAATAGAACAGGTTGCCCAGATAAATTGTGGATGCTTCCCCCTTGAAGTGTTTAAGGGCAGTTTGGATGGGGCTTTCAGCAACATAATATAGTGGGAAGAGTGTCTGCCTATGGCAAGGAGGTTGGAGTTAGATGATCTTTAAGGTCCCTTCCAACCCAAACCATTCTATGATACTATGAAACTGGGCTTGAGCCCAAAAGTGAGTTAATTGACATGCAGGAATGTGAGTTGATTGGCATGCTTACCTTGTTCATCTGGTCAAAGCACAGGACAGATGTTGAAGGCTTGCAGTTGAATACCCAGTATGTATGAGGCCTGGCAACTATAGCAACTAAATGATGTCTGGAGTGAGTCAGATGTCTCACAGCTCAATGTTGTTTCAAGTGAAGCTTCATACCAATGCCTTCATACCAAATGGAGTTTTTGGTTGATAGCAAGTTGAATATGAGCCAGCAGTACGTCCTGGCAGCCAGGAGGGCCAACCGTGTCCTGGGGTACATGAAGCATAGCATTGCTAGTCAGTCAAAGGAAGTGATTATCCCACTCTGTTCTGTGCTGGGACAGCCTCACCTCGAGTACTGTGTGCAGTTCTGGGCACCACAGTACAAAAAGGATGTGAAACTATTAGAGAGAGTCCAGAGAAGGACTACTAAGATGGTGAAGGGCCTAGAGGGAAAGATGTACAAGGAGAAGCTGAGGTCACTTGGCCTGTTCAGCCTGGAAAAGAGGAGGCTGACGGGGGACCTCATTGCAATCTACAGGTTCTTCATGAGGGGGAGTGGAGGGGAAGGCAACAATCTGTTCTCTTTAGTGACCAGTGATAGGACCCAAGCAAACAGCGTCAAACTGTGACAGGGGAGGTTCAAGCTGGATATCAGGAAGAGGTTCTTCACTGAAAGGGTTGTCGTGCACTGGAACAGGCTCCCCAGGGACGTAGTCACAGCATCAATCCTGTTGGAGTTTAAGAAGTGTTTGGACTATGCTCTTAGTCATATTGTCTGAATTTTTGGGTAGACCTGTGTGGTGACAGGAATTGGACTCAATGATCCTTATGGGTCCCTTCCAACTCAGGATATTCTATGATTCTATGATCCTAACTTTGCAGAACTGTCTGTTAAAGTCCTTACTGAACCTCATGACTTAATGGGAGGGCGTACCTCAGACACATACCTCAGACACATACAAAAACATTCAAATCTCAAATTCAATCAATACTTAAAAACAATCTGCAATATGTAGTATGATCACTGCTACTCATTTCACTTTCTTACCCTTTATCCATCAATTACAATCAATATCCATCAATTATTATATGTCAATAAGCAATAACAACATGTTGTAGCAGAACCTTAAACAATCATTTAACCTGGATTCAAATTCAATAAAATATTTAAAAGAATTTGCAAATTTAAAAACAGATTTCAATGAGTGAATGCAAAACAAGAATACATAGTTCAAGACAAAAATCAATGCAGGAAAAATTCTCTCACATATATTAACAGTGAACCTCACAATGCAAACTTTCTTAATTTTCACTAGTGGATCGACTTTCTTGAAAGAATGGTTCCAGTAAAAGCCCACAGGAATAGATGCTGTATTACTCAGTGCAATGTATATGTAGGTGATCAGAAACACCTTTCTCTTGCTAAAACACCTCATATAACACCTCATGATAAAACACCTCACGCACACAAACACACACACACACACACACACAAAAAAAAAAAAAAAAGCTACAAGCTTAGTTTCCGTATCTCAACTAACGCAAGGCCATTTTACACTATGCCTAGAATTTATGTAATTAGCAACACCCTGTTCAGCATCACTCCCCAACCCTAATATTCCATGGATGCTCCTTTGCCCTCATAACCACTTCATATCCACTTACAAGAGATAAGGTTATTTCTTGTTCACAAGTGTTGCCTCAGTTGTTTCACCTACGAGCTGATTCTACAAGCACTTCAATGGAAGCAGAGTTCTTCTGCTACAAACAAGACTAAATAGCCACCATAAATCCCTCATCAGAATTATTATAAATTTGATTCTGTTTCCACTTGCTAGTGGTAAATGTATTACAAGGTCACCGTACATATTATCAGTAAGGTATGGGGAGAGATAGAAGAGGAAGGGACAAGAAAAGTTACATTGTTTGAAAAATATTCATTTGTATCTTTCTGCTTAAAAACAGAGAGCTTCTGCTTAAAAACAGAGAGCTTCTCTACAGTAATGTACACTGTGGGGCATTGTTGTGCTAATGGCATTGTATGTTAAGCATGAAAAATTAAACAAATGCCTATTGAAATTATATCATATGATGAATAATTTAATGAATAGCCTTTATAGAATGTAAACATTCACAAATTACTTTACTATGAATTAGTAATCAAAAGCTAAATTATTTAAATTTCTGCAGCAAGAGAAAAACCTAATGAGATCATAAAGATTCCTTGTAAGAGAACTCTAGACTAAAAGAATGTTTTCCAGAAAGGTAATTTACTGTCCAATAATTTACAGTTATAAAATTGTGTTTTTTGCAGTCAGGATGATTTATTTTCTGCTCTTACCCCAATGAATGCTTGAAGTATAGCAATAACATTCTTCTGCAACTGTGCAGTGTCATAAACACTATGAAGATGTTTCCATAAATTAGAAGTACTTTTGGTCTAATTTTCCAGGAGCTGCCTTCAGGAAGTAGATATATGAGAATACAGTCATTCTTCTTTTTTTTTTTTTTTTAATATTTACATTGTAGTTAATTTTCAAGAGTGATATGCCTAAGAATGTCAATACTATAGAAAGCAAAGGATTTAAATATATTAAGATACAACTGTTCTACAGCTTAGTCTCTCTGAAAATGTTCCATGGTGAAGATACAGCTAAAGACTTCTCTTGTTTAGTTTTACTAAACTTTTATTGTGAACTATTGCATCCCGAGTCTCCTAATCTGTTCATTTTGAGATGGTATATATGTACTTGTGTTTTCACTGTTTTTAGTTGAATTTAGACTTGCAGAATTAGGACAACACAGTAAAACAGATCCAACATAAAAAGGTCATCGTTAGGTTCCTGCTAAAGTTGCCAATGACACAGATATATGTGGTGTATTTACTATAATTTAAGAACAAATAAAGAGCAGTGCCTTTTCATCATAGCTGCAATGGATTCTTCACTTAATAAATTAAGCAACATGAAAGTGATCTTCACCAACACGAAGTTAGTGGAAGATCAACTCATTTGTTTCATTTGTTTAAACACTGATTTCCATGAAACAAAATTTCAAAAGAGATTGAAATACTTTCACTTTCTCAATCATGCGCATAAATGGGCAGGAGGAAAGGGTGCTGTTGCACTGGTTCAGGATGGGTGAAGTGAAAAAAAAAAAGTCCTGTTTAAGAACAGCCTTGTAAAAACTCAGTAGAGACAGATGGTATGATACCATGCAGCTAGGAAAAGTTTTTTTTCCATTGGAAAAATAAAAAAAATAAAAAAAAATAGGACCCAGAGCACTGGTAAAGAAGACAATGAAACACATGATTTATTTATTTGTTTTTTTGTTTTTTTAGTGATATTTTGGAAAATATCACTGTAAAAACAGCAATTGTTCACCTAATTCTGTAAAAGTACAAAGGTACCAGAACAGAATTCACAGTAGGATCAAGAGCACTGTTAGCTCAGAGTAATTCTTCACAGGGACAATTGAAAACACTGCAAATGAAGATGAATGAGCTATTTTTTAGTTTGGAAGTATACTCAATATTTATTTTAGAGTTTACAAGCTTATCAGCTCCTGTCAATTACATTACCACTGGAAAAAAAAGGATCAAAACTATAAAACATGCAGTGCTGATCTAATCTTTAAAAGAAGTTTATGAACTAAATATAATTCTGAAGTTGTTAACAATTCAATTTGTAATAGTTCTGTGGAAAAAGTACTTTAAAAGTTACTGGGTTAAAACTAAGCCCATGTTCTCTCTCTTTCAGGAGCACATAGTTTTAGAAAAAAGGCAAAGGGACAGAAACATTTGAAGGAGAATTTAAAGAGTAGTTCTGTAAGAGGTAGAACTTCTCAGCTCTGTCAGAATAGAGCTCAACTTAGGCAACTTGTTGCTCTGAGAAGAAAACACAGAAATAACCAGTTACTTAATTCTTCAAGCCAGGTTCTAACAGCTATACGTAAAAATATTCTACATTTGTGTTCTACATTTTTGTACATATGCCTATGATAGCCGTCATTTCTACAAAGTACCACCTAAGTTATGCATTCAATGTACTTGAATAGGTCCACAGAGAAAAAAGATAAAATAAAACACTAAGGTCTATAAGAATGATAGTCCAGTTGAATAAAATAAAATAAAATAAAATAAAATAAAATAAAATAAAATAAAATAAAATAAAATAAAATAAAATAAAATAAAATAAAATAAAATAAAATAAAATAAAATAAAATAAAATAGAGAGATTTATAGGTGCAGAGCTGAACTATGAACAAATTATTTGCAGAATTGTAGAATCCAAGAGGAAGAATGCCAACAAGAGAGAGACATAATTCCCAGGAGCTAACAATGACTCCATAATCTAGACCAGTCCATCTATCTTTGCCTGCAAGACAGAAACATCAGTCCCAGTGTAAATCCCAAAATCAATGATTCAGATGACTTGGCAACCTTCAATGAACTGCATTTGAATAGTTCACACACAGTGCATGACTCAAGAGGGTCATCATTTTGTATCACCCTTCACTGTGGTGGCATTTCATACTCCTGAGGTTACGAGAGAGTCATTTTTAAACAGCCATCTCTCATATCCAGAGGATTAGCAAAAAGAGATGGCAAAAACAAAACAGACAAACAAAAACCAAAAACCTAAAACATGTTTAGTTTATATGAAGAAAAAAAAAAAAAAAAAAAAAAAAAAACAGACAGAAATAACACCCACCCAAAGGAGAATGGTTGCTAAGGATGCTGTTTCAAAGCTGAGCAAACTACGGCACAGAATTCCTGTGAGAAAAAAGAGGGAGGGAGGAAGGAAGGAAGGAAGGAATATCTAGTATATTGAAGGCTAATAGTGACAGTACTTAAACTCTCAATGAGCAATCTCAAAGACCAGCTGCTACAGCTCAGGTAGGTTATCACAACACTGTAGAGCTAGTAAATAGTAAACCTCCCAAAAATTCACAAAGGAAAACTAGCACGTCTAAACAATCCAGCTCCATGAGAATGAAGCATAATTATAATAGCAAGATTAAATGACATGGTAATTATATTCTTGGTAATTCCCAGACTGATAATTTAATAATCAATGAAAATCGTTCAGTTATACAACCCATTTGTTACTTCACAGTCAGAAGGAGATACTCTGAGTGCTTGTTGTTGTTTATCACCTGCTGATTTTCTATCATTTACTTCCATTGTTGCTCCATTTAAGTACTCATTTTCTTTATTGTTTCATAACTTTTTCTCTCTTAGACCTCCCTCAAAATACTTCTTCCTCTTTTATACTTCCACTTTCCCACTAGAAAATAAGTAAAAGAAAATAAACATTTTATGACAGTAACTATGTAGGATTATGATCTATTTTCATGAAACCATTCAAGATGGAAATGCTATGAATTTGATGTGAAGAACTAGGATCTTTTGAATATGACAGTCACCACAAAGCAAGATAAATACAGGCCAGTAGTCTCCCCAAAGTCATGATACGCAGGAAACCCCCTCCAGTTTGGGTAGAGAAAATGGAATAAATATTTTCCCATAACTCATATAATTAAAAGAAGTTTTGTAACTTTTTGGCTAGCTCAACCTTAATATTTTTCCCATGCCAGTAATTACCAGAACACAGCTACAGATACTTCTTGTTCCAGTTAGACTAGACAACCTGGGATACATGAAGTAGAATCTGTAAATCCCTACTCTTTTATGACAGCTGAGAGATTCAAAGAAAATGAGTAAAATAAATAAATAAATAAATAAATAAATTATATACAGTCATATTTGAAGAATTTGTCCTGAATGTTTAAATGTTAAATGTTTTCTGACAAGATGTCATAATTTATGTAAATCTAATAATAATAATACACAGTAATGCAAGGACACACAAGCGATATAGATGTTACCATGCAAAAGTGATAGTAGCTTGAGAAGTAAGAGAATTAGTCTTAACTATCAAGAAAAATAATATATAATTTACCACTTAAGTATTAAACACATTGTTAGAGGTATTATTTTTAACACCAGTGCCTTGGAAATAACTTTGGTAATAGGTTTCATTACTTTTTTAAAGAAAAAAAGTGTAAGTCCATCTTCAAATCCTGAAGGAAAAACAAAACAAAACAAAAACTTCTGCTAACATCATAGATCATAAAGATTGGGGTGCATGGAACAGTCAGATACATAGAAAAAAACACATGATAGATCTCCCTTATGTTAAAAATGTACATGACAGACAAGTGTGACGATAAATGGGAATGAGGTCTCAATTTTTCTAAGTGCTGAAGGCACCTTAGTAACACTATGGCAGAGCTGATAGGTTATTTAATAGAGATTTGAAAGCTGTAATTAACATGGTATTCATAAGATTACAGTGCAATTTTAACAGATCTCTTAGGTTGCAATCAAAAAATATAGCTAAAAAAAAAAAAGCTGTATACAAATTTATCAAAGTGGGTGGGTGTCAGGTGAGAATGTTGTTAGGAGATGACGTTGAGTGATGATTTCAGAGATCTGTCTGAATTATCTTAATTTTCCCCCTTTTTACTTTAAAAATCAATTAATCTAATTTGATTGAGTAAGAAAAGTCAACAGCTCACATGACCATGCTTCTCTCCTCTCTATAGATTTGTAGCCTGTCATATTTTGAATATCTTGCAACAGATCTAGGCCTGTGATTTTTCTTTAGTCATGGTATATTTTACTGCTCTTCCTTTTTTGTGCAATTGTTAAGTTTTGCCTAAAGGTTTTTGGGAGCAATTAAGAGTGACGAGTGCAAAAACAGTATGAGCTTGTACAGTAAGTTTCACCCTCCTTTTCATTTGTTGCATTCATATGACAATAAAGCCCAAAATCACAAAGCTGTTTGAACATTTCACCCAATCTGTAAACAAGAGGAAGATGAAAAAACACCTTTTGTCTGAAGAAATAAATATCTACTATTTCTCACTCCTTATCTACTTCTGTCGTGGTTCATTAGGACTGCTACCTGATGACTGATGTTTCAGTCTGGCATAGTATAAATAATGATTTAAGTTACACTGAGAACAGCTGATTCATATATATTTCTTGCATTCTTAGAGCCCTTAAGCTGATAAAGATTTCAAGAGTCACAAGGAATGTGTGTCTTTTACTTGATTCTAAATTAGTTTTCCTACTGACTAGTTGGCTTGTTGTGAATGACCACTACAGCAATTTTGGTGACACATCTTCAGGTGAGCTCACTGAAGGTGACAAATTAAAAAAGAGCACACAGAGCTATGCAAACTGGAATGCATTGAGAGGGACACCACTCTATGTCATCATTCAATGGATAAGGATTTAGTTTGAAGATCACACCCAGAGAGTGATTGCTAATGGCTCTGTGTCCAAGTGGAGGCTAGTGACAAGTGATGTCCCTCAGGGGTCTATCTAGTGACCAGTACTGTGTAATATTTTTATCAGTGAAAAAGACAATGGGATTGAGTGCACCTTCAGCAAGTTTTTGATGACACCAAGCAGTTCATAAAACAGAAGGAAGGGATGCTGTCCAAAGGCACATGGACAAGCTTGAAAAGTGGGCTCATGTGAGCATAATGAGGTTCAACAAGTCTAAATTCTAGATGTTGCACCTGGGTCGGGACAATCCCAGACATGAGTACAGACTGGGTGAAGAACTCATTGAGAGCACCCCTGGGGACTTGGGGTTCTGGTGGATGAAAAGCTTGACATGAGTCAGTAGTGCATGCTTGCAGCCCAGAAGGCCAACTGCATCCTAGGCTACATCACCAGACAAGAGGCCAGAAGGCTCAGGGGCGACCTTATTGCTCTCTACAGATATCTTAAAGGAGGCTGTAGAGAGGTGGGGGTTGGTCTGTTCTCCCACGTGCCTGGTGACAGGACGAGGGGGAATGGGCTTAAGTTGCGCCAGGGAAGTTTTAGGTTGGATCTTAGGAAGAACTTCTTTACCGAAAGGGTTGTTAGACATTGGAACAGGCTGCCCAGGGAAGTGGTGGAGTCACCATCCCTGGAAGTCTTTAAAAGACGTTTAGATGTAGAGCTTAGGGATATGGTTTAGTGGGGACTGTTAGCGTTAGGTCAGAGGTTGGACTCGATGATCTTGAGGTCTCTTCCAACCTAGAAATTCTGTGATCCTGTAAAGGTCGAGGGAGATGATTATCTCCCTCTACTCTGTCCTCATGAGGCCCCATTTGGAGTATTGCAGCCAGATCTGGAGCCCCCAGCCCAAGAAAGGTGTGAGTTTGAGTGGGTTTAGAGAAGAGCCACAAAGATTATCAGAGGGCTAGAGCACCTCTCATATGAAAAACAAAAAAAAAAAAAAAAAAAAGAAAAAAAAAGGCTGAGAGAGTGCTGGGAATGTTCAACCTAGAGAAGAGAAGGATCTGGAGAAAACTTTTCAGCTTTTTAGTATTTCAAGGTGTGAGTGAGTGGCTTATGGAAAACGATGGAGATAGACTCATTGCTCGGTCAGAGAATGACAGGACAAGGCTGAATGGTTTTAAACTAGAAGAGGGGAGATTTAGATTAGATGTTAGGAGAAAATTCTTCACTCTGAGGGTGGAGAGGCCCTGAAATAGGTTGCCCAGAGAGGTTGTGGATGCCCCGTCCCTGGAGGTGTTCAAATCCAGGTTAGATCAGGCTCTGAGCAACCTAATCTAGTAGGTGGCATCCCTGTCTATGGCCATGGGGTTGGAACTAGATGATCTTTAAGTTCCCTTCCAAACCAAGCCATGATTCTGTGATAGAATCTTGATTATATCAAGCTTGATTCTATGATATCAAGCCATGATATAATCAAGTATGATTCTATGATCCTTATACTAGCACACAGTAACTTTTTGTGAGATGGAGTTGCACCCTGAGTCTCAAATGAATATTCTTTGGGCTTTGGGACCTTTAAAAACTAGAGAGTACATTCTCTAGGAGGTAAGTGGTACTAGTCATATAAACATACCAAATGTCCATACCATTCTTTCCATTTAAATAACTTCATGCATTTAATGTAAGGTAAACCATCATGTTGTTTTGAAGAACTGTTGTTTTTTCACCCTTTATCTTGCATCAGTTCTTTCAAACACGGTGACATTTGTTCTTCGGTTAATGGTTTGAAAGATATGTCATAATCTTGACTGCCACAGAAAAGAAGATCTACTGTAAGCATCTTATCATGGTCTATATACCAATTTCTGTTTTTTCAAGAACACCTGTAGAGGACTTTGAAAGTCACTGATTTGACAACCTAGAATTTAGTTTAGTGATTGTGTTTTATATTTATAGATATAAGGTGACTTCAAGTTTCCAGGAGAAACTTCTGATGACTGTCTAGAACATCAAAATTGTTCTTATTTTTTGTCTGTGTATCTATTAACAGTTAATGAGTTAATGTTTTTCATCCCTGTAATCTGACTCTTGTGGTATCCCTATAAATAATTTAAACAAAGTACACATAATCTTTTTGACTATCTTAACTTTCTCCATTATGACTGTGTAACTAAAGTTTCTACAGCTTATACCAAATCCAAGCCTAATTTCAAGGCCTTAGAGTCAATCACTAACTGAATTTTTATCATTGGCATATAGTCTTTCTTCTGAGATATTGTAATTATAATTTCTGCACAAATAAATAAAAAGCTGCATATACCCTTTGTTCATTGGTATATATTTTTATGTGTAATACATTACATGTTTTGAATTTAAGTCATGTAATTCACCCTTACTACAACTATTTCTTTATATCTGTGCTGCTTCTTAGACAACCTTACCAGAATATGAGATATGTGGCATTTATGTGACTTATCTTCATGTCTACAACTATCTAGATGCTTGTATTTCTTATAGGCTTTTTTTTCAGTATTTTCATTTGCTCCTAAGGAGTCCGGTGCATTCATTCTATTCTGTTTTCATTCTCTGGTGTCTGGCCATCTATAGTTAAAAGCTTTTCATCTGTCTCTGAAGTACAATCCCATTAATATTTTTTTCAACTTGTCATCTTCATCTACTAATGCACAGCTTTATGAGCAGCAGCTGAAATTCCCATTCATCTTTGGCGTTCTCTCATGAAAGCTTTCAGTTTGAATGGGATTCCTTTCAAATAACTCACACATTTCAAATAAGTTGGAGACTTACAATCATCGTGTTATTTTTCTATTGGACTCTCATTCTCTCTCTTTCTTTTTGTCCCATGTATATTTGCAGGTGTTCTGCCTTATAAGTTGCTGGCCATCTGCATCCTTCACATTCTGCAGATATTAACATTGTGTAGCTCTTTCCATCTGGCTATTCTCTCAGAAATGTTTCCATTTCAAAAACAACTGGAAATGATCTAACTGCATTTGCCAGTTAAGCTTTCCTTTGACATCCTGCCTTGTAATCAGAAAAAAAAAAATCTTCAACTTAACTTCCAAAAATCAAATTAATTTTTTGGATCCCCAATGGTCTTCCTTTTGCTTGGATTGTATACACACACTAAAGAGGGTAGCTCTCTTAGAATATCTGTAACAGCAAATCCAGTGAAAAGGAATGCCTCATTACATTAGGCAATATACAAATGCAGCAAAATGATAGCCCTTTAACCCAATTTCTTTCAATCTACACTCTCCTTTTGAGAACACTGACATGTCACCTATCAGTAGAAATCAATATAGAAACATCAGAAAGACGACCTATATGGGAACCTTTTACATTTCAAAGAAGGTGACTAAATGATAGCATATTTGCACCCTTAATTGTTTGTTTAATGGACAGATTATCACTTGGCATTTCTACCAGCAGTTTAATGTCTTAATTCAAACATAAAATAGCATCATTAAGCATTTATTTTTTTTGCATTCTTCCTGTTATTTCCAAGCCTAAAATACCAGATAAAAAACATGGTTGATTTAATTATTGTGAATAGATAATATCCAGTTCTTAATCACATCTACTGTATGTTTCTCTCATCAACAGATCAGAAGAGGAAAAACTACTCTATCTTTTCTTTTTTCCTTCAATATTCATTACCTTCCAACTTAAAATATTTAGAAATGCTTTTGTGCTGAATCAAAGTTTAACATATTCATCAAAATATGGTAAGAGCATTGATTTTCCCATTTTTTAAACTTTTCTTTCATATGTATTGTAAACAATTTTTTTTTTGATGCATACAACTTTACTACTTTAAAAACAATGACAATTAATCTATTTTACCCTTTAATGAATTCTTTCAGTAAACTGAGGAACATACAAGAGGCTGAGATGAAAAAATGATTTTCATTTTGTGATCTCAGTAAAATAATCTCCTTGATTACACATTAACAAATCACATGTAATACAATAAATGTTCCCTACATTATGAGTTTAAACATTATATCACCAGGCTGAAAGTCAACAAATACCATAAAGTTCAGGTTAGAACTTTAGAAGGGGAGGGGAGAGGATAAAGCTGAGCATCCAAGTCTCTTTAACTCAGAAAAACACAAATGCTTAAAACAGCACACATGCCAGGTAAGTAACTGCTTGCCACTTGGGGAAAAGCAGCAAATATGGTACCCAAATTCAAACTCTAAAAATCCATGAGTCACACTCTTAATCTGCTTTCCTAAAGGAGTAAATAACTCCTTTATTCCCGGATACTTGGTAAAATACAAGCACTTCTAAAATTTTAAGCTACCGTATGTTCACATATCTTATGGAAGCACATTTGCTTACTTTTCACACAACTCCACTTTCTCTTATTTTCTCAAAATACGCATTACTCCTACTATTTCCCTAAAGGCTTAATTTTTAATGCTTTAGTGGAGAACGGAGAGAAGCCAGGAGTAAGGGGAGAAGCAGAGAGGCATCTCATACATGGTGTACTAGGTAACTCAGGGAAAAGCAGCTTTTGTGAATAACTGCAGCAGGTTTTATTCCAGAAATAAACTAACCTAAAGTTCATTAACCACTCCATGTCACGCAATAAAATTAAAGAGAAGGGACACTCTATGATGAAGGACAAACCATCACAGAAACTTTTTCACATTAGTGAAGTGAGTGCGGGAAGCCTTTCAGCAGGTTCCTGAGGATCTGAAAGAAGGACTCTCCAGCTTTTAAACAGGAAAAGGATATTTCCTTGGAGCATACAGCTATATATCTCAACCATCTGATATCTACTGGACATAAAGACATGCTTGCAAGGCACACCAAATAATAGTAGCACTATTTCCATTGACCAAAGACAATGAAGCTTAGAGGAAGAAGGTATAAATTCTTTCTATGAAGCTAGAAAATACATTTCTGTTACTACATTCTCATGCCTCAAGTTTTGCAGGAAAAGCTTTTGATGGTGCGAAGAATAAATGAATTTAAGTCAACAGAGAGAGAAATTGAGTGAATATCTGTTGTCAAACTGTCGCATTGATGAGGTGGTACACCAAGTATGCCTCAGTAGGATGACATTTGTATTGACTTATAGTAATCAAAACATAGTTGTATCAGAGGCCATTCATAAAACTTAAATGTTGCTCAAATACAGTTTCAAAATATACTTGTGATAAGCTGTTAGATTATTGTTGTGCTTTAACCCCAGCAGACAGCTCAGCATCAACAAGCTGCTCACTCACTCTCCCCAGGTGGGACAGGGGAAAGGTAAAAGTGCAAGAACTCAGCAGTTGGGATAAAGACTGTTTACTAGGTAAAGCAAAGTCCTCATAAACAAGCAAAGCAAACTAAACCATTCACTACTTCCTATCGGCATGCAGGTGTTCAGCCACTTCCAGGAAAGCAGGGCTCATCATGCATAATGGTTTCTTGGGAAAACAAACTCCATCACTCCAAATGTTCCCACCTTCCTCCTTTACACAAGGTTTTATTACAGAGTATGATGCCATATTGTGTGGAATTTCGCACTTCAGTGCTTGGTAAAATTCTAGAGAAGATTATTCTGGGAGTTACTGAAAAACACCTAAAGGACAATGCAGTCATTGGTCAGAGCCAACATGGGTTCACTAGGGAAGGGTCACATCTGGCAAACTTAATTTCCTTTTACAACAAGATCACCCAGCTAGTTGAGCAAAGGAAGCTAGTTGATGTAATCATTCTGGATTACAGTAAAACTTTCAGTACTCTCTCTCCTTATAGACAAAATGACCAGAATACAGTTAGATAAAAGCATAATAAGATGGAGTAACAATTGGCTCATGTGTTGGGCCCAGAAGATTCTTGTAAATGGGGTTACATCAGGTTAGTGACTTGTCATTAGTGGGGATCCACAGGGCTCTATTTTAGGACCAGTCCTCTTCAATGTTTCTTTAAGCAATTTGGATGAAGGAATTGAGGTATTCTTTGAGCAAGTTCATGGATGATATCAAATTGGGTGAAGCTGTTTACTCCATTAAGGGTGGTGAGGCCTTGCAGAGAGATGTGGACAAATTAGAGGACTGGGAAATCAGCAACATTATGAGGTATAACAAGAGCAAGTGCCAGATGTTGTACCTGGGATGGGGCAGCCCTGACTTTACATACAGTTTGGGGTACAAGAAGCTGGAAAGCAGCCCTGTGGAAAGGGATCTGAGTTTTCTGGCTGATGGCAAGTTGAATATGAGTCAACAGTGTGGCTTGGCAAACAAATGGGCCAATGGTGCCCTGGGGTGCATCAGGCACAGCATTGCTAGCCGATCAAGGGAAGTGATTGTCTTGCTCTACTCTGTGCCGATGCAGCTTCACCTTGAGTACTGTGTGCAGTTTTGGACACCACAGTATAAGAAAGATATAAAAGTGTTTGAGAGTGTCCAAAGGAGGGCAACAAAGATGGTAAAGGGTGTAGAGGGGAAGATGTTTGAAGAGTAGCTGAGGTCACTTGGTTTGTTTAGCCTGGACAAGAGGAAACTGAGGGGAGGCCTCATCGTGGTCTACAACTTCCTCACAGTGGTGCGTGGAGAGGCAGGCATTTCTCTCTTCTCTCTGGTGACAGGGAATGGCTTGAAACTGCAGTGGGAGAGGTTCAGGATGGATATCAGGAAAAGGTTTTTCACCAAGAGAGTGTTTGGGCACTGGAACAGGCTCCCCAGTGCAGTAGTCATGGTCCTGAGCATACCAGTGTTCAAGAAGCATTTGGACAACACTTTCAGACACATGGTCGGATATTTTTTTTCTTTTTTTTCCTTTTTCTTTTTGGGTAGTCCTGTGGTGACCCACAAGTTGGACTTGATGATCCCCGTGGGCCCCTTCCAACTTGAATATTCTATGATTCTATGATGCCTTTAGACAGTCTGGGTCACCTGTCCTGTCTGTGTCCATTCCCAGCTCCTGCTGCATCTCAAGCCTCCTTGCTGGCAGGGCAGCATGAGAATTTGAAAAGCCCTTGGCTCTGTGTATGCACCGCTCTGCCACAACTAAAACATTGTGGTGTTATCAGCATTATTCTCACCCAAAACCCAAAGCACAGAATCATACAAACCTCTGTGAAGAAAATTAACTATCCCAGGCAAAAACATGATAATTAAGCAAAAGGCTAAATGTGTGAAATTTAAAACTGTTTAACAAAAAGTGATTTCTGACACTGAGTTGTGATCCAGTATAAATTCAAAGTAGCTATACAAACTTTTAACATGTACTACACTGTTTTCTACTTCATCAGCCAACTGCACATACTTAAGCTAAAGTTATACCTTGACTGAAAATCTAAATGTTTTTAATGATATCACAATACTGAAAAACTGTCAACTCACATATCTTTTAACACACCACAAAATAAGGAAATAAATGTTATACATAGAGATGTGAAAAAATAACAAGGTCTGATGTCCAAATAGCTTATGGTTCTTACACTGCATTTCACTTTTTATTATTTAATGGAGGCATGTATCTGTCTAGTTCTTCAGACTTGCACCTGTTTCACATTCCTCTGAGTGCGAGCAGACCATCAAGTTAATACATTCATGTACTCATGGATTTTAGTGTTCTTTCTTTTCAGACAGAAGGCTTTATTTATTTAAATATGACATTCACCCTTTAGTGCATTTATTACAGGGCTGACATTTTACATTTTTTTTTTCCATCAGAATCAAGCACTACAAGCATTAACTTTTATTGAAGCCTTTGCAAGCATTTATCTGAGTTAGAGGTTTTTAAGGTTACTTATCATTTAGGTGTGGTTTTGGCTTCTAAAATTTTAATTCTTTTTACTCAGAAAAGTTTTATATGATATACAAGATGTAACATAAAATTCTCCCAAACAAAAACACTGTTTTGTGACTCAGAACATGGAAAGAAAAAGATGTCATGTGTGTGTGTGTTTATGTTGTGTTGTTTTTTTTTTTTAAACTTTCTGAGCTAGAAAGGAAAATACGGATTCTTCTCCCATTTTAATTTGTTCAAAAAGACTCCTCAGTTCTGCTACTCTGCCACTAATAAGAGTATAAGATAAGTTGAGGAAAAGGATTTGGGAGTAGGAATAAGACAAGGAGTCCCGCTGCACCTTTCCTTACTGATAATCCCAAAGGTTATAATCCCTTTGCTCCTCATGTTGTTGACACCACAACCTTTCCTGATACTAATGCTCCAGAGTATCACGAGAGCATTTACTATGAAGAGCACTTTTTTCCTGGGCATATCTGTCATTACTAACAAACACAGGTTTTCTTTTCCAAGCAATTCAACACGTAAAATGGCAGAAAAACACTGAACACCTGTTTTTTAGTCTTCCAAAGGGAAAAACAGATAGGCAGTTGGTTTTGCATGAGCAATGGTTTAGCTCCAATGGTTTTTTTCCATTTCAGCTGTTAGATGTATAAAATACTACTTGGCTTCCACCTTTGTTTTTTTCCTGTTTATGAACTCCTAAGAGCTAAAGAAATTATTAACATTTAACAAGAAAGAGTTGTGATAATGTTACTCATTTTGCAGCAGATTTTAAAGTAACTGATAATTACATGACAAAACAGCCTTCTGGGGTTATAGTGGAATCAAGAGTTCCAAAGAACACACAATTCACTTGTCTTTCTCCAATTACAGAAATGCTGTAACTTCTTTCCCAGAAGAACCACCAAACCTTTCTCCAAACACAAAATGCTGCATAACACTCAGGCCTACCTGTCATTTGATTAACACAGTTAGGAACACAACTTGCATACGAAGTCCCTAAACCACACATAGTATTCATGAGGAACACAGTGGCTGTTCTCACTGGACATAGGAGGCAGCTTGCTGGTTTGACTCACAAGGAGGAAACTTCCTCTCCCAAAGACTCCCTCAGAAGCATAGTGTTTTCCACATAGATGGGTATGAATCTTGCAGGCTCTTGATGTGACTGTAAGGCTTTACCTCTTCCCTAAACACCATAATAACTGCCACATGTTCTACCCTGCTTAGCATTTACAATGCAAGCATTAAATACTAACCATAAAGAATTTTAAGTCATCAAGGACATTTTTAAAGCTCTTCTTTGTGTCTTGTGTTTGAGATTTTTTTTCTTTACTATTGTTTCTTTTCCACATTGCTTTCCTGTCCCTTTTGTACTGTTATATATGCTATTTGCCCCATCACAGCAAGAAATGTTTAACTAATGTTTTTTTTTCCCTTAATCAACTTCACCCCTTCCCAAAGCATTTGCAAAACTGTTAGCATTATGCTTCCCATCTGACAGACAGGAACAGAGGATCTGAACATGGAATTCAAGCCCTTCAAATCATACTTCAGTGGGAATAGTCCCATGTATTTCACTATTTAAGAATAAACAAACACAAAAACAAAACCACAAAATGCAGTCTTTCTAGTGGTTTAGGCCTCTTATGAGTTTTACACAATGTATATGTCAAGCTATGCATCACTTGAAAACATTCCTTTAAGCTACTTCCACCAAACAGACATTTATGGAGGATATTAAGAAGATAAGTGCCCTTTCTCCACCTTTCATACATTATTTCTGGGCCCTGTCCCTGCCAACTATTTCCTTGATTCAAGGTTATCTTGGGTCAAGTTAGATAAAGGTTAAAAAAAATCTCCAAAGACATTTTCTTATTTCTAGATTTGACAACAGCTTTTAGGAGAGACAAACTTCAGGATTTCTAAGTTGATTATAATAAATCCACTGTCTATATATAGATGTATAGTTATTATCTGAAGGAGTGTTAGCTGGTGATAAATTTGATTATAAAATTACTTTCACAGACAGTGCTACTCTGAATAATGATCACAAGACCAATATTAATATTTTATATTCAAGAACTCCATTCTTGTATTGTTCAATATGGAGAATAAAAGAGATTTTGCTCTTTGTTATGATTTTTTTTTATTTGAATTGACTACATAATAAAGTATTTCTACAATTATCACTAACAGAAAGACCATATGAACTTTTAATTTGCGTCTAACAGTAAAATGGCATAAAAATTAAGAACTGCTGGCCTTCTCAAAATCAAGGAATTTTTGAAGATGGGGTTTTCTTTTTTAATTGTCCTCCAGGTGGTTGCAGGGGATTAGTTACCATTATGCCCATACATCTTGACACAGCATGGGCATAACGGCCTGATCATTATTTAAATATCTTGTACGCATTAAGGTAAGCATTTCATCCTCTATGAAATGGTAAATTTTTTTGGCATGAATTATAAGGCAAGTGTACCTTTTAATGACATAGACAGAGCCTGGTACTTTGTTCACGTGAAAGGGAGAGGTTGAAGGTTTTGCATCAACATGATTTGAGCAAAATTTTTGAAAATAAATGTACTGCAGTAGAGTTAATAAGTGGAAAGCTTGACTAGGATGCTGAAGGACAAAAATAAATAAATAAATAAATAAATAAGATTTATATACTGTTATTAAAGACTTAAAAGACATTGTTTGTCTTTCAAATGATATTCAGCACACACACTTAAACTTCAGTACTCCAGTTTAGATGTCTGCCATGAGAAAGGGAGCAAGAAACACAGTGAAGAGCAGTTCCCACATGAAAATAAAGCAGCTGAACCCAACAAAAATAAAAAGTGAGTGTATCAAGCAAGTCATTTATATGCTACTTTTCAAGGCAAAGACTAGAAAGAATCAGAGAATAAACTATGAAAGAGAGATATACAGATTCTTACATCAACCAATCTGTCAGATTAGTCAAACTTCAGTGCTGAAATCTTCAACTGTCTTCTAAGCATGCTCAAACTATTCCAGTGAGATATGTGTCAGGACAGCATTACACATAAAAGGAACTGATTCTTTAATATCCAAGCACTGGAAAATGGAAATTCTCTAAAGAATACATTAATTCTCTAAAGAATACATTGAGGATAGAAATGACAATAGACCAAGCATGACCGAAGATAAGTAACAGATCTGAGAAGCAGTTGTAATTCATGTGTGCAACGAGTGAGAGACAAGAAAAGGTAAAGACAAATTACTGTCTGGATACAGAGGAAAGCTATGATCTTCACTTTGTAATTTCTCATCTTAATCTAGACTAATTTATTGCTCAATTGATACTTTTTGGGAATGTAAGAAACATAGGTTTAACTTCCTTCAGACCAAAGAGAAATTTAAACAGAGGTATCTCATTTCCTGCACAACTGCTCAAGAAATTGCATGAAAACACATATTAAAACCAAGAATTCATTTGCTTTGCAATCACCTTGTTGTTTTTCAAAGAAGAATTCAGATATATATATATTCTTGAAAGGAAGGACTGACTGATTCTATAAATGTTAGTGATTTTGTCTTCCTACCAAAGCAGGCACTTGCCGGAACTCTGCAGCAATGCTTAACATCTGAGTCCTGATTTAGATGGGAGATTGAACTGTACTGCTCAGAGTGGGAGTTGATTCCACCCTAGGCACTCAGGTGACTTTTGAGAACTGCAGAGATGTCTGCAAAATCAGAAGGATGTGAGCACAAGACAGGTGTCAGACTGTAGTTCTGCATCTATGCTTCGCAACTCCACCTGGACAGTGCTTTATTGGCTTTGTCCCTTGAGCTTCAGTGTTGCACGAGACACAAAGTTTTGCAATTATATATTTATTTTGACAGACTTCTTAGGAAAATGTCAATGTACCACCAAGGGTTGTTACCTTTTCAATGTATATAACTGTGGTGGGTAGACCCCAGCCAGCCACTGGGTACCCATTCAGTCACTTGCTCACACCCCATCAGTGGGAAGGGGCAGATAATCGAAGGACAAAAGCAAGAAACTGGTGTGTCAAGATAAAGACAGTTAATAACAGTGAAGCAGTGTGCACAAGAAAATCAAAATAAGATGTTTATTCACTACTTCGCATGGGCAGATATCCAGCCACTTTCTGGAATGCAGGACTTCAGCATGTATAACTACTTGAGAAGACAAATGCCATAACCACTGATGGCTATCTGCCTGTGCCCTACTCTTTGTTCTCCTTTCCCTGAACTTTTACTGATGAGCGTAACATACTATATGGTATTGGAATATCCCATATTCAGTATAGAATATCCCTTTGATCAATTCTGATCTGCTGTCTTGGCTGTGCCCCACTTCTCTCACCTCTTGCCTACCCCCAGCCTAATCACTGTAGTGGAGTGGTGGGAAAAAGAGAAAATCTCAATACTGTGCAATTGCTACTTAGCAATTTTCAAAACATTGGTGTGTTACTAACATTCTTTAAGTCACAAATCCAGAACCCAGCACCATACAGGCTGTTATGTAGAAAGATAACTCCATCTCAGCCAGACCTCGTACAATTACTTTGGATTGTTGATCAGGCTTGCATATTATTTCACTATTAAAAAAAAAAAAAAAAATAGAGGTTTCTGTTTGGGGGTCCAATTTTGAAAAATATAAAGGTAAATCCATAGTTAGACTAGGTTAAAAAATAATAATAAAAATAATAAAAAAGACTAAAAAAATCAAAATAAACAAAAAAATATAGAATATGCTCAGCTATCAAAGAAATGTTTGGGTCATGGAAAACAAAAATTCTCTTCAACGTGGAACATGAATGCATTAGTTTTGAAACACTTTCATTAGTGAAAAAGACAAAATGTCAGCTCTTCAATAGTTTTCTCAGGTGGTACCAGCTGCTTTCAAAGAATAAATCTCACCCTTATTTCTGCTCCATAGTCTCCCTGGAATTTACCACTGGGACCTCAGGTAGACTTTGATTCAAATGGAGTTTAATATGGGCTTCAGATTAAGAATGAAAATGTATTCTTGCTTTAACAGGCATGTATGGTGCAATTCTTTTGATGTTGATCTTGCAATCCTTCACACATATGTACATTAGGAGTACCTGCCAGTTGCATTTCAGTTACTAGATTTATGCTCTGACTAAGCCACTATAAGTAATGTTTTTTAGTCATAAATATAGAAAACAAGGCAATAGGAAAGCAGACAGATACTGAACATCTGATGACTAGCTGAGCTTGAAAACCCAATTCTTGATCCTTCAGAGAGAATCCTTATATAGATTCACAGCTTCTCATGTTTACATCTTATTAAAAGGAAAGGAAGGTAGAAAAGAGAGTGAGAGCATGTATTTTTAGTGGCCTATGTGAGTACTTAAGGGTTGGATGACATATTTTAAAGGACAGAATGAGTATTTTCAATTCTAAAGTATTGCAAATCATCATTGTGATCCTGTGGGTAAGTTTTACACCTCAAGAGGATACAAATAAAAGGCATATATTTGTAAACTCTGAAAGAGTTAAGTCTGAACTAATAGTCTGCTGACTCTTTTTATTGTGACCTTGGGGTCAACAGATTTTTTTCCTAATAATAGAATATTCAGATATAAACACACAGTGTTGTTTCATCTTTTTATTCCTTCTGGGCATATCATAATGATAACATAGTGAATGTTTATCTCAGCTAGTCTTTATCTCATTGTTTTAGTGGTAAAGTACACTTGACTTATAGGATTCTATACTTTTCATTAAAACTTATTTTATTGTTATCTGTTCAATCTGAGTCACTAGAGATAGAAAAGGACGGAAGCTTTTAATTAGAGAACTCTGGATAGAATAATTAACAAAGTAAATTGCAAGCAATAACCATATTTCTCAAAGTATCCACAATAAAATCTTTCTGCAGCTATTTGTAATGAGCTAAATACTTTCTGGAAGAGAAATAAAAAGAGAGTTAATTTTATTAAGTACTTCATTTTACATCTTGGTGACACTTTCATCTCTGTGAGTTAAATGTCCCCAAAGGTAAGAGGACTATAGCCTTGCCTCTGTAGCTCAAGAAGTAAAATCCCAGACTGATCCAAAGCAGTGCCAAATAGATAGCAGAACTTTGTAAAATATGTGATATCCCGGGTCCAAATATTTTCCATGTCAAAGTACAGACAAAAACCATGGCTTTTCCTTCAGGGCCATCATCCCAAAAAAAGATCAAGCTCCACTGGGACAGCACAATTTAGATCACTGGCACTAGGTCTCCAAAGGATCAATAGACTCCCTGCAATCTCTCCAGGTGCCCCATATTTCAGTTGTACTGTCTTTATTTGTGCACTTCATGTTTCTAGCAAGTTTCCCTGTAAAGAAAGGGATCCTTTTGGCTTTCTCTATCCCTTCATGTCAGCTTTACAGCTCTTGAGCCACACATAGTTAAAGAAAGAAGGAATGAAGTCCTGAGGGCAGAACATGAAAACCTCTGCAGTACTGAGGACCAGTGTCTGAAATCTGCCTCTCCTGCTCTTGTTCGTATAAGTCTGTATGTCAGCTCTTGCAACCAACAGTTCATGGACTAGAACAGTGACACTGTTCATTCCTTCTGCAATCAGTATGCCAGAGTAGGAAAGGAAGTGACTTTGTTTACTTCTCTATCCTTTGCTCACTTCTATGAGATTTTTCTTGCCTCCTTACATTTATGAAGTCATACGCTAGACCCAGATAAACACAAGATGTAGTTATTCTTTATACTACTATTGTCAACAGCCACTCTTCTACCAGTTGTCACAAAGCAAAATGCAGAAGATCTGCTAGACTTTGAATAATACATAGAGTAGCCTCTCATTTACACACATTGAAAGATGTGCTACTACACAGTTCACTTAATCACAGTTCACTGAGCATTAGTTTTGAAATGCTCACAAATTTCAGAGGGAAATACTTTGTCTAAGATCACCTACAAGCATATGAAGGACTGAGTTACAAGAGAACCTATGGTCTTATCTATGCATATCTACATTGTACTATTTTTATTCTTATATCCCAAGTACATAGGTGAGACACCAAATTCTTCTACTCATCTTCAGGAAAGCAATCATTCTAACTGACAGGTCATATATTAGACCGTATATTAGAAAGTACTTTAAAAATACTGCCATGCTTTTCCAGTAAAAACTTTTTACAAATATTTCTTCTTTTCTTACACCTTAAGAGGATACAAATAAAATACATTTCTTCTCATATTCATTCACATAAAATATTTTCCTAATATTCATTCAAATAAAAGACTTTCTTTTTTCCTCATATTCATTTAAATGTAGGTTAAAAATAAATAGCACTATGGGTTTGTAATGTTTTTTTACACAAACTCTTGCTAAGTGCTTTTTCAAATGTTTAATGTTTAATACATTAATTGTTTTGGAAAAAGGATTTTCAAACTCCTACTTATAGGCTATTCTTCCAGGTGAGATTTGGAACACTGTTGCTTTGATCTTCAAATTCCATCTCCAAACCCATTTTGTTCAGCCTGGTGTGAGATATGTTCATCTGATTCGTGTCAGTATGGAACAATGTTAGGGCTGCATGGTACGATGAATGTGACCTTCTGTCTTACATACCCTTGTATAACCACAAGTCTAAGAAAAACAGAGTGGTTAATGTATATGGTTCTTGTATCTTGCAAAGGAATGTTTTAGCAATTCATGTCAATAGAGAGCTTGAAGGGAAATGTATTTGTAGGCTTTTCCTTGAAATCTCTGATATCTGAGGGGGTTTCAGAATAACTGCTAACTATTATGACTATTGCATGGGACACTATGCAAGTCTCTGATTGCAAGTCTCTGATCTCGGCCAGGAGATTAAGGAGACAGGGAGAGCTGAAGAACAACTAAAAGACAAAGCTTGCAGGGGACATTGCACAAGTCTCTGACATACAGCCAAGTTGGACAAAGGAGAAGGACACGAGGGAGGAAGACTATGAGCCTTCAGCATGAGAGACCCCCAGAGACACCCAGAGGGACCACCGGAGACTGATACGCATGCTCCAGTAGGAGGGTTTGGATTCCGGAAACTAATTATAATAACCCTGTTTTTTTAGAAGTAGTAATGAATATGTATTAACCTAGGAGCATAAAAATCAGCTGCTCGATGTAACTGGTGTGCGTCTTGGTGGAGCAGAGACTCCCGGCACACCCAGCGCTGTTTGCTTACCTCTATTCCTTTAATAAATTGTAAACTTTGATTATAGTCCTATTTTGAAGACTGAGCCATTTATTACACTGGCAATACAATTAGTAATGATTATGTGGCTCTACCATCAAGCATTCTGTAAGGTAATGCATGTTCTCTTTGTCATTAGGTTTATGACTTTTTTTTTCCCCCACTGCCAATCAAACATATCTTAATTAAATATTATTTCATAATACAGATTCCAAAAGCAAATGAAAAAAATCCATCAGTATTTTCAAATACTTTAATCTGATTAACACTTTAACCATATGTTCTTATTAGTTTACATTTTCTCCCTATGCTGGAGATTTACGAAACAGATTTACAAGTTTGGCCCATTCATCTGTATATTTCTGATATACAGTGAACATTAACAATGCAGGGAATGCATTTCTACCCTTAATTTTCTACATTTCCTGATAACCAATTTATGATAATACAGCTACCAGTGATGGCAATACATGCTGTTCTCAGCTGCATATATCACACCTGAAATCCTACATTCCTGTCAAAGTGCAGAATGGCAAGAGCTTACATCAGTGAGATCCCCAAAGAAGTTAAGAAGACGTTTAAATTTTAAAAGCACCAGATTTTATCGGAATAAAAACTACAACAGAGCTTCTTAGGCAGAGAAATTTCAAAGTCATGAGTAAAGACAAAATAGATGTAAAAGGTGGCTACACATCTCCTTTCTTCATCATCCTTATAGGCATTGGTCCCAGTACAGTTTTAGTAACATCAAATATCTTCGCAGCTAAAGTGAGGCAGCTCCATCCCCTGTGGTCCTTAGGCCATTCCTATAATCAGCACCAAGGTCCACTCTGTGCTTGACTAACAGGTCTCTTTGCTCTGTCTTTTACAGTGTCTAGCTTCACACCTTTTGAAAAAAGCAATCCATGCCACCACTTCCAGACAGGTCCTTCAGACTCCTTTACACTGTTTAAACTAAACATAAAAAATTAATAATAATCAAATCAAACACAGTGGATGGCCAAAAAGAGGAAGTTATAATCCACCAATGTGTGTCCCCAGGAGATAAAACAACCAGGCAGTAGCTGCCTCAGGTCCTCCATGTGGCACTGGGACCTTTTCTAGGGAACTATTTATCAAGCACACACACAAAGACAGCTTGCATAGGTATGATTGAGGCAGACAGCTTGGGATTTGGACTGTGCCCAACACAATTACATTGCTTTTGTTTCCCATGAAGACATGAGCTGCCTCAGTATGCAGGTGATCAGCTCTGCAACTTTTGCTGCTGCACATACATATAGTGGACAGTTTTACCAGAAGGCCACATGATTCTTTCCTTGGGCCACATCTTCATTGCCCGTCACCTGACTTGTTTGCTTTTCCATCACTACTTGAGTGACAGATTTTTTCCTGTGCATACCAACTCCCACCTCACATATTGCAAAGCCCACAAAAAGTAGGTCATGCAGAGGTACAGTAGCTTCTTTTAGCTGCACAAAACCAGAATCAGTGATGAGGATTTAGAGGAAAGTTGTTTGTTCTGGTTTTGTACTAAACAAACAAAATTGTGCTAGTTTAAAGATGGCTTGGTTACATTTTCATGCCTCAGCACAGCCACAGCAGTACCATGGCACTCTAAGCACCTTAAAACCTTGGTAAATAAACTCTTTTATTCATAAGTTACTGTAAAGAACATTTACCAAAAAACAGTCTTTAGTACAGCAGAGCAGCTACACAGAAGAGAGAGATAATTAACAAGTCAGTGGTGACAGTAACAGGACCTGAGGGAACAGCATGGAACTGAGACATGGAGGAAAATGTTCTTCATTGAGAGGGTGGTCGAGCACTGGAACAGGCTTTGCAGGGAAGTAGTCATGACACCGATCCTGTCAGAGTTCAAGAAGCATTCAGACAATGTTCTCAGACACATGGTTTGACTTTTTGTGGTTCTGTGTGCAGACACACATTGGATTCAATGACTAATCCTTAAAGGAGGCTATAGTGAGGTGGGGATCAAGCTCTTCTCCCAAGCATCAAATAATAAAATAAGAGCAAATGGCCTCGTTATACCAAGTGAGGTTTAGGTTGGATATTAGGTGAAAATTCTTTACTGAAAGTGTTGTGTGACATTGGAATAAGCTGCCCAGGGAGGCAGTTGAGTCACCGTCCATGTGAGTTGAGTCACCGTTCCTTCAAGAAGCGTGTAGATCATTAGAAGAATGGTTTATTGGTGAACTTTAATTCTAGGTTAAAAGTTGGACTACTTGACCTTAGAGAACTTGTCCAATGTGGATGATTCTACAATTCTTCTGATCTCTAAAAAGGTGCAAGATTCAAGGGATTTTGCTCTGAGGTACTGGAGTGAAAAAGCAGAACTGTGTGCAGCAAAGTGACAACCCCAGGGGATAGTGAAGGCAGAAGACTAACAAAGAGGACAAAGACAGAACTGTGGGGACAGAACAAGAACACCTTTGCTGAAGTGAATGGAAAAGAGTGCTTCCTTTGCACCATTACTATTTCAGATTTTTTTGTATCCTCTTTGTAAACATGTAATTTACTGTGAAAGAACAGACTTAATCCCATAGGCATTCAAAGAGCTACAAAGCTGGCCACAGCTTTGCAGGAGAGCAATTGTGCAATTAGCAGAGGTAGCCCATAACAAAAATCAGATCTAAGTGCATGTGATCTGAGAGGTAAACTTTCAGGTTCTCAAGACAACCTTGATTTCTTACAACAAACTAGTGTACAGTTCTAAAAACCCTCAACTTTAGTACAGAACTATTTTGTTATAGTTTGCTATATTTTGTATATATATAGGTGAATAGATAATAGCTGTGCATTGTTTTCATTAGTCCATGAGAAACTGAAATATTTATCTTAACTGTAAGCAAATGTGTTCTCATTTAGTCTTAGCTAGTCTTTTATTTATGAAAAAGATTTAAGATAATCAGCAGTCATTAACTTGTTTTACTGTTAAAAATATAATCTATTCAACAAGTACTAATCCATAAGAATTAATTTGATATTCTATGGCTCTTATTTTCCCTCCCTGAAAATATTATTGTCATTATTATGGAGATGATAATAGTAGTAGTAGTAGTAGTAGTAGTGGTGGTGGTGGTAGTGGTAGTGGTAGTAGTAAGTAGTAGTAGTGATAGTAGAGGGTCAGCATTTTACTGTTAAAAATATTAATTTCTCATGTGTGAAACAAAGGTCATTATATCTGACAATGCAGTATAACTCAAGTCTGGAGATCCCTGTATAACATGCTTTTGCTGTATTTTGTGGTTGGAGAGTAGGATCATATATCAACAGATAACCTAAATACACTACAAACCAAACAAATATTAGACTTTTATGTACAAAGTTATCTCCATGGCAGTGTTAATGCCTGAACTCCATTTTCTTAATTAAAAATAAAGCAAAAAACAGAGAGTGACAGTTGTTAATAAACCAAAGCTTCCACACAGTTGACTCTTAAATAAAATAAAATAAAATAAAATAAAATAAAATAAAATAAAATAAAATAAAATAAAATAAAATAAAATAAAAGAAATGAAATGAAATGAAATGAAATTGAAATGAAATGAAATGAAATGAAATGAAATGAAAAAAGAAGAGAAGAGGAGAGGAGAGGAGAGGAGAGGAGAGGAGAGGAGAGGAGAGGAGAGGAGAGGAGAGGAGAGGAGAGGAGAGGAGAGGAGAGGAGAGGAGAGGAGAGGAGAGGAGAGGAGAGGAGAGGAGAGGAGAGGAGAGGAGAGGAGAGGAGAGGAGAGGAGAGGAGAGGAGAGGAGAGGAGAGGAGAGGAGAGGAGAGGAGAGGAGAGGAGAGGAGAGGAGAGGAGAGGAGAGGAGAGGAGAGGAGAGGAGAGGAGAGGAGAGGAGAGGAGAGGAGAGGAGAGGAGAGGAGAGGAGAGGAGAGGAGAGGAAAGGAGAGGAAAGGAGAGGAAAGGAAAGGAAAGGAAAGGAAAGGAAAGGAAAGGAAAGGAAAGGAAAGGAAAGGAAAGGAAAGGAAAGGAAAGGAAAGGAAAGGAAAGGAAAGGAAAGGAAAGGAAAGGAAAGGAAAGGAAAGGAAAGGAAAGGAAAGGAAAGGAAAGGAAAGGAAAGGAAAGGAAAGGAAAGGAAAGGAAAGGAAAGGAAAGGAAAGGAAAGGAAAGGAAAGGAAAGGAAAGGAAAGGAAAGGAAAGGAAAGGAAAGGAAAGGAAAGGAAAGGAAAGAACACCTGAGACCCATTCAAGAAATCTTTCCTACAGAGCTATCTTGCTCTCTTGCTTAAGGCTGTTTCCCTATAACATTATACATGTAAAGCAAAAAGTCCACTCAAGCAGCTCTTGCCGACATTTCCAGTGTCAGTGTGTATATTTCCAGTGTCACTGTAAATAAAGAACTAATACTTTCAATTGAAGATAGAGTGGAATGTATGAGCATCTGATAAAGATGTCAGCAGCAGGTCACACAGATGAGCAAGCCAGTGAGACTACTTTTGGGAAAGAAGATAAAAGAAGGTTAGTCTTAACTTAGAAAGCATAAACTCTCTTTACATGATTGTCCAAACACACATTTTTTCATAAGATATGCCAAGTAGATATTTTCCTCTCCCTGCAGATCATTAAGAAAATGTGATTTCAAATGATACAAATATGCCTAGATCTAGTTAGAAGGACTTCCCCTTGCAATCTATTTGTTTCTTTTTAAGAAAGTTTTCAAAGTAATATTTCATCTTTCATTGTGTCTAGCTATGTGCTAGACACATAGCTAGACATGGTAAGTAACTTGTCTACAAGGAGGGATTAAATATAAACTGAATTTCTTACAGTTAAACTTTTAGCATAAGGGCACTTAAGCACTGGGCTTGCTTGTTAAATGAGGAGAAAATAAATAGTGTGCTGCTTAGTAAAGAAAATAAAACAGAACTGGTAACCCAAGCAAAGCTTGGATTAACATAGCTGCTTATTGGGCGGAGGTTTGCCATGTGTGCAACTGTTTTCAAAGATTATTATTCATAGCCAATTAAAATGAAAAGGAATATTTCACCCCTTTTTTTTTTCTTACATAGATAAAACAATGCCTTACTCATGATACTCATGGTTGAGTGACAAAAAATGAAGAGAATGAACAGAGCAAGATGACCTTGTGAAACTTCCCATATACCACACCATAATCCTGCCTTTCAGCTTTCATTAACTACCACACTACCTTTCAGTCTTTCACTATTTAGTCAATGAGTCACAAACATCTCTGTCATAGGTATCAGTCTGAAATATAATATTTGTGTGTGTGTGTGATTTTTTGAAACCATTCTCAAAATATTTAGAAGAGCATTTCAAGAGAATTTTAGCAGAAATTCTGACAGTCTTCTACCTGGACTGCCAGCTAGTTAGGCATATCCTTCAAGTAGACTCCATGACAAAACTACCAGATATTCTTAGGGTTTTCAGCTTTGGAGGTGCACTGTATCATTTGGTTGTACCTATTATACCTGGGAAGCTCTTCTGTTAGTACCTGTCCAACTCAGACTTCACCTTTGTCAAAATACAAGCACCAAAACTTCGAAGAGTTAACGATGATTTAAATTAAATTCAGACTTATACACTGACTTCTAGAATGAAACTGACCCAAATTCTTGTTTAAAGTAATATAAAACTTTTGTAATGTTTTACTTCAAATACTGATATGAGTTTTGTATCTGAAACCTAACTCTACACATTAGAAATAATGAAGGGATTTGATAGAACAATATATGGCCCCTAGAAAAACTGAATTTATTGCTAATTCCACTTTCTTCCACAGAAAGCTCCTTTTTTGACCAATGAATTTTCTGGAAATGTCACCAAAAGCATTGGGTATAATAAAGTGAACTTTTGCATGCTATGGGACTGTGAATTATTTGCCCAAATATCTATTCTTGTTTCCTGAATGTATGAAGTTCTCAATATTTCCCAATGTTCAGCTACAGCTGAATAGCAAAATAAGGAAAGAATGTCAAGTGATGTCAGAGGGGTTTTAGTTTGTTTTGCTGTTTTCTTTAGTTGGTTGGTTTTGCCTTTTTTTTTTTTTTTTTTTTTTGGGGGGGGGGGGGTTGCTTTGTTTTGTTTTGCTTGGTGTGTTTTTTTACAATACCTGTTGATTGGCTTTAAACCAAAAAAAAAGAAAAAAAGGATGACTAGACTGACTAGTGTATTTGTTAATACTAATTAACAGAAAAGTCTACATCTTGCAGACTTTTATCTTCAAAAGTAGTTGACAATTTTTAGACTTGTTCCTGCTTACACAAATAACCTACAAAATTATTCTGAGCTGTAGTATTTCTTTAAAGAAATAAAAGATCTATTTAAGCTGTTAACTTTTATGTTTCAAGAGTTATAGCAGACATCAAAGTTAAAAGTACTTTATGTTATGTCTACTGTTCCAATGGGACAAAATAGTTTTTATATAATTAAATTTTATACTACAAAATGAAGCTTGTCAATCTACATTACCATATTGATTTTTTAATAGTCTCTCTCCAAATAAAGAAACATACCATACCATAAAAACAAAAAATAAAATTTTCTTATAGCTATAATGGTGATAATAGTGTATGTTTTAGATCATGTCATCAAAGAGGCTAGTAAAATTGGACAGCTCCTCCATTCTCAAATGACACAGCTTTTATGTTTTTTACTGATTTAAGATCTAAATATAATAAAATGAAAGAAGTATACTAAAAAATAATATAAGATAATGAAAACAGTGGCCAACATTAATATCTATCAATACAATCTAAAAGACAGCATGGGTTTAGAAGTGATGGTGTTGAGTTACATTATTAAGAAAGTAAAAGGTATAAAGCTGCTATGTAAATCCTGACAGAGGAGACAGATGGTATAAAAAAAAAAAAAAAAAAAAAAGTATATTTTATTTCACATATTTTCTATGTCAATGAATTAGAGTCTTGGAGCTAACAATGCCTTAAGCCTCTGGAAATCTGAAATCTGCAAGATAAAGAAACCTACAAAAAAAACTACTGCTTTATTAAATTTTAGGTCCATTCTCCCTGACAGTGTATTCCCTCCACCTTCGACTCCTCCTCCCCCTCCCCCCAAAAAAGGAAAACAAAACAAAACAAACAAACAAAAACTTCCGGTCAGTTGTCACACCCACTGCAATCTAGAGCAACATTGTTTTTTAACCCAGTGAGGCTGAGGTGACCCTGACCATCTTCTGTTACAGACTACGAACAAGCTCATAAGCCCAAGCAATGCTATTCCATCTCTTCAGTGAATAAATAAAATGGTCAGAAAAGGAAACTATTTTGATACATTAAAACCTTGGAACACCTCTGAAAGAGGTGAACAGAATGTACTGGTGACACCACATTTAACAGTAAAGACATTCAAAAATTAAATGAATGGGATGAAAGATAAAGAAAACTTCAGTCTACCACAAGGAGATTTGTGTAATTTCATAATCTCTGCTCTCCATGCACAGCTGAGATATATTCTACCACTTCCCTCAAGAATGTTTTAGAATTCATTGTTCAGTGTAGAGTGACAGAATCATAGAAATATAGAATATCCTGAGTTGGAAGGGACCCACAAGGATCACCAAGACCAACTCCTGGCTCCACACAGGACCACAAAAAAGGATAATATCATTTCACTGAAAAAGGATGCCCAGGGAGGTTGTGGAGTCTCCTTCTCTGGAGATATTCAAGGCCCGTCTGGACGCCAACCTGGGCAACCTGCTCTAGGGAACCAGCTCTGGCAGGGAGGTTGGACCCAATGATTTCTTGAGGTCCCTTCCAACCTCTACAATTCTGTGATTCTCTGATTCTGTCATATGTCTGAGAACATTGTCCAAACACTTCTTGAACTCCAGCAGCCTTGGTGCTGTGACCGCTTCCCTAGGGATTCCATTCCAGTGCCCAAGCACCCTCTCAAGTGATTTTTTTTTTCCTAATATCTCACCTGAATCTCCCCTGATGAAGTTTCATGTCATTCCCTTAGAGCCTATCACTGACCACAAGACAGACTATATATATTCTCTATGGGCACATGCCCCTTTGCTCCCCATTGTGGGGAAGCTGTGGGCTGAAATGAGGTCTCCCCTCAGTCTCCTCTTGTCCAGGCTAAACAAACCAAGTGACCTCAGCTACTCTTCAAACATCTTCCCCTCTACACCCTTTACCATCTTTGTTGCCCTCCTTTGGACACTCTCAAACACTTTTATATCTTTCTTATACTGTGGTGTCCAAAACTGCACACAGTACTCAAGGTGAAGCTGCATCGGCACAGAGTAGAGCAAGACAATCACTTCCCTTGATCGGCTAGCAATGCTGTGCCTGATGCACCCCAGGGCACCATTGGCCCATTTGTTTGCCAAGCCACACTGTTGACTCATATTCAACTTGCCATCAGCCAGAAAACTCAGATCCCTTTCCACAGGGCTGCTTTCCAGCTTCTTGTACCCCAAACTGTATGTAAAGTCAGGGCTGCCCCATCCCAGGTACAACATCTGGCACTTGCTCTTGTTATACCTCATAACGTTGCTGATTTCCCAGTCCTCTAATTTGTCCACATCTCTCTGCAAGGTCTCTTTACTTTTGAGGGAGTTAACAGCTCAGCAAATCTAGCAAAACCTTTCTTAAGTGTTGCCTGGCTGTTCAGGTTGAGATTGTTTTGCCTCTTAGCATTTTCATTTCTGGATCAGATTTGCAACAAAGCCAAAAAAAAAAACAAAAAAAAAAAAACAAAAAAAAAAACTCTTCTGAGTCATACATAACATTTTCAATGATGCATAGACTCTAGCATGCTCTTACTCCTTACATCTAAGGAATAACAGGTCAAAACAAATTAAATTTTTAGGCTCTGTGATCATCTGATTGCAAAGGACTATATTCAGCAAATAATGAATAAATGTAATCCATTTTACAATGGAGTAATTTTGAACTGAATTTTTGGTAATACAGTCACTTGAATTTGCTTTGACTTTGAAGTTGTATGTCATATCCCTTTAGAATTATAAAACACATCCAAAATACAATTCTTATCAAATCAAATTTAAAGAAGCAGAGAGTTTCCTCCTAACCAACAAGTGATGCTCACCTTGTGAGTAAAACAGGGAAAGATATTTTCTCTAGTCAGAACAGACATATACCTTCATCTCTGGAGATACAGAAAGCCTCATTTGCAGTGATCAGCATGTCCTGTAACTGCAAAATGAATAGACAAATAGATACATAGATTCATAAACAGCATCCAAGACAACAGAGCTATTTTCCCTGAACTAGGCATGGTATTCTTCTCACATGATGCCTAAAGACTGTGTTTTTAGTTTAATCTATTTGTCTATTTGTCTAGGCTCTATCTGTAGGCAATGGAAGAGAGAGGCATCTCCATATAGCAATTTATCCTAGTCTACATACATGTCTAATACTGGCAGTGTGGAAATACCACAGATACTCTGTTAACCATTGAGCTAGCCTAAAAAATTAAGTAGATTAGACATCTAATTTATTAGGTGGATAAAGTATGATGGAACCTACTGTGAAGTGTTTGCAGTGATACAGAACTCTACAACTTTTCTTCAAAGCACTGATAGAGTACTGGTAAGTTCAACACATTGAACAATACAAAAATAAACAACAGTCACTGAAGAAGGTGCTTTCATTTAATTATATAATGCTACTGGTTTGGGAAAATGGATAAGCGAAGAAAGCACTGATTAAATGCCTTCTATAACAGTAGACTGAAAGTCGGTGGCAGAACCCTTTGTTCCTCTTCCAATGCTCTAGCCACTAAGAGCATACATGTACATGTACATAGCAACTCTACTACTTATCACTTCTTCTCCCTCTTTTATTTATTTATTTATTTTAATCAGAAAATAGTAGGGATATCTTCTCCTGGAGCACATCTTAAAGTATATAGGTAAACACAAAGGAAAAATAATTTGTAACATTTGACTAGTAGGTAAACAGGTTCCATTTCCTTTTCCAGAATAACTCCCTGTATGGTCATTTCAAGTAAAAAATTGAAATGTTTTACTTTCCATTAGAGCAACAGGTAGCCTTTCCACTCAAGAAGATAAAAAGAACAAAAGGAAATGTACAGGAGAAACAACAGTCTATTAATTAAGCAATTTCTGTTTCTTTCCTATTAAACTATCTGGTGCTGGTATCATATTATGCTCTGAACACCTTAAAAAAAATCAATTAATTTGTTATTGGAAAGTAATGTGGCTATCTTATCACTGTTGCTCTTACTTTTGATAACCACTGTTTATTTGTAAGCTGTTATGTTATTTCCAGAAGAGTTTTAATTAATTGCCTGAGTCTTTTCAGCAGAAAAGTTCCTCTTTCTTCATATATTTTTTTTTCCCTTTTAGAGAATGACTTTCAAGTTACACTTTAATTCAATTGTAAATGAGTTCCAGCTTATAGGACCTTTAAAGAATTCATAAATTTGAGTGTGCATCAGTCAAGTTTAACTTAAATCTATACACTGAAGAGAGCTTTTCTACATGATTTCAAGGTACCTCAGGACTCTGCTGTACTGATATTTGGCAATGAATTGTATTCCTAGAAGGTGTTTTCTAAAGCCCTATATTTTTTGTATTGTTGTGCTAAAACAGTTAGTGGCTTTAAATAACAGCAGTGTACTACACAGAGAACTGGTTGACAATTCAACTAGCAAGGATTTAACTTGAACAATGCTAAACTATGCTTCTTACTTCATGCATTAAAAAACAGAAACAGGTAAGTCTATGTAGTGAATTATGTATCAAACCAATTATGTTCATACAAAATCTACTGGTATTGCATTTAAATCTTCTCTTTGTTTACTGTAGGCCCATAAGCTTACTGTTCAAGTAGTCAGTTTCCTGTGGCTGAAGTTTCTGAAATGTTTCACAAATGTCTTACTATTAAAAGACAGGATTGCAGTGGGTAAAAAAAAAATATATATATATATATATATGTATATATATATATGTATGTATATATGTATTATACTATTTATATATAATATATATAATATATACATATATATAATATAATACTATATATATGTAATGTATAGTATATAATATATATATAATATAAATATTTTATGGATGCCTGGAAATGTCTATGTGTTGGTACAGTGCTGACAGAGAAAGAAAAAGAAATACTGCATTACTTCAAAGACTATTTTTCTCTCTCTCATAGTAAACATACGATGAATTCCAATCACATCAGTCTAAAAGTATTGTTTTCTCAGTTGCCATTAAACCAACATCCTAAGATACCACAGTAGATTCTCCCAGTGTAGAAATCAGTATGTTAACTATTTTCCTGAAGGTGTCATGGGAAATGTGAGCTTTAAGCAAAAAAGATTACAGCCAGCATGAAAGAGAGTTATTGTATTATGTTATTATTATTTATTATTATTTATTCTATTTTATTGTAATATCTCCATTTAGTTCAAGACAATGTGAATATAAACAGCTCTCAAGATGGATGGAAATTTTAAATTCAGATATGCTATTGTGGTTAACGTTCTTGTGTATGCTCTTAGCAGTGTAAGATGATTAAACTTAAGAGTCTACTGTGAAAGCTACAAGTGTATAAAAGACAAAAATTACTTAGTGTAATTAATAAATTGGCTATGAATAATTTAAATGTAATTATGTTAATTTTAATTGTTATTGATATATTTGTTTGGAAAACAAACAGGTAAGCATTGCAACTTTAAGTGTCTGACATAAACCAGCTGAATTATGTCATAGCCTATGTTAGAAAAAAGACTGTTTAACATAGAAAACAAATACTGCATGAAGCAGATATCCATCAGGATCCTGAACATTTCTCTTGCAATGTAATATTGTTCTTCAGGCTTCCCCAGCAAGCAATAAGTTCCCCCTGATTCTCTCCATTATTTCACATACATTCCTCCCAGAAGTATGTTACTTAGAGAAAATTCAAGTTAGCTACTTAAGGGATCTTCTGAAAGTTAGAGAGTATGCTATATTTTAAAATCAGTACCTAATACTGTCGGTCTCTTGAGGGCCTTTTGGTAGTCTCCTTTCTCCTCAGGGATGACATGCAAGGAGATATCACTGGAATGTCACCCAGTTAGTAGGCTTCAGTGTCATAACAAAGAACCTGTCTACAGCTATTATTGCCCCTCTTTATTCCCTTAGATATTGTACATGGATAAAATTGGATGATGTAATATGCATTGAAAGTTATGGTCAAAACAGAGAATGATAGAGTGATAGAATCATAGAATCACAGAATCATAGAATCATAGAATGGCCTGGCTTGAAAGGACCTCAAAGATCATCTAGTTCCAACCCCATGGCCATAGACAGGGATGCCACCTACTAGATTAGGTTGCTCAGGGCCCCATCTAACCTGGTTTTGAACAATTCCAGGGATGGGGCATCCACAACCTCTCTGGGCAACCTATTCTAGTGCCTCAAAATCCTCTGAGTAAAAAATTGCACAGAATCACAGAATCACAGAATTGTCTAGGTTGGAAGAGATCTCAAGATCATCGAGTCCAACCTCTGACCTAACACTAACAAGTCCTCCACTAAACCATATCACTAAGCTCTACATCTAAACATCTTTTAAAGACCTCCAGGGATGGTGACTCCACCACTTCCCTGGGCAGCCCATTCCAATGCCTAACAACTCTCTCAGTAAAGAAGTTTTTCCTAATATCCAACCTAAAATACCCGTGGTGCAACTTTAGCCCATTCCCCCCCATCCTGTCACCAGGCACATGGGAGAATAGACCAACCCCCACCTCACTACAGCCTCCTTTGAGGTACCTATAGAGAGCGATAAGGTCGCCCCTGAGCCTCCTTTTCTCCAGGCTGAACAAAGCCAGCTCCCTCAGCCACTCCTCGTAAGACTTGTTCTCCAGACCCCTCACCAGCTTTGTTGCCCTTCTCTGGACTCTTTCGAGCACCTCTGTGTCCTTCTTGTAGCAAGGGGCCCAAAACTGAACATAGTACTCGAGGTGCGGCCTCACCAGAGCTGAATACAGGGGGACAATCACTTCCCTAGACCTGCTGGTCACATTGCTTCTTATACAAGCCAGGATGCTGTTGACCTTCTTGGCCACCTGAGCACACTGCTGGCTCATATTCAGCCGACTATCCACCATCACTCCCAGGTCCTTCTCTGCCTGGCAGCTTTCCAACCATTCCTCTCCCAGCCTGTAGCTCTGCTTGGGGTTATTGCGCCCCAGCTGCAGGACCCGGCACTTGGCCTTGTTAAACTTCATGCAGTTGACCTCAGCCCATCGGTGCAGCCTATCCAGATCCTCCTGCAGAGCTTTCCTACCCTCAAGCAGATCGACACACGCACCTAACTTGGTGTCATCTGCAAACTTACTGAGGGTGCACTCGATCCCCTCATCCAGATCATCAACAAAGATATTAAAGAGGACTAGACCCAGTACGGAGCCCTGGGGAATGCCACTAGTGACTGGCCTCCAACTGGATTTGATTCCATTCACCACAGCTCTTTGGGCCCAGCTATCCAGCCAGTTCTTAACCCAACAAATTGTACGCCAGTCCAAGCCATGAGCAGCCAGTTTCTTGAGGAGAATGCTGTGGGAAACGGTGTCAAAAGCCTTGCTGAAGTCAAGGTAGACCACATCCACATCCATTTCCTTCTAACCTCTAATCTAAATCTCCCTTCTTTTTGTTTAAAACCATCCCCCCTTGTCCTGTCAATATCTGACTGAGCAGAGTTGCTGTCTATCTTTCTTAAAAGCCCCCTTCAAGTACTGGAAAGTTGTGATGAGGTCACTCTGGAGCCTTCTCTTCTGTACATTGACCTTCTCTGGCTCTCTCAGCCTATCTTCAAAGGAGAGGTTCTCCAGCCCCTTGATCATCTTTGTGGCCCTCCTCTGGACCCGTTGTAACAGCCACACATCCTTCTTGTGTTGGGGGCTCCAGACCTGGATGCAATACTCCAAGTGGAGCCTCACAAGGGCTGAGTAGAGGGGGACGATCACCTCCCTTGATCCTCTGTTGATGCAGCCCGGGATGCAGTTGGCTTTCTGGGCTGCAAGCATGCACTGATGGCTTATGTCAAGCTTTTGGCCTCCTCAGATGCACCTTTGAGAGACCAGGCATGTTGATACTGGATGGGGCTCACCTGGCCAGGTGGGGCAAGAATGTTTTGGGCAGTAAGATGGCTGGACTTCTCAACAGGACTTTAAACTAAATTAAGTAGGGGAAGAGTATGTACCTCTGAGAGACAGAAAAGAACCAGGGACTGTGTGACTTGTGCCAAAGGAATTAGGAAGGGCTCCTCCAAAAGGTGGTGCAGCTTACAGCCCAGGTGAAGTGTCTCTAATGCATGCATCATGGTAAAAAGCAGAAGGAGTTGGAAACCATGGTGCAGTTAGAAAACTATGATCTAACTGCTGTCATGGAAACATAGTGGGATGAATCATGCCACTGAAATTGAAGGCTACAAGCTTTTCAGAAGAGATATGTAGAGAAGGAAGGGCAGGGATATTGCCCTCTATTTTAAGAAACGCATGTGTTGTGAAGAACTGCCTCTAAGAAAAAAAAAAGAAAAAAAAAAAAAAAAAAAAAAAAAACACCATGAACAGATAGATTGTGGGTAAAAATTAAGGATTGGACCAATAAAGGCAACCTTGTGATAGATGTCTACTACAAACCTTCTGATCAAGGAGACTCTGTTGACAAGGCCTTCCTGCTTCAGCTACAAGAAGCATCATGCTTTCAGGCTCTCATCCTGATGGAGGCTTTCAGCCACATGGATGTCTGTTGGGAAAGCTACACAGCAGTCAGTAAGCAATCCAGGTGACTCCTAGAGTGCATCAAGGTTAACTTTCTGGTACAGATACTAGACGAACCAACCAGAGGAAAAGTGTTACTGGACCTGGTGCTCACCAGTGCAGATGAATTCATTAAAGAGGTTGAGATCAGAAGCAGTCTGGGTTTCAGCGGTCATGCCCTCGTTGAATTTGTGATCTCAAGGAAAATGGGCCTGGCAAAGAGCAATGTCAGGAACCTGAACTTCAAAAGAGCAAATTCCCAGCTGTTTAAAGACCAAGTGGGTAATATTTTTATAGAATAATAGAATGGTTTGGGTTGGAAGGGACCTTAAAGATCGTCTAGTTCCAACCCCACCCCCTTTGGCAGGGATGCTACCTGCTAGATCAGGCTTCCAGGGCCCCATCCAACCTGGCCTTGAATACCTCAAGGGATTTGGCATCCACTTTGGGTTACTTTGGGTAACTTGTTCCAGTGCCTTATCACCCTCAGGGTTGTAGTAGGTTTACATGGCAAGGCGTTGGTATCAGGGGGCCACAGAGGTGGCTTCCGCAAGAAGAATCTAGAAGCTGCCCCATGTTAGGTAAAGGGCCTGCTGCTGACCAGAGCCAAGCCAACAAGCAATGTTGTTTGCACCTCTGTGAGAGTATATTTAAGAAAGAAAAAAAAAATAATTAAAAACTAATTAAAAATAAAAAATAAAAAAAAATGCTGCTACACACACAGCAACTGGGAGAGTGACAGGAGTGAGAAACAGCCTTGCAGGCACCCAGGTCAGTGAAGAAGGAGGGGGAAAGGTGCTCTAGGCACCGGAGCAGAAGTCCCCTGCAGCCTGTGATGAGGACCACAGTGAAGCAGGCTGTCCCCCTGCAGCCCATGGAGTACCACGGTGCAGCAGGGTTCCACACTGCAGTCCATGGAGGAGACCACGGCAGAGCAGGTGGACCTGCACTTACTGTGGCTTGTGGAGGACACCCAGTGGAGCAGATTTCGGGCCAGAAGCAGGTGACCTGGCAGGAGCTGCTGCCCATGGGGGACCCAGATTGGAGCAGTTTGCTCCTGACGGATGGATCCCATGGTATGGACCCATATCTGGAGCAGTCCTTGAAGAGCTGCTCCTGTGGGAAGCCCATGCTGCATCAGTTCAGCAAGGACGGCATCCTGTGGGAAGGACCCCATGTGAAGCAGGGGCAGAGAGTGACTGTGAAGGAGCAGTGGAGACGAAGCACTATAGACTGAACACATCCCCCATTCCCCTGCACTGTTCAGAGGGAGAAGGTGGAAGAGGGTGGATGGGGGGAAGGCATTTTTGGTTTATTTCCTTTGTTTCTCACTTCTCTAGCCTGTTAGTTATAGACAATAAATCTTACTATCTCCCTATGCTGTCTGCTTTGCCTGTCACGATAATTGTTGAGCTATCTCCCTGTCCTTATCTCAACCCTTGAGCCCTTTGCATTGTATTTTCTCCCCCTTCTCAAAGAGGAAGGGTGAGAGAGCAGCCATGGTGGAACTCGGATACCCACCCAAGTAAAACCACCACAAGGGTAAAGAATTTATTCTAAATATATAATCTAAATCTACCCTTTTTTACTTTAAAGCCATTTCTCCTTGTCCTATCACTACACTCCCTGATAAAGAATCCCTCTTCAGGAATGAGTTCATTTGGGACACTGTCCTTAGCAACAAATAACAAGAAGGCTAGTCAAAAAGAAAGGCCAAGGAGAGTGTAACCCCTCTGATAAAGAAGGGAGAACTAGTAACAACAGATGTGGAGAAGGTACTCAACAAGTTCTTTTTCTCATTTTTCACTAGCAGTGAGGCTTCCCATGTCTCATGAGTCCCCAAACCTGTGGGTCTGTGGCAGGTGTTGGGGGAGAAAAGACCCTCCCACTATAAATGAAGAGCAGGTTCAAGACCATCTGATGAAACTATATGTCTAGATTAGAGAGATATGGATTTGAAGGTTAGACTAGTTGGTGGATAAGAAACTGGCTGGATGGCCACAGCCAGAGAGTTGTGATCAACAGCTCTATGTCCAAGTGGAAGCTGGTGAGGTTGGCCCATTTTGGGACTCTTACAGTTTAATATCTTTATCAGTGACATAGACAGTGGGATCGTGGATCGCGTGCACCCTCAGCATGTTTGTAGATGACATCAAGCTGAGTGGTGCAGTTGATACACCAGAAGGAAAGGATGCCATCCAAAGGGACCTGGACAAGCTTGAGAAGAGGACCCACATGAACCTAATGAGGTTCAACAAGTCTAAGTGCAATATGCTGCACCTATGTCAGGGCAATCTCAGACATGAGTACAGACTGGGTGAAGAACTCACTGAGAGCAGCTCAAAGACAGCTTAAGAAATTATTAAGAAATAATGTTGTTCTTTATTCTGAAGCTTCTTTATTTCTGTATAACTGTTTGATCCAGACTTTATTATTATTTTTTCAGGTAGGAAATCTTTCCTAAATGTCTTTGTGGAAAACTGAAGGGTTCTGGTAGATCTTACTACCTTTTTGTAATGTTGTAAGTTAAAGATAGATGGTACTTACATTTTTTAATATGACAACAGTTTTCAAGTAAAGACATGGACTTGTAGTCTATTCCAGCTTAAAATAAAGAGAATAAAATATTTCACTGAAGTAAAACCTAATAGAGTTTATCATACTTGTTTTGAAAGAACATTTTTAATGTCACTTTAATACAACTTTTTGAATGAAACTCTGACACTTAAAATTATAGCTATCAAAAGCGATACTGAACAATAAACACTTTCTAATATAACATCAAATAATTTAAACAAAAAATAATAATTTCACAATCATGAAGCAATGTTTTTTTAGACTATACAGTATCATTTTTTAGGCAAAATGACATAATGAAGTTTTAAAAATACCCTTTGTATCACAACTCTTCTGTTACTTGTCATTGTAGGTACAATGACTGAAATAAAACATTGTGTGTATACTACATTAAAAACAAACAAATAAACAACAACAACAAAAAAATTAAAGTGGTACCATGATCTTCTTAGTTTTGTTTTTGATGTGTGGACAATAATATTAAAATCTCTGCAAGATCTGCCCTGTAGATCTAGCTCTGGGTAGCTGCTGTGTTAGTCATCAAAGTGAAGAGAAAGAAGCAATCATAGATGTTTAGATGTTTCAGGATTGTCTTTCTTTTTTTTTTTTTTTTTTTTTTTTTCCCTTGTTGTTATTATCTTCTTCTTTTCACTCACCCTCAAGTATCTGACTGTGAACTGCCGTTCCCAGTCCCTCATCAACCCAGCTCTATACCAGCAACAACTACATTGAAGGGCCTGAGGAAATAAATCCTCAGATGCAGAAAGCAGCAGAGATTACAAAACGCTCCTTCCTTAGAATTTCACTTCAGTGCCTTGTTCACATTCCCTACTTTCCAGGATGATTCACTTGAAGGTCACTGAACATATTTCCCAACATGAAGATAGCAAAAACTTTTATGCTTTACTTAAGTCCGTCACCTTCTTCAATCTTTCACAAAAGTGAGATATAGAGGAAATACCAAGCAGTTACTGCTTGAATCTGCGTATGAGGAAGAACTGGTTTGTTTTCAATTGAATATATTTTTGTCATATCTGTCACCTTCTGCATCCCTAAAACCTCTCAGCCTATCAGGCAGCTCTTCACATCTTCTTCCAAAGCCTGACTTTCTGACTACTGCCATCTCACACAAACAAGCTTTGAGTGAAATATGTTGGTGGTGCATCTACATAAACAAGGTAGGACATATGTTCCTGTCAGAAAGATATCACTAGTATAAATAGATCTTTTATTCTCCTGCATTCATGTAATTCTAGCTTCTCTGTCCTAAATGTATTATTCTCATATCAGACAAGGCATTGACCTCAAACATTTTTGAATTCTCCCCTATTGCTCTCCCTTTCTTTACAAAGGTGCCCAAAAAAGCTGCTGCCTGGAGGGGTATAGCATGCAACAATAATTTATAAACAAAATCTAATATTATAATTATGCTTCTGTGATATTATTAAGAACAGGAATACATAGGGCCGCTCCTTGATAGGGAAGGTCTCCTCACAGACGATGACATAGGCAAAGCAGAGATGCTTAACGCCTTCTTTGCCTCTGTCTTCAATGCCGATGATGGGCTTCGGGACCCAGGGTGCCCTGAGCTGGAGGGCCGGGACGGTGGGGATGACAAACTCCCAACTGACCCTGAACATGTGCGGGATTTGCTACTCCACCTGGATCCCTACAAGTCCATGGGTCCGGATGGGATTCATCCCCGGGTGCTGAAAGAGCTGGCGGACGTCATCGCGGAACCTCTTTCAATTATTTTTCAACGATCCTGGGAATTTGGAGAGGTCCCGGTAGACTGGAAGCTGGCAAATGTTGTGCCAATTTTCAAGAAGGGTCAGAAAGAAGACCCTAGCAATTACAGGCCTGTCAGTCTCACGTCAGTGCCTGGTAAAATCATGGAGAAGTTGGTTCTCGGACTTATTGAGGCGCACCTGGGGGACAAAGCAGTCATTGGTCCCAGCCAGCATGGGTTTGTGAAGGGTAGGTCCTGCCTAACTAACCTGATTTCCTTTTATCACAGAATCACAGAATCACAGAATTTTTCTAGGTTGGAAGAGACCTCAAGGTCATCGAGTCCAATCTCCAACCTAACGCTAACAGCCCTCCACTAAACCATATCCCTAAGCTCTACATCTAAACGTCTTTTGAAGGCTTCCAGGGATGGTGACTCCACCACTTCCCTGGGCAGCCTGTTCCAGTGCCTCACAACCCTTTCAGTGAAGAAGTTCTTCCTAACATCTAACCTAAAACTCCCCTGGCTCAACTTAAGCCCATTCCCCCTCGTCCTGTCACCAGGCACGTGGGAGAACAGGCCAACCCCCACCTCACTACAGCCTCCCTTGAGGTACCTAAAAAGAGCGATAAGGTCACCCCTGAGCCTCCTCTTCTCCAGGCTGAACAAGCCCAGCTCCCTCAGCCGCTCCTTGTAGGACTTGTTCTCTTGTTCTCTTATGATAAGATCACCCGTATGGTGGACCAAGGGAAACCAGCTGATGTGATTTTTTTGGACTTCAGCAAGGCTTTTGACACGGTTTCCCATAGGATCCTACTGGACAAAATGTCCACCATACAGCTAAATAAAAACATCATACGATGGGTGAGCAATTGGCTAACGGGCAGGGCCCAAAGGGTTATGGTAAATGGGGCTGCGTCAGGCTGGCGGGTGGTCACCAGTGGGGTCCCTCAAGGCTCCATTTTAGGGCCGGTACTTTTCAATATTTTTATAAACGATCTGGATGTAGGAATAGAGGGTATTTTGAGCAAGTTTGCTGATGACACCAAACTTGGAGGAGTTGTGGACTCAAATGAGGGTGGAAAGGCCTTACAGAGGGATCTGGACAGGTTGGAGAGCTGGGTGATCACCAACCGCATGAAGTTCAATAAGAGCAAGTGCCGGGTCCTGCACCTGGGACGGGGAAACCCTGGCTGCATGTACAGACTGGGCGATGAGACGCTGGAGAGCAGCCTAGAAGAGAGGGATCTGGGGGTCGTGGTAGACAGCAAGTTGAATATGAGCCAGCAATGTGCCCTGGCAGCCAGGAGGGCCAATCTTGTCCTGGGGTGCATCAAGCACAGCATCGCTAGTAGGTCAAGGGAGGTGACTGTCCCGCTCTACTCTGCGCTGGTGCGGCCTCACCTCGAGTACTGTGTGCAGTTCTGGGCACCACAGTATAAAAAGGACATGAAACTGTTGGAGAGTGTCCAGAGGAGGGCTACGAAGATGGTGAAAGGCCTGGAGGGGAAGACGTACGAAGAACGGCTGAGGTCACTGGGCCTGTTCAGCCTGGAGAAGAGGAGGCTGAGGGGAGACCTCATCACAGTCTACAACTTCCTCGTAAGGGGGTGTCGAGAGGCAGGAGACCTTTTCTCCATTAACACCAGTGACAGGACCCACGGGAACGGGGTTAAGCTGAGGCAGGGGAAATTTAGGCTGGACGTCAGGAGGGGGTTCTTCACAGAGAGGGTGGTTGCACACTGGAACAGGCTCCCCAGGGAAGTGGTCACTGCACCGAGCCTGTCTGAATTTAAGAAGAGATTGGACTGTGAACTTAGGCACATGGTCTGAACTTTTGGGTAGACCTGTGCGGTGTCAGGAGTTGGACTTGATGATCCTTAAGGGTCCCTTCCAACTCAGGATATTCTATGATTCTATGATTCTATGATTCTATGAACAGAGTTAACAAGATAGATGTGGATCACATCAGGTTTCATGCTGAGAACTCCAAAGACTGACACTGGATCTGACCACAGTAAGAATAAGAATGAGCAAAAATATTAATTTGTAAAGTATAGGTGCCACCTAATAGGCTTAAAGTTTACTGTATTACCAGAGGAAGGTGAGATGCAAGGAGATAAAATAAATAAATAAATAAATAAATAAATAAATAAATAAACAAACTTTTCTAAAATATTTTTTCTTTCAAATAATTCTCACAGAATATTACTTTTAATGTTCATATAGCAAATTATTAAAATTCAGTTTTAAAAAAGCTATAACTCAGACTAAGTCAAAAGCTGAACAGTTATATTTGATTTTCTTTCCTCCTCTTATTCTTGTCTGAAGCTCTGTGCTTTGAATTAAATAAAGACAAAATACTATTCATCTCTTGTTCTGTTTTTGCAAAACCAAACCTAGCTTTACAAAGTGCAAACTTAGCCTCTTACATTGAATTGCAGCAATTTCACTTAACTTAAAATGGATGCAGTGAAAATACTCACAGCTCAGTTATTTGCAAACAGGATTACAATGGAACTGAAACCTGCATTGTCTGACACAAGTCTTTATGTCAGATGTTAGTTAAGACTTTGTTTGATGGAATATGTGCTGTGTTACTAAAGGATTTGGACAGTATGTTGCAACCATTTAACAAAAGAAGCATAAAAAAAAAAAAAATTAAATCCTTCCAGCAGGCTGTTTTTTTGTTTTGTTTTGTTTTGTTTGTTTTGTTTTGTTTGTTTTTGGTCAGACCAGCCTGTCACAGTGTGCTAGTGAAGGCTTCTCTCAAGGGGACTTGAGGCCATGGTTGAACTTGCAGAGGTAAAAGCATTGGGCATAGTTTAAGCTTTGTACCAAAGAAAATAAAAAACTCAGAACTCTTATTCTTTTGATAAAATCCTTACAAAAGCAGCCAAAGACTTACTTATGTCTTATCATTAACAGGCTCAATTTATTTCAAGCATTCTTATCCCAGTCAGCATGGCTTTATGAAAGGCAGGTCATGCCTGACGAACCTGATCTCCTTCTATGACAGAGTGACGCGCTGGGTGGATGAGGGAAAGGCTGTGGATGTGGTCTACCTTGACTTCAGCAAGGCTTTTGACACTGTTTCCCACAGCATTCTCCTCAAGAAACTGGCTGCTCTTGGCTTGGACTGGCGCACGCTTCGTTGGGTTAGAAACTGGCTGGATAGCCGGGCCCAAAGAGTCGTGGTGAATGGAGCCAAGTCCAGTTGGAGGCCAGTCACTAGTGGCGTCCCCCAGGGCTCGGTGCTGGGGCCGGTCCTCTTTAATATCTTCTTCAGTGATCTGGATGAGGGCATCGAGTGCACCCTCAGTAAGTTTGCAGATGACACCAAGTTAGGTGCGTGTGTCGATCTGCTTGAGGGTAGGAAAGCTCTGCAGGAGGATCTGGATAGGCTGCACCAATGGGCTGAGGTCAACTGCATGAAGTTTAACAAGGCCAAGTGCCGGGTCCTGCAGCTGGGGCGCAATAACCCCAAGCAGAGCTACAGGCTGGGAGAGGAATGGTTGGAAAGCTGCCAGGCAGAGAAGGACCTGGGAGTGATGGTGGATAGTCGGCTGAATATGAGCCAGCAGTGTGCTCAGGTGGCCAAGAAGGCCAACGGCATCCTGGCTTGTATCAGGAACAGTGTGACCAGCAGGGCTAGGGAGGCGATCGTCCCCCTGTACTCAGCTCTGGTGAGGCCGCACCTCGAGTACTGTGTTCAGTTTTGGGCCCCTCGCTACAAGAAGGACATGGAGGTGCTTGAGCGGGTACAGAGAAGGGCAACAAAGCTGGTGAGGGGCCTGGAGAACAAGTCCTACAAGGAGCGGCTGAGGGAGCTGGGCTTGTTCAGCCTGGAGAAGAGGAGGCTCAGGGGCGACCTTATCGCTCTTTTTAGGTACCTCAAGGGAGGCTGTAGCGAGGTGGGGGTTGGCCTGTTCTCCCACGTGCCTGGTGACAGGATGAGGGGGAATGGGCTTAAGTTGAGCCAGGGGAGTTTTAGGTTAGATGTTAGGAAGAACTTCTTCACTGAAAGGGTTGTGAGGCACTGGAACAGGCTGCCCAGGGAAGTGGTGGAGTCACCATCCCTGGAAGTCTTCAAAAGACGTTTAGATGTAGAGCTTAGGGATATGGTTTAGTGGAGGGCTGTTAGCGTTAGGTTGGAGATTGGACTCGATGACCTTGAGGTCTCTTCCAACCTAGAAAAATTCTGTGATTCTGTGATTATAAATGGATATGAATTTTAAATGCTAACAAATATTTACAATTAAAGCTGTAGAAATTAGTGTTTGTTTTAAAATCAGCAATGTTAACCACCAACATACTAATGCAGCATTCTTGACCTATCTTCTATTGTTCTGACTTTGCATTTTCCCTGGAAGCAAACAAATAAAAAGCCATTATGCTTATAAACTCCTAAACCTGACCACCTCCTATTTTTTTTATACTAATTATAGACATTCTTAATGTAAAAAAATATATATAAATAAAAAAATAAATAATTGTCACTGGGGAAAATAAGGGAATCAAAACAAATTGATAATAGACATTTTCTCTTGTTCCAGTCCCAGATGCAATAAAGGAAGAATTAATATTGTCATGTTCTGGCTCTCTCCCTTTGCTTTATATTAACTCATTTCATCCTCATTAATGGAAGATAAAACTTGAAGCTTTGTTTACACATCACCAAGCAGTAATGCTGAACCTCATACCAGAAAATATAATATTGTGTGAACGACAACCCCTCACATATTGAAGTTTTCAAGACATCTGAGAGCTGGAGGCACACGCATCTTACGAAGTAATAAACTACAGTTGAACAGAATATATTTAAGTCAATTCAAACCTAAAATATAACTATTAATCCAGTGTATTTATCAAGCAAAATTAAAAATACATATTTAATTAGTGAAAATATTTAAATGTCAGTTTGTCTGATTCTGTTCATCTGTATATATAGCTACATATACGACCACAAAAAAAAAAAAATATTTTTAAATTTGCTTTACATAGAGTGTAGTGCACATAGTGTACGTTTAAAGGAAAAAAAATAAAAGTACAAATATATACAGCTTGCTGCAGGATCATCAAATTTTCAAATGTTTATGAATATGTAACAGCTTTGTAAAGAGCACATATACTCTAAGCCTATTACTGACAATAAAGGTGTTCTTGTAGCTTATGTTTGGTTTTGGGACAGATCACATTGTTTTTTTCTCTTGATTCTACATATATTGCATTCATACTGTAGTTACATAGGTTAAACATTAAAAACAATGACGATCAGCCTCAGTTTAGTCATTCAGCTTCTATATTTTTAATAGGGCCTACATGTTCATGGTTAGCTTTTTTTTTGGGGGGGGGGGGGGGGGAAGACTTCCTAAGCTGCTAAAGCTATTAGTTAAATTAATTAAATAAATAAACAAACTAACCCACGCTTTTTAGAAGTTATAATTACCATTTCACAGTGTGTGTTCCATTACTAATAGTTCATGTAATGGTGACTTCTTCACCCATATAGCTGTTATAGGAAACCTCTTCCCACACACCTTGTTTGCAATTTCTGGTTAATTCCTTGAAATGATTAACCTACTAAATTAACATTCACAGTTTAATTGAAGTTTCCCATCTACTGCCTGCATATGACACGAAAAGTCACATAAACAATCCAGGAAACATCTCTGTTAAACAAAAGAGCAGGAGAAACTTCTGGATGATCAAATTGACCAGAAGATTTAATTATCCGCAGTGTGTGCATGTGTCTGACCTTGTAGGAATTTACTTAACATTTTCTCAGAAATGCAGGAAGAGAGACAGGGTGTTATAAGTAAAGATTAGCTATGTCATAACTTAATCAAATATGGTCATCTGGGAACTGACTGCATCTCATGCACAAGGAATTCCATTCCTTCTTCTATCTTTACATTTTTAAAGTTATCATCACACATATTCTCTTTCTAATTTTTGCAAATATCATCCTGTGTTTTTATCATATTCTCCTTCTGGAAACTTAAAGCAAGTAACAAGGGAAAAACATTGATTTGGACCATTTGGGCCATTTGGATTCATAGAATAAGTACTGGATAAAGACACATGGCTTTCACTCACATGGATATATCAATGCCAATATCCTCCATATGCTCTAAAGAGGTGCATTAAAATGCCTTTGTGTGATCACTTTAGAAAACTAGTATGGCATGGGAGACAATCAGCAGCACAGATGTTATGCAGAAAAGATGCTCTCAGCATGTAATAGTTCGAGATAGTAAAATTTAAAAATAAAAAATGTAATAAAAGTACAAGAAAGTATTCAAGACCACCCAGGAAAAGAAAATATAATTGTAAGTTAAAACACAAAGTTATCCAGCAAGACAAGTGTATCAGGAGAGCAAAGACTGAAAAACTGAAAATAGAAAAGACAACATATTTCTTTCTGACTGCTACCCTTTCACCTCACCTCTCTCCTGGCCTTCAATACCTGATTTGCAGTGAATCAAAGAGGAAGCTAAGTATAGTATATCTAGGCAGGAAAAGAGAGAAAGTTATTCAGTTCTCAGAGAGCAGAATATATGTGACAGACCTGGACTGTCAGACTTCCCACTGCTAACCCCAAGAATTTTACTCCCAGTGAAATATGTCAGAACAACTGAGAAACTATACAAAAGAAAGCATTGCATTTGGTTTATTTGTAAATGTTAGTTTTCAAACCTTTGTCTTCATGTAAGCAAAACTATATGTTTTATTGTTCAAGCTGCCTATTGCCAGACGATGTGGTGAAATCAGCAAAATTTTGGATGTACTGTCTCTTTGACAGCAGGAGTTGAGAATAAAATGACTGTACAAGCAGTCCAAGAGCTGTGCTCCAGGTTAAGCTAAGTCTAGGAAGACTCCAGGATCCTGCTAGTCTAGGAAGAGCAAATGTGGGTTCTTGTGTTTCTAAAGACTCCCTTTGGCATGCACTAAGATGCAAAACTGTGTAACAGATGCAGCCATGAGACCAAGGAGAGGAGCTGTCCTATGGGGTTTGTTTGCTTGTTTTTTACTTTTAAGACAAAGATTGTTTAAGAAGAGACATCAAAGATCTGGGTAAGAATTTGCACTGAGACCTTAATATGGCATTGGAAAGCAACTGTGACCCAGTGAAGAAAACATTCCTTATTCCAGGACTTGTTGACAGGTCTGGTTCCATGTTTCCGTAAACTCTCCTTGATCTTACATAGTTATGCATTCTTATTGGCAATCAGAACTCATTTTTTGGATAATAATTCATTATTTGCAGTATATTTTGATATTCCATGTTATCATATGATTTGGGGACAGTAAAATATTACTTTGTAAGCCATTCTGGGAAAGAAACAAGGGAAATAAATCCTCCAAATCTCTACCAGTGTATACATATAGAAAACTTTTCACATTTCATGACTTTTCTTGGGAGCAAGGTATTATACATTAATGTATTCATTGGGATTTGTGGGGTAATCTTTTTTTATTATTATTATTTTGTTTTTGACATATATATGATGAATTAATAAAGAAAACAGAGAGGTCTTGTGGTTGGTCTGAATGTTTCCATTTCATTCTGTCTCAGGGAAAAAAAAAATCCACTCAAGATTTCTTGTCAGTGGGTACAAATTCAGCATATGACAAAATATCATCAACAGAAAAATGTAGTTGGCTCTGCTTTGGTGCAGCCAGTTTGCACTTGTGTTTAGAAAAGATACAATGAAATCATGCCTTAATTTCTCCCTAATAATATATTTTAACTTCAACATTTTCTGCATGGATCATGCAGTTTATAAAGCTAAGAAACAAGGCTCACAAGCAGGGTAATTTTCAAGTTTGTGAGAGACCAAGCAGCTCTGTCCTCTAGACACCTCCTCCCTAAACAGTTTATCTTATTGTGGGTAAAGCTTTTCTCTTTTCTACAATCATCACTTGTAAAAGGCACCATCCACTGCAAATACACCCCTGGATATTTATTCTTCTTCATAGTGAACTCTTTAAAAATGAGTTTTTAAGTATTTTAAGTATTTTAAGTATTTTCCTTATTAGTGAAATGCTATTACTCTCAGCATTTGTGTTTGATATGTAATGTTGCACTTGATGTGCAAAATTGTCACTAGTTAGAGCTGGTCAGGGTTAATGCCTGCCTTGTCTAGCAGTTCTCTTATACAATACAAAGAGGTGTTTCCTGGTGATGTCTGGGCATTTCTGGGTTTTCACTCATCCATAACCTTCAGTTATTCGTATCTGGATAATCACTTACTATTATATTAAATAATAGAAAGGAATTCTGCTTAACATTAGCTCTTTACAAAGACGATACAATATGGATAACAAACTATAGTGGGAATAGTAATGAGTCAGAAACTAATTATGGTTCCTCAGATTCAGAGGACTCCATCAATTATGCCATTAGCTTTTTCCATAAATTGAGCACTAATTCAAATTATTTTTGAAACCATAGACATTTTCTTCAACAGTCAGTTTATGGTTTTGTGGAATACTTACATGTATGATAAAAATAATAAAAGACATGCAAAGACAGTAAAGAAAATCTTTTAAAATTCATGTTAATAATAAGACATTACAGAAAATAGTATTTATATAGACAACGTGGCTGTCAATTCTAAAAATTTTATACTGTAGTATGTTCATGGGCTTTATTAGAGCTACTGCTTTAGATCACGTATAAGTGCAATACACTATATAAATCCAATGAAACTTTTACAAAATAATCAAAGCAGAACACAAGTAATTATCCTTGTAGGTCAAGCATTCAATTGTTTTTGTAAGAATTAATTAAATAGATGGCTTCCCACAATTTAAAAGCAGGACTCATAAATATCTAAATGTCTGATCCAATTTTCAGTAAAGCTATCAGAAACTCTCAGTGGGAGGTGCACTGAACTCCTAAGTGAATAAGTCTGAACTTTAACTGGCAGAACACTACAGTTTACAAGACTAGATTCAAAGTACACAAAAGTCAATGAAATAATTCCTGTTAATTTCATTGAGCCATACCCTTGATGCAGAGGAAGATGTTCACTTAGATACAGAGCTTTTTTTTTTTTATGAGAAAAAAGGATATCTAGATTGACATCAGACTAGTACCACTGCTGGTCAGTATGGGGTCCTGACTGTGGCCATCAAGGCTGTTTTTAATTCTGAGCTAGTCCCTCCCTACATGGAGAAGGTTGTGCACCTCCTTTCCTTCTGCCTTGCTTCACTGCATATTCATGATAGACCTACAGAAAATATGCTCTCCTGGCTTCCATGAGGATACTGAAATGTGAATCTGGATGAGTCTTCTACTGATAAAACAGATGCAACTGGAAGGAAGAATTGCTACCAAAAGAAAAAAAAAAAAAAAAAAAAAGTGACTTGCAAAATTCTCATTGTAAGCAAGTATAAAAAGAGAGAAAGTATGTGTGCATGTCTAGACATGTACATAAAAGATTTTGTATAGGCTGCCATTATTTACCATTTACCTCTTTCTTCTGATACCTGACTTAGTAGCTCAGTCCTGGGGCAAAAAGTACATCCCCCATCCCACAGCATGGTTCACCTTCATTACAAAACTGAATCTTAGCCCTCACTCCAAACCAGTTTTGGTACTCTTGCTGCTTCTGTAACTCCTCTCAGCTAGCTCAGACCTCTGAGCAAGGTGGATTCAGGAGCACCACCATGTGGCACCTGGGAAATCTGGAAAATAAAAAATAAAATATGACTGCAACTGAAACAGCAACTGCTGTTACACAGAAAAAGCTGGTGAGAGAAAGTTGCTATCAAAAAGCAAACAACTTCTTTTTTTTTTTTTAAAAAAATGGTAAGTATAACTATATGCTTTGTTCAGTTAGTATATGTATATATACATATTGCCAAATCACAGTTAAGCTGTAGGATACTTTCTGAAGATTTAAGCTGTGTAACGTGAAGGCATAGGACCAAGAAGGAAAGCTGTTTTATGGGGTTATGTTTGTTTGTTTATTTAAAATAAAGATTGCTTTATCATCTGTCAGTCAACATTTAGTTGCTATAGTTACATTTTGTAAAACATTGCCTGGAATCTTGCTAAATTTGGCTTCAGAAGTTTCCATGATAGGATGCTGTTTGTTATAAGAAAGCGGCAGGTTGTCATCTGGGGGTAATTGTTCATTCCTCTGACATACTGAATATGGTACCAAGGACAGATGAGCCTTGTACGTACGTATAGGTGCCCAGTGGAAGATCTAACATACAACATAGTGTTTCAGCTCACAAGAACAAGACTATCCTTTCAATCTGAATGACTTTTAATTTCAATTATGAGGAAAAAAAAGACAAAGAGGAGCCAAAGCTAAATCTTTGTGCAAGAGAGCTGGTATGATACATAAGATGCTGTGCTGCCATAGAGTAGTTGTTTTCCACAAAATATAGTTGAAACACTTGAAGGTGCAGAAGGAAACTAATTATATACAATAGCTTCATTTTATTATATACATTAAAGGTGTGTAACAACAACTTTCCCTTCCATTTCTGTTGATTCCTCACTACCTTCTCATCTTTGTGTTCATATTCTGAAGAGGATATAGTTCTAAACTGTTTATCCTTTTCTTTTTTTCTTTCTTTTTTTTTTTTTCTACCTCTCCTTTGGGCAGAAAGAGAGCTTGCATGTCCTACAGATCTTTGTTGCAAATCAGCAAAGTGGCACAATTTAGAGAGTATTTGCAGGCTTGTCACAAAATTAATGTAGCAGCAATTAAGGATTTATCATATACCTTCATAGCAAATAAGTTTAGATTATATGATTTTAACAGCACTTAATCATTATCTAAATATTGGTTAATTAACACAATGATCTAAATGAATTTACTATAATAAAATCAATGATTAAGGTAAAGATTAAGAATGGCAAGACTCTCCTGAGATTTCCTGCAGGGTTCTGGGGGGTTCTAAATCTGGTCGTGCATGTTTCAAAAATTCCCCCTTAGAATTAATTAGTCACCCTACTCCCTCAACAGTATTTATCCACGGACAAATTTGTTTCTCAAAGAGTTGACTCTGAAATGTGGTTCCACTCAGGGTTATGATCCAGGTTGTACAATTCCGCCACCCCTTAGCACTTAATCATGTCCTTGACAATTAGAAACACCAGTGTCTGGATATGGGGGGAGGTGTTATCATCCAATGTCTATATAGCATAAATAACTAGGGAGCGAGGCAGTTTTAGTTCTCACCATACCCTTTAGGTAAGATAAGAGCGATGCCATATGGCTTTTCCTTTAATTAGGATGAAGTGCCATATTTATTAGATAAAGTGATTGACTCATTATCAAGCTCAGATTCCTTATCAGGTTAGTTCCTGGACTCTGCTGTGCTTCATTATTTTCCATGAGAGATTTCATGGCATCAAGGTCTGCCTGGGGCTCCATTGTTAATGAGCTGTCTGTTTCGAGGAGTGATCACGTTGAGGCCTTCTGTAGCTCATAAGGCTGAGCAAGACTTATGTCAGTTACAGGAGCACAGGGCAACCAACACACTGTACAGGAGCACAGCATACCTGTTACAAAGCTACCAAAGTTGAGTGTATAGCAAGTGGTCCTTTGGATAACAAATTTCTCCTATTTTGTACATCAAAAAAGAATTGGATTACAGGTCAGTACTGAAATGAACTAGCCCCCACGGAACTTTTGTTCAACTTTAAAACAACTGCTTCGGTATTCCATCCCATTCCTCCTTTTAGCATCTCAGAAACATCTGTAGCCTACTTTACTGTTGTTTTCCAAATCTCAGAGCACCTCCTTTCCTAGTGCCTGTACAACATGAACATGGTCAATCTTCTGCTGTGCTGAGGCTGATTCCTGTCATCATAACTAATATCCCCAGTTGTATTTCCCCTCCACCCATATCTGCCTTTTGTAGCTTACACCTCAAAAGTGAACTCAAAGTGAGGATCATCTTTTTTTTGTTCTGGATTTGGATGACAACTTCTCTAGCCAACAATGAGAAACCACAGTCCTACAAATATATCAGTGGGCAAGGTCCATCAGATCCATCTTGTCTGGACAACAAAGATGAACAACAGTTAAATCATTACTTGTTTTAAAAGTTACTATGTAGAACAAATATAATGAGAACAATTAGTTCCAAATATACAGAGCTAAAAGGTATCTTATATTGGTAGAAGATTTTTTTATTACAGTGACAGGAAATAGTATCGATTTTCTAATCTTAAGGAAAATAAATCAAACCGCACAACAGTAATGATTTCATCAACTGCACAAGTACTATACCTTCACAACCCATGCTTTATAATAGGGGACTGTGCTACTCAGATGCTAAATTCTAGTCTCCAATCATGTTATGGGGAAATTTTACTGAGAACTTGCCTAGGTCTCAGCCATGTGACATACTCCTCTGGCAGTATTTTCTATCAATTTCTTGTGATGCTAGGGTGAGTTTGGCTGGGGAAAGCAGGTACCAGTCCTGGGAAACAATTATGGTATGCTATTTATTACCCCAGACAGAATCAGAAATTTAAAACAGAATTTAGAGGACATCTCCGGAGAAAGATATCTTCATGGTCACAGTTAACAATACTTAAACTTCAAAGAGGAATTACTTGAATCCTGGTCTTACGAGCATCAGTTTAGAACTTGTTCACTTTCTACAAAGCACCCAAAATACACGCTCAGAAACAGTCACATATCCAAGAAGACAAAGAGGAAGCAGAGGGAGGTCAGGAATGTTATCCAGCATTGCCAGGCATAGTACAGATGGGATTCAGTTCCAGGACTGTCCAGATCCTAGGGTAATGTGCCTGCTGCTACATACTGCTTCCCTCAGCCTTGTGCCACCACAGATTTCCAGTTAAATTTGTAAATCACAGAAGAAACATATTTCTCAAGAGATTTCTAGCTTTTCTGTTGGTATTCACAGCTAGGAATTGTCCTTCCCCACCCCACCCCTTTCTTTTCATTTAAGTATTGTTTTGATAACTCATTTTCTTTCAAGACCAGCTCACTTCTGGAAATACAGAGGTTTGCAGCATTAATAAATAACCAGAAGAAGAATATCAGCTAACAGAAGGTTTCTGACCCTTCAGAAACGTTTGTCTCTGATGTTTAATGCAAAGCACAGTGTAATATCTACTGCTTGTACACACATGACAAAAGTTTTGGGCACAGCTGGCTGCATTTTTCCCAAATGGATGCATTGTCATCCCTAAATTCAGCCAGGTGAGGTCCCACAAGTGTCCTGTAGCCTCCTCTATCAGCCATGCATTTAATTGTAACTCACTACCATTTCCACAGTATAGCAAGATATAGGGAGAGAAAGATTGGACATAATCCTAAAACATAAATACAGCAACTATTGTCTTGTGGGAAATATTCCTTCATTGGGCATACAGGAGAGAGGAACACTTTCTCTCTCCCACCTGGATTTTTTTTTCCCCATTTCACCTTGCTCACCAAAGGTTAAATCCTGACAATATCAATGATTAAAAAGAAAATAAGAACACGGGGACTTTTCTAATTGGTATCCTGATGCACATTATTAAAATAATAATACTCTTTATTTATGTAGCACCTGTCTGCAAGAGTATCCTAGATGCTTTAAATATAGAGCAAAACACATTATAAAAATAAGTATGCACAAGAGGAAAACAGAAATAATTAGACATAATTCAAAATAATAAATGCAATCAATGTGCTTTGAAAACTGCATTATGATTAAAATAATCCTATGTAGCTAACTTTCTGAAAGCTGTTTCCAAGTGCCTTTTCAAATCCCAAGAGAAAAGTCTCATCCAACACACCACAGCCACAAGAATAAAGACACAGGCGGTTTTGTCAGCTTATGCAAACAGTGTTACAACAACACGTTTTTCAGCTCTCCAAGGAAAAGATGCTGTGATTGTTATTTACATTACCTTAGTGCCTAGGAGGCAAAAGCGGCTAGGACTGGAGCTCCATTAAAGCATGCACTGTACAAGTTCAACACCTGACTAGTTTCACAGCATGAGACATATGGGTGGTCTCATTCCTGCCTGGGTGGTGTCATTCCTGCCACCCACTGCAAGCCTTTCAACCAAACTGTGGCTGCTCTTGCCATCAGCACCAGTATCACACCAGCTTCAATCAACAGAAAACTGCCCCTGTCGGTCAGAAATGGCCATTGCAAAGGGTAAAAATAGGGCTATATCATGAGTAACTTAGAAGCCACATAAAAATGGGAGGGAAGGAGAAACAGGGAGACAGAAGGCTGCTTTCACAAATTCAGTCTCTAACAAAAACACAGCTGAGATATCCTGTATCTAAGGCTAAATCTGCATTCCTTGGATTCAACAAGAGCCATAAGTGTAAATACAAAGGCATTCCCTTGAGAATCAAACTGCTACTAAAGTACTTCACCTAAAAGGAAAATATGATGTGATGCATAATTCTACTGGTAGGTAAAAACATGAATCCAGCAGTAGATGAGCTGAATCTCATCTTCCTTTTTTTCAGGCTGCGTAATTATAATAGTTAATCTATTTTGGACAAGCTGTATATATCAGGTTAAATATTCAAGTAGTTCAGGAAAACCATGATATTACAGTCTGTCCTTGAACTCAATCAAGTGAACATCCAACGAACATGCAAGCATGGAAACTGATGCATGGAAACTGATGGTCAAGAAGTTGTATTGAGATACTAAACCCCAGGTGGTCACAATGCTACCTGAGCAAATCTTGCCCCTTTTGAAATCATCAATATTTTTCCCTCTGTGTCTTCTGTAATACTATCTTCTATAAAAGAAACAGCCTGGAATGCTGCCATACACTAAACTGTGGAACTTGTGCTGTGCAGAGATGTTCTGGAGGTGAGCAGCCGGTGAGGTTGTCTGCCTTGCTCAGGTCCATTGCCATGCTGCTCAGATGTGCATAGCACAGGACACCAAAGCACTGATAGAAAGCCAACTGCCACTTGGAAAAGTACCTTACAATATAACTGGTCACATGACATACTGAGTTATTTTAAATATAAATAGGTTTCTGAATAAATGACTACATGCAAAACAAACTTATTTCACTTTATATATTATGAATTTATTATACATATGTCACTGCCCTGTATCAAGCATCTTACAGAAAACAAGATCCCTTGGTGCTCCTGCCCCAACCTTCCCCATAGCCACACCTGCCAGTTCTGGATGACCTAGACTTTGACAACACAAGTGAAGGGATCTGTAACTTGTCACTCCTGCTCCTGTTGCAAAGAGGATTGAGAGGAATATCACTGTGTATTATCAGTAGTGCCAGGGGCAGAATTTTAGCAAGAGAGATTAAAATGCAATATTGGAGAAAACAAAGTGGATTGAGGCTATGAGTGGTCCTAAATCTCTGTCTCTAACTAGAGTGGGACCATGTGGAAACTCCCCAGTAGATTTGGGCTGCTCTGGTCTGCTCTGATTAGAAAGAGTCCAGAATATCCAAACTGACAGAAGAACAATCTGGCACAAGTGCTAGAGCCTTGTGATCCAGCCTACCAAATGTTAGTGAAATCTGAGAATATAATGAGGGCTCTTCTGGCCCTCTGTGATAAGAAAGTTATTACTGAGTGACAAGAGGAGTCTACGACCCAACTGAAGCTGGATTGAAATTCTCTGTTTGAATCAATGTTTGCATACAAACATTCACAAATCTAGAGATACAAGACACTGCTACTTCCTCAGTTTTGCAGCTTTCAGATCATTGTCCCTGACTGAAACAAAGTTCATGAAAATGCATGAAATGATTACAACCTTTAACCTATATTATTACTCTGCTGACCTTTGATTTTTTGAGAACCTATTTTTTTTAGGAATAGTAATAACAATTTTGATAGGTTTGGGGGACAAGAATTCTCTGTTATTTACAGTGCTGAAGTAATTACTATGCGTAAGGCAGTTCACAATCTCAGTGAAGTATGTAAAGATAGATAAAGAACTCAAGAAATAGAAATAAATGTCTTTTTCACCCATGCAGTGTGTCTATCTCTGCTAATATCTCAGTTCTCTCCTTATAGTACATTTGCAGAGGTATTCAGATCATTCAATCTAAGGCATATAATGTGGGTACTTTACACAGGGATACAGTCTCCTAGGGAATCGCTTTCAAAAAGTGTGCTCTAGCAGACAATAATTTAGAGCATCCAGACTAGGAGTGCACTTTTGCAGTTAGGCCAAACTCCTGAGTTTGGTTAATTTAAGCCATCTTCTTCCCTTCTTTAAATTCAACCCAAATTATGGTGCATCTAAGAACCAAGGGCTGCTCAAAGACAAAGTAATAACAAGACATACACTGTAGATGCTTTGTTAACTTTGTCAACAGGAGGTGACCCCAGGTCAGAATGACCATTTCCCCACATCACCTGGAAATGGGACGGAAAACATGAGAGCATAGTCATGGGAAATATGGTCTTGCCCTCGAAGAGTTGATCTGATGCCAGATTATCCTTCTAACCTTATCACTGGCTCATGGCACAGGGGACAAACTTTGTCTCCAGACCCATTTATCTTGGGAAGAAGACATTTCTGCAGTGGCCACTGTTTCATCAGTTCCTTGGAAAGTTTTTCACCAATTTGTCACAAGATTAATTTCTATCATTACATTTCTGCACTATAGTGATGAGACAAAGATTTGTGCAGTGTTTTCTCTAAGCTTAAGTATGCAATTGTCTGAATCATTTGTTTTCCAAAGTCCCCATTGTTCGTGTTTCAGAAACAATTCATTCTAAAGGATTATGCATCCATGGTTAACAATATACTGATGTTTACTTCATACTTTTCAACAACCTACACCTACCAAAGAGTATATGCTCTGGCAACTGTGCACAGAGCCATCACTCCCATGAAGCAAATTTTATTATGCTAACCCTCAAAAAATTAATGTAGAATTGAGAAATTAATTTGATTTGTGTGATTTACAGCTTTAAGGTACAGATACCACCTTCTCCCCTTCCCCCTTGAAATAAAACTGATTGCAATGTGTGAAAATAAAATTAATAGAAATTCAAACAGCAATTTGGAAAGTACAGTACTCCGTTAGTTTTTTCTAAAATTCTCCAGATGCCAAACATTTTCTGACACTAAAAAAAAGGTAAAGCCAGATATAATTAGTGTAGAGACACAGAACTGGACATGCCTTTGGGCATTTCCACGCAGAAATTCCTAGGCCTGGGGAACTGAGGTCCCGCTCACTGGACAGAAAAACCTTGCTCTCATGCCTAACAGAATCTGGAATACAGAGGTTATGAACTTCACTGTGGTCAAAATGTGGTTTCTGTTCCCCTACAAAATTTCCCCTCCGTGCTGAACAATGGTTTTAGAGATGTTGTATGTTCACAGCCCAGTTCACAGAAATCATGAATTTAAAACAAACAAGTAAAACATTAAAGACGTATTAGACCCAAAACGATAACTACGTTGAAACATATTTTTAACTTTAGGTTCATTCCCAGTTGTTCCAATATAAATAGATGAACAAACACAAGCATAAACATAATGCAGTCACCTAGAAAGAATTTTTTTTCTGCAGAGGAGAAACCCCCAATCTGAACAGCAACCAAAACAACTTTCACATATAGATTTACAGAGCAGGGAATGATCTGTAGAACAAAGTCCCTAAGGAATGCAGAGAAGCCACAGTCTGACAGCCTTAATCTTTATGGTCACAAACACAAAGCAACACAATGTGATGAAAAGAGGAAAAAAAAAAAAAAAAAAAAAAAAGCAACCAAGGAGACAAGAAAAGGAGTAATGACAGTTGATTGTTAGAAGCACCAAAAACTGGGGACACTCATTTCTGCACATGATTTATTATTATGAATGAAACTAAAACTCTATTATGGGTCGACTCCTCAGGGAATTACAGTAAAAGGGCAAGAGGACTTATCTGCAGCACATTTGGGATTCAGAGTTCTGAGTGATGAGGCAAGCATAAACATTTTGTGCAGGTATAGGACTATGGCCAGTTCTAAAAAGAGAAAATAATAAGAGGTCAAAGCATTTTAGAGCTAATTTATGTTCTTCTTCTCCCGTTAACAATCTACAGAGCTCAGCCTGGGAACTGTTCCATGTGTTCTGCAGCTCATGACGCAGAGGGATGCACAGAGGGTCATGTGCTCCACTGCCAAACACTCTCCTTTAAATTCATCCTTTGATACATCCAACCACAGGCTGAGGATTGAGATGGATCAGGCTGCATAGCATCTCCATTATTGCTCTGTTACAAAAGAAAGTCCTCTGAACCTAACCCCAATACTTTTTTTTTTTTTTCTCCTCCTCTTTCTATGTGAGCCTTATTTCTGTGTGTGCTATATCCCTATGGCAACTTGCTAAAAGATATTATAAATAATGCAGAGAATATGCTGATATGCCTTACTTTCTTCGGTATGTTTTAAGAAAAAAAAGAAAGCAATCCTGAATGTTACCACTCATAGCCAAAATGGAAGTATTCACAACAGATCAGTGGATATAGCCACTGAATGTGCAGATAATTCTGTAACTAAGCTGCCAGCTAGTTCCTAATCCACTTTCTACAAAGGATTCAGTGACCAGCACCAATTATTTAAACTCCCAAAAGAGATAAACCCCCTTCTTCAAAGGCTTCTATCTCTGCTTAAAAGTTCTGATAGAGCACAGAGAGCACTCCAAAAATTAGTATTCTCCAGCTCCAGGAGACAGAGAGAAGCTTAGAAAATGGTAGAAAATAGTTCATCTCCCTTTTCAAAGTTTCGGATCTTAGATTTTGTCTTAATTTACTCCAATTACTTTGTTAGATTACTCTCCACTTGTAAAATGACTATAAAATGAGCCCTTCCTCTGGTACAGACAGCAATAAATAACACTTACAAAGAATGGTTACATGTTATATTCTCATTGGAGATCGAAATAAATTATTATACATTTTAAAGATCAATGGCAAAGAAGATACTTGGAATTTGCACAGATGAAGTATGAATATTCTTTTTAATCATAAATTTCATCTGTAAATACAAACACATAATCTTGGTATGTATCTCATAATTTGCATCTCATTGTTAATGAAAATATGCTAGAGTGAGATGCAATGATAAAATAAATACATTAAAAAAAAAACTTTCAAAAGGTGCAAAATGACACAGAAGAGTCATAATGAGCTTTTACACTACAGAGTCTTTTTCAATTTACTCAGGAGATAAGGATGACTTGAGGATTTTGTCATTCAATTGCAAATTACAGCATCACTTCACATACAGCAGAATCAGGCATTGAAATCACTTGTCAGGAGTTTGACACTTATAAGAGCTTCAGTGTCTGAAACTCATCATATCTTTTCCCACTGACTTGTTGCTCTGCACATTCAGCCACTAGGGTCTCAGTGGTGCTGTTTGTCCAGCTACAGATACTCTCAACAATAATGGAATGGGGAGTAGAAGGAGAAGAGGGAGCTACATGTATGCTTCATTCCCATTTCCCAGTTTGGGATCAATAATTTTGCGCTCAACCACAATGATTTAAAGAACTATGATTCTTTGTGTCTATCGGCTATGATAATTACTAAAATATTTTATGTATGCATAGAGTACTTTTAATATTAAAGATGCCAGTTTAGGAAAGTAAGTTTGTATAACTGGAGTTATACAAACCAATTTGACTGGTTGTTCTTTGGTGTAATTAGCTAGTGGGTAAAGCAATTTCTACAGATCTGAATTACTTTTAAATCTTTCTCTTTCCCAATGGGCAATTTCTCCAAAATTCAAGACCATTCATATGGTAACAGTCTATTCAGGATATCAGTATGCATTCCTCCATAGATCTGGTTGCCATTGCTACTTTTTCTATAAAAATATTTTAAGTGAACTGGAACAGAAAACAGAAACCAAGCTCTTCCTCCATTATTGAATGTCTCTCCAGTAGTCTTTCTACCAAAGCACCCTATTTTCACTCTAAAACAAATGTGCATTTTTTTCATATATTGTGCATTGTCTTAAGCAACAGAGGTTGAGAGAATTCCAACCATGTTATATCCTGTTACTTGTAATTTAGGACTGTGGTGGTTTTACCGTGCTGGGCAGCTAAACCCCACAACCGCTCTCTCACTCCCCCTCCTTTAGATGAGGAGGGGGAGAAGTAAAGCAAAGAACAACTCACGGGTTGAGATAAGGATAAGTTAATTAAAGGGAAATAATTATAATAATTAAATAAAGACTACCATGAACTAAACAATTTAACTAAGGGGAAATAAAAAGGGAAAGGGGAAAAGGGAGGGGAAAAGGAAAAATAAAAAGAAGGGAGGAAAACAAACAAACAAAATAAATGAAGGCTATATGGAAGTGCAGAGGAAAGAAATTACTCTCTACTTCCCACAAATGAGCGATGATTGACCACGTCCTTGAAGCAAGGCCTCAACGCACGCAGCCGGTGTTCGAGAGGAGGACCGACCTTTTCTCAACGAGAGCCCACCCCTCCCCTCTTCTTCCTGTTTCCACCTTTTATTGCTGAGTGTGACACCACATGGTATGGAATATCCCTTTGATTGGTTTAGGTCAGCTGCCCTAGTGATGTTTCTCTCCTCACTTTTTGCCCACCCCCTAGGAGGGTTAGAGAAAGGCCCAGTGCTGTGCCACTGCTGCTCAGCAGTAGACACAACACTGGTGTGATAACACTGCTGTTCCAGCTACAAGTACGGAGTATGGCACTGTATGGGCTGCTGCCGAGAAAGTTAACATTCCAGCCAGACCCGGTACAAGGACACTAAAAAAAGGCTTCAAGTGCCCTTAAGCAACTATAGGATTTGATGTTTTGTCTCCTATATTCCAGATGACTTTTCTAACCATAAGGTCTTTGGAAGAAATGAAGCAAAGACATGCCCTTTTTGGATGACTCTTCTTTGCTTGATGTCTCACAGACAAAAATAGGTGGGGAAATTTATAGTTTACACATGATTCTCAGTGAAGTCTTGACTTATTCTTCAGTGAGAGAAAATACGTCAGGTTTTGTTGGGTTTTTATTTTGTTTTCGTTTTGTTTTCCTTTATATTTACATCCAAATAATAAGAGATCAGATATCTAATTCACCATATGTATTTTTCACTTCTTTTTTTTTTTTCTGGAATCAAGGCCAAAATTACTCTTCAGAAACACTTTCAAAAAAACCACCGTGGAATTCAGCCATGCATTGGAACATAAGTAGGCGCAAAGAAATTGCTGCCAGTCATATCCAGACTTCCAGTACAAGAACATCTTTTCAATGTCAGTATTAAAAGGAAGCTTTTAAGATCAGATATGAAGGCCCTGGCAGAAGAATGCATTTCACTAAAAATAGTACAAACTGCTTAGTATGGATTGCTTAGGGAAACAGTAAGCAGAACTATACCAAAGCTGTGAGGGTTTCCACTCCTAACTTCCCAGAAATCCTGGGGGCTGTCAACTGCAGTCATGAAATGTATGAACCCAGGAAAAATAGGATTTCAGTTTTAACAACAAAAGTTGTTCAGGCCCTCTGATGGGTGGCTTGTAGCATAGTACATACTCCAACACACCTCACTAGAAGTGCAGCAAGGCACAAAACACACCTTTTAGAAAATACTCTTTTTCACCAGTAAATATTTATTGACTATGAAGAAGTAATAGAGACAATCTTCTTTTCTATTTCCTAACTGTCTATGGCTGTCGTAATCCAGTCACTCCATTACAGTGAACTCTGGCTCTGACAAGTGAATCTCAAATGGAGTAAAGCACCATCTTTGCAACATCCTATCAGCAGTCAGATTACTGCAGAATGGAGTTATGCTATGAGATAAACACATCTGTCTTTGATCACAGATCTCTCAGCATATGCCTTGTCAAACATCTTGCAATGGTCACTAGTCATTTGCAAAATTAAGTCCTTCCAGCTGTTATTGAGGGGGGAAAAAATATGTTAAAAAAAAAACCATTTTCTTAACATGTCAATTGATTTCACCTAAGTATTTTCTGGTTGGCATTTTATAAGGTTTGACATTTCACAATAACCTGAAAATAAATTTAAAATATTTAAAATTTAAATCCATAAATGATGCAACCTGATGGTCTAGTCCTTCGGAAAAAGTCATCATGTCTCAGAAGACTCTGATTTGCAGCACCCCTGAGGCAGAGAAGCAAAGCTCAAACACACTGTTACCACTCACACGGGTCAGACATTACTGCAAAGGGGAGCTTTTATCAGGAAAAATAGGTTTTTATGTTTTTTACATTTCCTGAAGTTTTGACAGTTGTCATAAATTATGAGGATTGATGCTTCCAGACAGGATTTTTCCCCAAACCTACACTAAACATTAAATTGTCCATTGCGAATGAATAAGGGAAGGAAGGAAGTATCTGCACATCGTGGTGTAAGCAATGAGGGGAAAGAAAGGAAGAAAGGACAAAAGGACGAACATACAAACCAAGAAAGCAAAGTAGGTAAAAAAATATTAGACAAATTCAGTATTTTCATGGGAGGAAAGTAAGTCTCCTTTTCTCATTCTCGTAATGCATACCTTTTAAAGCCTTTTTCAGAGAAAGAGCCAGTGCTACTCCTGACAGTACATCAATTTTGGGAAAAGCAGTTACCTACTTCATGATGTAGTGAATCAGACATAGAGATACATAGCCTAGAACTATGAGAAAGAGACTAAATCCAGTACAATTATTTTTATTGTTTATTCCCGTGTTTCCTTCATCTTACTAGGTGCACATTATCAAACAACATTCTGCTTGAGACCGTGGTAAATATATTCACTCACCCACAAAAGAAAATCTCACTTCCACATGATTTCCAGAGGCCAACAGAGATAAAAGAAAGAACATCTAGCTATCACAAGTTGCCTTCAAGGACGTAAGAAGGAAGAGAAAGATCAGGAAACCTGCCTATCCTTCAAGGGAAAAATCAAAGCAACAAAAGAAAATAGACATGATCGAGAAGGATGATTATTTTTTGTCTCACTCCTAAGTCTCAGTAGCTGCTTGTGGATGTTTAAGATGAGAAGATTCACTCAGGAATTCTGTGTGAATCTCAAATGATAGAGGTTATAAATCACAGGAGAAACTACATATAACTGGTTCAGTTTCACAATAGCTTGCATCTCTGACACAGCTATAATCATTTTGCTTCATGGAAGAAAAGAAGATGAAATTTTGAGAGCTTTTTCATGGATAAAATCAATACTTTTATTATCAGCTTTGAAAAAAAATAAACATTTTATTGTGCTTTTTTTTTTCACTTACTGTTAGGTATTATCTCTGAAAATAAGTATTTATATACACTGTATGTGATTTGCTTTCCATTTATACAAATTCATATATTATCTTGTCACAAATACTGTCCAGACTGCCCAGTTTGTGTTTGAGTTTAGGTGCCATTAAAAAGAATCATTTTTCAATATATAAAGCAAATATTCTGCCACAGAGCTCAACACTTAAAGTCATAGAATGGTTTGAGTTTAAAAGACATTACTTCTTGTCCTATCACTACACTCAGTGATAGAGTCCCTCCCTAGCCTTCCTGAACACCCTCTTTAGGTATTTAGGAAGGTTGTTATAAGGTCTCCCTGGAACCTTTTCTTCTCCAGGCTGAACAACACCAAATCCCTCAGCCTGTCTTCATGGCAGAGGTGCTCCAACCCCTTGATCATCTTTGTGGTCCTCCTATGGACTCATTCTAATACTTCCATGTCCTTCTTATGCTGGAGGCCACAAAGCTGTACACAGTAGTCCAGATGAGGTCTCACAAGAGCAGAGTAGAGGGGGAGAATCACCTCCCTTGACCTGCTGGTCATGATTCTTTTCATGCAGCCCATGATATGGTTGGCTTTCTGGGCTGCAAGAGCACATTGCCAGTTCATGTCAAGCTTCTCATTAACAAGCCCCCAGGTCCTTCTCCTCAGGGCTGCTCTCAATCCATTCTATGCCTAGATTGTATTTGTGTTTGGGATTTCCCCAGCTGAGGTGCAGGACCTTGGCCTTGATGAACTTCATGACATTGGCATGGGCCCACCCCTCAAGCCTGTCTAGGTCCCTCTGGATGACATCCCTTCCCTCTGGTGTGTCAGCTGCACCACTCAGCTTGGTGTCATCAGCAGACTCAATGAGGTTGCACTCAATTTTAGTGTCCATGCCACTGACAAAGATGCTAAACAGCTCAGGTCCCAATACTGACCCCTAAGGAACACCACTCATTACTGATCTCTACCTGGATATTGAGCCATTGACTGAAACTCTTGAATGTGTCCATCCAGCCAGTTCCTTACCCACCGAATGGTCCATCCATCAAATCCACCTCTCCCCAAATTAGAGACAAGGATATAATGGAGGCCAGTGTCAAATCTTTGCACAAGGCCAGGTAAATGATGTCAATTACTCTTCCCCTATCCACCAATGCTGTAATCCTGTCGTGGAAGACCATCAGATTTCTGCCCTTAGTGAAGCCTATGTTGGCTGTCACCAATCACTTCCTTTTTCTCCATGTGCCTTAGTGTAACTTCCAGGAGAATCTGCCCCATCATCTTGCCAGGCATGGAATTGAGACTGATTGACCTATAATTCCCCATGTCTTTCTTTTTTTCCTTTATAAAAATGGGGGTTATGTTTCCTCTCTTCCAGTTAGTGATGAATATATACATGTATATATATTTTATATATATACTATTATTTTTTTATTTTTTTTTTTTAAATCTAAAGGTTCTTTAAAAAATATTAAAACAATCTACTCATAAAAGAAAGAAAAGAAAACAGGTTAACCCAGCCCAAACATTTCTGAGGAAGGCAGTAACCATGGTTAATTGTGTCTGTTTCTGTCACTTTTGCAGTGGCCAAGTGAATGACTGTAGGTTTGCAAAGGCAGTTGTAGCAGAAGGCAAAAGTAGCAGCTAAAGAAGGAGGCAGCTTGCAGTGAAGACAGGATAAAATATCTTGATTCCATTTTGTACCATATGGAAATAAAATCTTATATACAAGACGTAATTAATAATTAAGGCAAGGTATGAAAAACCTTACCTTTTAAAACTCTTTAGCTAGTCATATACCTCATGCTATCCCTTAACTCTCCCACAGGGTCCCAATATGCAGCCAAGGGAAGTACAAGTGATAGAAGAATGCAAAGGTCTCAATAAAGGACTAGTCCTGTGTTTTTTTTCTAGAGCTCTATGACAAATTCCAGCAAATTCTCCAGCAAGCTTTATCAAAACAGCCTGATTTACACTTTGCTAGTGCAGTCTGACCATGAAGAAAGGCCCTGCTTTAGTTGCCTTGCCATCAAGAAGAAGAAGAAATGATTAACAAAGGCTGAGCAATAAACAAAATGTGCCAAACAAAATTTCAATATGCAGATATATAGAAATATATCTTTATTAGAAATATATTCCAAAGTAGTACACTTAAAGATAGAGATATCACAGAACTCCTGCCTCAAACCGAACAGTGCTTTCCTAATGTGCAATAAGTGGTGGGTTGGTCCAGAGAGCTGCTGTGAAACAAAAGGGGATACACCTTCCCCATACATTATGATTAAAATTTGTTCCCAAATAAATATGGTAGCTAAAAGAAGGATTGAAACATGCTAGCTACTTTAAGACAATGTCAAAGGTAATCTAGGACACAAAAAAGCGGGGAACATAACTCTCGATTTATCACCAAAGAGATTAATAACAGAAATACTGAACCTCCTTCACACTGACATGGTGTATGAAGTGGGCTTTTGAAAATATAGACTCTTGCATGAAGATGGCAGAATTATGTGGCAGTTTCACCCTGATGGGTAGCTAAACTCTGCCATGCTCTCTCACTCCAACTTTTCCAAGGAAAAACAGGAGAAAATATGAGAGAAAAAGGCATAAGTGTTGCAGCAAGTGCAGGAAAATCGCTCACCATTTACCATCACATACAAAACAGTCTCCAAGTAGGGAGATTAATATAATTTGTTGCCTGTTCTTCACTCAGTAACACAGTGAGAAACTACAGGCAAAAATACAAATGCCTCCCCATCCTCCACCCGCTAATACCTCATCCTCTTAAGTAGTGCATGGGAACGGAGTCTGTGGTCAATCCATGAAGCTTTGTCCCCGCCGCTCCTTCTCAGCTCTCTATCTCCCTGCCCCTGCTCCCCGTGGGGTCCCTCCCACGGGATGCCGTCCTTCCCCAGCTGATCCCACACGGGCTGCCCACAGGCAGCAGCTCCTCAAGCACTGCTCCCACACGGCTCCGTCCCACGGGGTCCATCCATCCATCCCCCAGGAGCAAACTGCTCCAGCACGGGTCCCCCACGGCTGGGCGGCAGCTCCCCCCAGACCCCCTGCTCCTGCGGGGGCTCCTCTCCACGGGCTGCAGCTCCGGCCCGGGGCCTGCTCCTGCGGGGGCTCTCCATGGGCCGCAGCCTCCTCCAGGCCACATCCACCTGCTCCACCGGGGGCTCCTCCACCCACGGGGGGGCTGCAGCATGGAGATCTGCTCCGTGTGGGACCCATGGGCTGCAGGGGGACAGCCTGCTCCACCGGGGGCCTCTCCCTGCACAGCCCACAGGGGAACTGCTGCTGCCTGCCTGCAGCACCTCCTGCCCTCCTGCTGCACTCACCTGGGGGGCTGCAGGGCTGCTTCTCCTCTCTTTCTCCCTGTGAAGCAGCTTTTTTGTTGTTGTTGTTATTTTTTTTTCTCCTTTCTTAAATATGTTCTCACAGAGGAACAAGCGACATAGTTTCTTGGCTTGGCTCTGGCCAGCAGTGGAGCCCTTATCTAACATGGGGCAGCTTCTAGATTCTTCTCACAGAAGCCACCCCTATGGCCCCCTGCTACCAAAACCTTGCCACGTAAACCCACCAGAGCAACTCTTTCGGTGAAGAAATTTTTCGCAATAACCAACCGAAACCTCCCCTGGTACAACTTAAGGGTTTTTGCTCTTGTCTTGTCACTTGGGGCTTGGGAGAAGAGAACGATCCCCACCTCTCTGGAGCCTCCTTTAAGCTTACTGTAGAGCACAGGAAGGTCTCCCCTGAGCCTCCTTTTCTCCAGGCTGAACAACCCCAGCTCCCTCAGCTGCTCCTCACCAGACTTGTTCTCTAAACCCTTAACAAGCTTCAGAGCCCTTCTCCGCACACGCTCCAGCACCTCGAGGTCTTCGCTGAACACAGTGCTCGAGGTGCGGCCTCACCAGAGCCGAGCACAGAGGGACAACCGCTTCCCTAGTCCTGATGGCCACTCTATGTCTGATACAAGCCAGGTGTAGAGATACTTACATACATATATATGCAGCACTAGGACATGTTCCTTGGAAAACTGGTCAAACTCTCTTCAAAGCCCGTAAATTGATGGTTTCCTCTAACAGGCACTGACGCTTCAGCTGGATCCTCTAAATCCCATTTTACTGCTTCTGCTTCCTGAGCAGGTGACAGAAACTCCTAACCGGAGAGCAGAGGAGTTGTAGTTCTGTATACAGGCAATATTTGGAAGTTTGGAAGACGCTTCCCTTGCTCAGCTGCCATCCCTACGTTAATCAATCACCCGATCTTTTGCCTTCCAGCAAAAGTCTTGATGCAGTTCTTAAGGAAAGTTATTTCTGAAAATCCTCAGCCACCTCTGTGCACGCCAAACCTTTCATGGCACTGTGCAAGGCGCGGATGGCAGCGATAAATCAGGTTGTGGAATGAATGGCAACGTGTGGGGAGGGAATTTTCAGGTGGCTTCGCGCTGTTTCACAGGTCCCTGAATTAGAGGTAATGAGGAAACAAGCGGTAGAAACAAAACCTTGAGCAAGGCTGAGGTCAAGAATTGGCTACAGTGTTAAAGAGGACCTTTGGGCAGTGGGCAATTGCTGGCTGGCTCCAGGCGCATGTCTGAGGGTCTCTGACCAACTCTATGATAGATTTGGGCACGTGGACAGCACGTGGGGCTAAGGGGAGAGGACATGTAGGAGTGAAAAAGGGCAATAAACGCCTCCTGTTCAAGAGCCATCAGGAGTCTGTGTCTTGCATCCCTTCAGCAACACAAATATTTGGCTCCAGATCCAAAATGCCATGTATTTGACAGTTTTATTTATGGTAGCATTCCCCACCCCTCCCATCCCCTCTTTTCCCTCCCCTCCCCTCCTCTCCCCTCCCCTCCCTTCCCCTGCCCTCCCTTCCCTTCCCTTCCCCTCCCCTCCCCTCCCCTCCCCTGCCCTCCCTTCCCCTCCCTTCCCCTATGCTCCCTGTCCCCACACTGCTACACTCCCCTCCCCTATACTATCCTACACACCCCTACACTCCCCTCCCCTATACTACCCTACACTCCCCTTCGCTACACTACCATACATTACCCTATGCTCCCCTCCCCTATGCTACCCTCCCCTATGCTCCCCTCCCCTACGCTCTCCTACACTCCCCTCCCCTATCCTACCCTACACTCCCCTAAACTCTGCTCCCCTACACTCCCCTAAACTCTGCTCCCCTACACTACCCTATACTCTCCTACACTATGCTCCCCTCCCCTCTACTACGCTACACTACACTATGCTACACTACACTATCCTACCCTCCCCTAACCTCCCCTACACTATCTTCCCCTGCCCTGCCCTGCCCTGCCCTGCCCTGCCCTGCCCTGCCCTCCCCTCCAATCCCCTCCCCTCCCCTCCCCTCCCCTCCAATCCCCTCCCCTCCCCTCCCCTCCCCTCCAATCCCCTCCAATCCCATCCCCTCCCCTCCCCTCCCCTCCAATCCCCTCCAATCCCATCCCCTCCCCTCCCCTCCCCTCCAATCCCATCCCCTCCAATCCCATCCCCTCCCTTCCCTTCCTTTTATTCCCTCCCCTTCCCTCCCCTCTTGTCTTCTTCTCTCCTCTCTTCTTTCTTTCAGGTAACTTCAGATCGCTTCAGTCGTTCTCATAGCTCCTATCCCTGGCTGATTCACGGGAACCCATCAGCAGCAACCAGAAGCGCTCCAGCTGCTGTGTCACTGGTCGAGCAACAGTCTCCAACTGGGAATCGCTGACTTGGTTCTGTGGCTCAGACAGGTGCCTTTCAGTTCCACTGTGGCCTGGACGTGTCTTCTTGCTGTGTCCCCACCTACATCGCAGTTCTGCTTAGAAGCAGCAGCAGGGTTTTGAAGTAGTCCCACTGCTTCCATTTTCAGTGGTTTAGCTTGGCTAGAAATGTGGTGGCTGTCTGTTGAAGACAACAAAGAGATTTGGGTTAGAAACAGCTAACTGAGTAGTTCCTTTGCACAAGGGCAAGGAATATTTACCCCTTCCTAATGGAGACTGCAGTGTCAGAGATAATGACGGGTCCTTCAGAGAGCTTTGAAATATCCCTTGGGGATGCTGAGTCCAGAGGACCGGAGTAAATCTGTCTGAAGCACACCATGGAAGCACTCTGAATTACTTCCTAGCATAGAAGCATGTGACCAATACGGCTTCAGCTGGTTTCAGTGTTCTTCTTTGCCTAATACCTAAAGTAAGATAAGAGGTCTCAATGCAGATGGGAAGATTGAGAAATACAGAAATCACTGATGTGCTTTGAGAACTTCTAAGAACTGAGAACTAAATAAATCCAATGTTGTAACATTAAGGATTGGTTAGAAAAGTAAACGTTGAAAACAAGTAAAGGAGAAGGACAAGCAAGCTTTCTTCAAGTATCTGCTATATTTAAAGGATCTTTAAATAAGTAAATAAGTAATGAAATATATACGCAGAGAGAGAGAGAGAGAGATACAGAAACCTAAGAAACTGCTGCGCAGGTTAGCTTCTTGCTCTCTTTTCTAAAAGTCCTAGTGAATACAGCATCTGTGTGCGTTACAAGCATTACCCTCAGTCCACCACAGGTACACACGAGAGGACAGCCTGCAGGTTCCGGAGGCAAAGAAACTGCTCTGGCTGGATGTGAAAAGCCAAGACAGAAGTTGCTGTTAGGGAAAAGATACACAGAGGGGATGAAAAACACGGAGTGTGCTTCCGACCTTCACAACTTCTAAGCAAGCGGAGATGAGGTTGTGGAAGAACCAAATGAGCTGTTGATCGAGAAGCAGCCTGAAGATTGTCCTTAACCAGGGCCTTGCATTCTTCGTTTTTAGAGCATTGCTTGCCTTCAAGTGCACGATCATGATTTTATTAACTTTCTACCACTACAGAAATGCACCGGATTCTTTCACAAAACTTACAGGTGGTAATTGGAAGTACTGGTCAGCATTCTCTGTTTCCGTCTTCATCCCAATTCTCTTTTGGCCTGTGAAGCTTTTCAGATCAGAGGAGAAGATCCGCTGTAATACGGAGTTTTGGATACTGCAAAGGAAACAAAGAATCGTACTGACAACTCTTTTCAACTCACCTGCAACCATCACAGAAAAGAATACCGAAAGAACACCGCTTTATCATGGGAAGCATAAATTTGAGCATAGGTGTCCTATAGCTGAAGCGAGGTGAAGCAGGTTCCAAAGAAGGTGAAGGAGCACACCCGTGAGCATTTCCATAAAGCTGTGTTTTCAAACAAATGGTGTAAAGACTTAGATTTTATTACAAGTGAAGAATGAAAAAATAAAAAGAAAGAAAATTACCAGGACATACAGTTTTCCTCTAGCTTGCTTTGCTTCTTTCTGAATCTAGGGCTTTGATACTGCTGCCTCCTCAGCAACATCAGCAATTTCCTAGGAAAGCTGGTGTCCACCAGGTGAAATAGGAATGGGAAACCCTTCTTGCCACAACTTCACACTCACACCAGAGCTGGCAGGACAGGCCGATGGACAGAGAAGTGTCTGTAAGAGTGTTAGAAAACAGACTTTAGATTTCCGTCAACCCAGGGAAAATTACTTGCTCATCCCTTCAAACTGAACTCTAAGTAGAAGGAGGTGATCCCAAGCTGCATTCCTGACATCTATGCTGCAAAGTCATCAAATGCGCCATGTTACTGTACCAGCCTGTTATGAACAGAAACAGGAGTTTGAGGTTATGCTGTTGGAGTAGAATTAAGCTCAAAGAGTTAGTTAGTCTTTTGGTATGTTTTTGTCTGCGAGTGTTTTCACTGTTTCCCAGACAATGTCTCCAGCAAGCTGGCTGCTTGCTTCATTTGTTCTGTTCCGTTCTGTTTTGTTTGGTTTTCTCAGCAAGGGTTCTTAGAGAAATGAGATTAAAGTGATCATATTGTATGTCCATCCCTCCCTCCCCTTCGCTTGTCCAGAGCTTTTACCTTGTCCACCAGCTTGAATGAACTCGGTCATAGGCGCAGTTGTGTCCAAGCCATTGCTAGACATGTTGTGAAAACAGACAGCTAAGCAGTGGGGAGAGGACGTGCTGCTGTCTGCAGTGTGACCTCAACGCTTACCAAACAGTAGGGAATACACAGAGAAGGGCGTTAGGAAAACTTCAAGCCCCAGATACATTTTATGTTGAAACCATATTTCCCAAGATAACACTGAACACACCTGCATAATCAAAATGTATTCATTTCTTGGTTCATCCAACTCCTAGGTTTTAGTTTTAAAGAGTTTCTGTCTTGGCTTAAAGCACTCTTCCAATCTCTATTTGCAGTTACTATGATTCCCTGAAATAGCTAATCCCATTTTTTTCTTTGTACAGTCTCCCAGTCTCTTTGTTTTCCTCTCCCCAAGAAAGTTAGAACTGCTCTCTTCATACTTGACAACTAGATATGGAGCCGTATCAGCCAGAAGGAAGTTCCCTTCACACTTTCTGCTTCTTAGGGTATCTGGACTCTTACCTTTACTCTTACTCGCCCTTCCTACATTAGCACAAAGCAAGCTGTTTTGGAGATCTGATGTCTTGTTTTCCAGAAGCTACCCTGAATCACCCTTACGAGAACTGTCCCACGCTGCGAGCATAAGTCTTGCAGTCTGCCCAGATATTTGCCTTCTAAGTCGATAATCAAATCTGTCAAGTTAAGAACATGTAATTAATGGAAAGGAAATCCTTTTATTTTGATCCAAATTCCCTTTTTTTTTTTTTTTAATTTCTTGTTTTTCTTCTTTTTTTCTAGACCAAGAGTGAATGGTGGGAAACCAGCAAAACTCAGGTGAAAAATGGAATGAAAAATGTTAAGGTCAGGCAGCTTGCCCACTGCAATTGCTACCCTGAAAGCAGATGGAGTGCATCTTCATACACCACAGCCTGAGACACTACTCGACAGGCCAGCCCATGTGATGAAGTCCATTGCTGTCCTGAATTTGAACGTGACAGGGGGACTCTTAAGCCTCTTGTTTATGCTTTAGTACTTGCGGTCTATGGGAGGACCACAGCACACTCTTCTCTGTCTACCCTTATTTGTTGATTGTCTGTAGGGAGAAGAGAACGTGCAGAGGCCCTCACCCGTACATTGGGTCTGTTCTCACTCTGTGCAGCTACATCATTGAGCAAAGTACCAAACTTGATGCTTCTGTAAGGACTTGACACAAACTACAGAATACTAAAATGAAGCATTCACAACAAAACCACATTGTTTTCCCCAGCCAAGCATCACAACACTTACAGAAGGGCATGGGCCCTCTCTGTGCCCCTCAAGGGGAGATCCACAAATCCTCGTGTGGTTTCATCACATCCAGCACCCTTCTCTGTCCCTCCCAGCTAAACGTGCACAGAGGCAGCTGTTCCCAAAGTGCTGTGGTGACATAATTCAGTTCTGTTTCTGAAGTCATCACCACAGGCGCCTCGCAATGACAGCGCAACACTCTCTGTTGCTAATGCGTATGTCTCAGAAACAGCTAGAGAAGTACCACTATGCCCAAACTGACTTTAATTAGAGTAGTTCAAAAATTATTCCCTGCTCCCCTACATCTGTGGAAGGTGTGTGATAAATCTTTTCTTGAGAAAGGATTACAGACAAAAAGAGCTTGATTCTGATACGTTGCTCATACTTGTAGAGCAGTTCACCTTTTATTTCCATGTAAGAAAAAAGAAGGGGAAATCAACAATTCTCTTCCTCTGAGCTCGGAATATGAAAGAACCCCAATTATCCAGGAAGCCTTAATAAGGAAACGATGCATTTCTTGTTTCTTCAGAAAACTATCCATCTTGTTTCTTCGTAAAACTTTTCCAGTCCTTTGCAACTGCGGTGGTCTGAATCGGGTGGGCAGCCGAGTTTCCACCACGGCCGCTCTCTCACTCCCCCTCCTCAAAGGGAAAGGGGGAGAAAATACGATGCAAAGGGCTCAAGGGCTGAGATAAGGACGGGGAGATCGCTCAACAATTATCGTGACGGGCAAAGCAGACTCAGCATAGGGAGATAGTAAGAGTTATTGCCTACTACCAACAAGCTAGACACGTGAGAAACAAAGGAAAGAAACCAAAAACGTCTTCTCCCCATCTGCCCTCTTCCACCTCCTCCTCCTGAGCAGCACAGGGAAACAGGGGACTGAGGGCTGCGGTCAGTCCCTGATGCTTTGTCCTCGCCGCTCCTTCTCGGTCCGTCCCTGCCCCTGCTCCCCGTGGGGTCCCTCCCACGGGATGCCGTCCTTCCCCAGCTGATCCCACACGGGCTGCCCACAGGCAGCAGCTCCTCAAGCACTGCTCCCACACGGCTCCGTCCCACGGGGTCCATCCATCCATCCCCCAGGAGCAAACTGCTCCAGCACGGGTCCCCCACGGCTGGGCGGCAGCTCCCCCCAGACCCCCTGCTCCTGCGGGGGCTCCTCTCCACAGGCTGCAGCTCCGGCCCGGGGCCTGCTCCTGCGGGGGCTCTCCATGGGCCGCAGCCTCCTCCAGGCCACATCCACCTGCTCCACCGGGGGCTCCTCCACCCACGGGGGGGCTGCAGCGTGGAGATCTGCTCCGTGTGGGACCCATGGGCTGCAGGGGGACAGCCTGCTTCACCGGGGGCCTCTCCCTGCACAGCCCACAGGGGAACTGCTGCTGCCTGCCTGCAGCACCTCCTGCCCTCCTGCTGCACTCACCTGGGGGGCTGCAGGGCTGCTTCTCCTCTCTTTCTCCCTGTGAAGCAGCTTTTTTGTTGTTGTTGTTATTTTTTTTTCTCCTTTCTTAAATATGCTCTCATAGAGGAACAAGCGACATAGTTTCTTGGCTTGGCTCTGGCCAGCAGTGGAGCCCTTATCTAACATGGGGCAGCTTCTAGATTCTTCTCACAGAAGCCACCCCTATGGCCCCCTGCTACCAAAACCTTGCCACGTAAACCCACCAGAGCAACTCTTTCGGTGAAGAAATTTTTCGCAATAACCAACCGAAACCTCCCCTGGTACAACTTAAGGGTTTTTGCTCTTGTCTTGTCACCTGGGGCTTGGGAGAAGAGAATGATCCCCACCTCTCTGGAGCCTCCTTTAAGCTTACTGTAGAGCACAGGAAGGTCTCCCCTGAGCCTCCTTTTCTCCAGGCTGAACAACCCCAGCTCCCTCAGCCGCTCCTCACCAGACTTGTTCTCTAAACCCTTAACAAGCTTCAGAGCCCTTCTCCGCACACGCTCCAGCACCTCGAGGTCTTCGCTGAACACAGTGCTCGAGGTGCGGCCTCACCAGAGCCGAGCACAGAGGGACAACCGCTTCCCTAGTCCTGATGGCCACTCTATGTCTGATACAAGCCAGGTGTAGAGATACTTACATACATATATATGCAGCACTAGGACATGTTCCTTGGAAAACTGGTCAAACTCTCTTCAAAGCCCGTAAATTGATGGTTTCCTCTAACAGGCACTGACGCTTCAGCTGGATCCTCTAAATCCCATTTTACTGCTTCTGCTTCCTGAGCAGGTGACAGAAACTCCTAACCGGAGAGCAGAGGAGTTGTAGTTCTGTATACAGGCAATATTTGGAAGTTTGGAAGACGCTTCCCTTGCTCAGCTGCCATCCCTACGTTAATCAATCACCCGATCTTTTGCCTTCCAGCAAAAGTCTTGATGCAGTTCTTAAGGAAAGTTATTTCTGAAAATCCTCAGCCACCTCTGTGCACGCCAAACCTTTCATGGCACTGTGCAAGGCGCGGATGGCAGCGATAAATCAGGTTGTGGAATGAATGGCAACGTGTGGGGAGGGAATTTTCAGGTGGCTTCGCGCTGTTTCACAGGTCCCTGAATTAGAGGTAATGAGGAAACAAGCGGTAGAAACAAAACCTTGAGCAAGGCTGAGGTCAAGAATTGGCTACAGTGTTAAAGAGGACCTTTGGGCAGTGGGCAATTGCTGGCTGGCTCCAGGCGCATGTCTGAGGGTCTCTGACCAACTCTATGATAGATTTGGGCACGTGGACAGCACGTGGGGCTAAGGGGAGAGGACATGTAGGAGTGAAAAAGGGCAATAAACGCCTCCTGTTCAAGAGCCATCAGGAGTCTGTGTCTTGCATCCCTTCAGCAACACAAATATTTGGCTCCAGATCCAAAATGCCATGTATTTGACAGTTTTATTTATGGTAGCATTCCCCACCCCTCCCATCCCCTCTTTTCCCTCCCCTCCCCTCCTCTCCCCTCCCCTCCCTTCCCCTGCCCTCCCTTCCCTTCCCTTCCCCTCCCCTCCCCTCCCCTGCCCTCCCTTCCCCTCCCTTCCCCTATGCTCCCTGTCCCCACACTGCTACACTCCCCTCCCCTATACTATCCTACACACCCCTACACTCCCCTCCCCTATACTACCCTACACTCCCCTTCGCTACACTACCATACATTACCCTATGCTCCCCTCCCCTATGCTACCCTCCCCTATGCTCCCCTCCCCTACGCTCTCCTACACTCCCCTCCCCTATCCTACCCTACACTCCCCTAAACTCTGCTCCCCTACACTCCCCTAAACTCTGCTCCCCTACACTACCCTATACTCTCCTACACTATGCTCCCCTCCCCTCTACTACGCTACACTACACTATGCTACACTACACTATCCTACCCTCCCCTAACCTCCCCTACACTATCTTCCCCTGCCCTGCCCTGCCCTGCCCTGCCCTGCCCTGCCCTGCCCTCCCCTCCAATCCCCTCCCCTCCCCTCCCCTCCCCTCCAATCCCCTCCCCTCCCCTCCCCTCCCCTCCAATCCCCTCCAATCCCATCCCCTCCCCTCCCCTCCCCTCCAATCCCCTCCAATCCCATCCCCTCCCCTCCCCTCCCCTCCAATCCCATCCCCTCCAATCCCATCCCCTCCCTTCCCTTCCTTTTATTCCCTCCCCTTCCCTCCCCTCTTGTCTTCTTCTCTCCTCTCTTCTTTCTTTCAGGTAACTTCAGATCGCTTCAGTCGTTCTCATAGCTCCTATCCCTGGCTGATTCACGGGAACCCATCAGCAGCAACCAGAAGCGCTCCAGCTGCTGTGTCACTGGTCGAGCAACAGTCTCCAACTGGGAATCGCTGACTTGGTTCTGTGGCTCAGACAGGTGCCTTTCAGTTCCACTGTGGCCTGGACGTGTCTTCTTGCTGTGTCCCCACCTACATCGCAGTTCTGCTTAGAAGCAGCAGCAGGGTTTTGAAGTAGTCCCACTGCTTCCATTTTCAGTGGTTTAGCTTGGCTAGAAATGTGGTGGCTGTCTGTTGAAGACAACAAAGAGATTTGGGTTAGAAACAGCTAACTGAGTAGTTCCTTTGCACAAGGGCAAGGAATATTTACCCCTTCCTAATGGAGACTGCAGTGTCAGAGATAATGACGGGTCCTTCAGAGAGCTTTGAAATATCCCTTGGGGATGCTGAGTCCAGAGGACCGGAGTAAATCTGTCTGAAGCACACCATGGAAGCACTCTGAATTACTTCCTAGCATAGAAGCATGTGACCAATACGGCTTCAGCTGGTTTCAGTGTTCTTCTTTGCCTAATACCTAAAGTAAGATAAGAGGTCTCAATGCAGATGGGAAGATTGAGAAATACAGAAATCACTGATGTGCTTTGAGAACTTCTAAGAACTGAGAACTAAATAAATCCAATGTTGTAACATTAAGGATTGGTTAGAAAAGTAAACGTTGAAAACAAGTAAAGGAGAAGGACAAGCAAGCTTTCTTCAAGTATCTGCTATATTTAAAGGATCTTTAAATAAGTAAATAAGTAATGAAATATATACGCAGAGAGAGAGAGAGAGAGATACAGAAACCTAAGAAACTGCTGCGCAGGTTAGCTTCTTGCTCTCTTTTCTAAAAGTCCTAGTGAATACAGCATCTGTGTGCGTTACAAGCATTACCCTCAGTCCACCACAGGTACACACGAGAGGACAGCCTGCAGGTTCCGGAGGCAAAGAAACTGCTCTGGCTGGATGTGAAAAGCCAAGACAGAAGTTGCTGTTAGGGAAAAGATACACAGAGGGGATGAAAAACACGGAGTGTGCTTCCGACCTTCACAACTTCTAAGCAAGCGGAGATGAGGTTGTGGAAGAACCAAATGAGCTGTTGATCGAGAAGCAGCCTGAAGATTGTCCTTAACCAGGGCCTTGCATTCTTCGTTTTTAGAGCATTGCTTGCCTTCAAGTGCACGATCATGATTTTATTAACTTTCTACCACTACAGAAATGCACCGGATTCTTTCACAAAACTTACAGGTGGTAATTGGAAGTACTGGTCAGCATTCTCTGTTTCCGTCTTCATCCCAATTCTCTTTTGGCCTGTGAAGCTTTTCAGATCAGAGGAGAAGATCCGCTGTAATACGGAGTTTTGGATACTGCAAAGGAAACAAAGAATCGTACTGACAACTCTTTTCAACTCACCTGCAACCATCACAGAAAAGAATACCGAAAGAACACCGCTTTATCATGGGAAGCATAAATTTGAGCATAGGTGTCCTATAGCTGAAGCGAGGTGAAGCAGGTTCCAAAGAAGGTGAAGGAGCACACCCGTGAGCATTTCCATAAAGCTGTGTTTTCAAACAAATGGTGTAAAGACTTAGATTTTATTACAAGTGAAGAATGAAAAAATAAAAAGAAAGAAAATTACCAGGACATACAGTTTTCCTCTAGCTTGCTTTGCTTCTTTCTGAATCTAGGGCTTTGATACTGCTGCCTCCTCAGCAACATCAGCAATTTCCTAGGAAAGCTGGTGTCCACCAGGTGAAATAGGAATGGGAAACCCTTCTTGCCACAACTTCACACTCACACCAGAGCTGGCAGGACAGGCCGATGGACAGAGAAGTGTCTGTAAGAGTGTTAGAAAACAGACTTTAGATTTCCGTCAACCCAGGGAAAATTACTTGCTCATCCCTTCAAACTGAACTCTAAGTAGAAGGAGGTGATCCCAAGCTGCATTCCTGACATCTATGCTGCAAAGTCATCAAATGCGCCATGTTACTGTACCAGCCTGTTATGAACAGAAACAGGAGTTTGAGGTTATGCTGTTGGAGTAGAATTAAGCTCAAAGAGTTAGTTAGTCTTTTGGTATGTTTTTGTCTGCGAGTGTTTTCACTGTTTCCCAGACAATGTCTCCAGCAAGCTGGCTGCTTGCTTCATTTGTTCTGTTCCGTTCTGTTTTGTTTGGTTTTCTCAGCAAGGGTTCTTAGAGAAATGAGATTAAAGTGATCATATTGTATGTCCATCCCTCCCTCCCCTTCGCTTGTCCAGAGCTTTTACCTTGTCCACCAGCTTGAATGAACTCGGTCATAGGCGCAGTTGTGTCCAAGCCATTGCTAGACATGTTGTGAAAACAGACAGCTAAGCAGTGGGGAGAGGACGTGCTGCTGTCTGCAGTGTGACCTCAACGCTTACCAAACAGTAGGGAATACACAGAGAAGGGCGTTAGGAAAACTTCAAGCCCCAGATACATTTTATGTTGAAACCATATTTCCCAAGATAACACTGAACACACCTGCATAATCAAAATGTATTCATTTCTTGGTTCATCCAACTCCTAGGTTTTAGTTTTAAAGAGTTTCTGTCTTGGCTTAAAGCACTCTTCCAATCTCTATTTGCAGTTACTATGATTCCCTGAAATAGCTAATCCCATTTTTTTCTTTGTACAGTCTCCCAGTCTCTTTGTTTTCCTCTCCCCAAGAAAGTTAGAACTGCTCTCTTCATACTTGACAACTAGATATGGAGCCGTATCAGCCAGAAGGAAGTTCCCTTCACACTTTCTGCTTCTTAGGGTATCTGGACTCTTACCTTTACTCTTACTCGCCCTTCCTACATTAGCACAAAGCAAGCTGTTTTGGAGATCTGATGTCTTGTTTTCCAGAAGCTACCCTGAATCACCCTTACGAGAACTGTCCCACGCTGCGAGCATAAGTCTTGCAGTCTGCCCAGATATTTGCCTTCTAAGTCGATAATCAAATCTGTCAAGTTAAGAACATGTAATTAATGGAAAGGAAATCCTTTTATTTTGATCCAAATTCCCTTTTTTTTTTTTTTTAATTTCTTGTTTTTCTTCTTTTTTTCTAGACCAAGAGTGAATGGTGGGAAACCAGCAAAACTCAGGTGAAAAATGGAATGAAAAATGTTAAGGTCAGGCAGCTTGCCCACTGCAATTGCTACCCTGAAAGCAGATGGAGTGCATCTTCATACACCACAGCCTGAGACACTACTCGACAGGCCAGCCCATGTGATGAAGTCCATTGCTGTCCTGAATTTGAACGTGACAGGGGGACTCTTAAGCCTCTTGTTTATGCTTTAGTACTTGCGGTCTATGGGAGGACCACAGCACACTCTTCTCTGTCTACCCTTATTTGTTGATTGTCTGTAGGGAGAAGAGAACGTGCAGAGGCCCTCACCCGTACATTGGGTCTGTTCTCACTCTGTGCAGCTACATCATTGAGCAAAGTACCAAACTTGATGCTTCTGTAAGGACTTGACACAAACTACAGAATACTAAAATGAAGCATTCACAACAAAACCACATTGTTTTCCCCAGCCAAGCATCACAACACTTACAGAAGGGCATGGGCCCTCTCTGTGCCCCTCAAGGGGAGATCCACAAATCCTCGTGTGGTTTCATCACATCCAGCACCCTTCTCTGTCCCTCCCAGCTAAACGTGCACAGAGGCAGCTGTTCCCAAAGTGCTGTGGTGACATAATTCAGTTCTGTTTCTGAAGTCATCACCACAGGCGCCTCGCAATGACAGCGCAACACTCTCTGTTGCTAATGCGTATGTCTCAGAAACAGCTAGAGAAGTACCACTATGCCCAAACTGACTTTAATTAGAGTAGTTCAAAAATTATTCCCTGCTCCCCTACATCTGTGGAAGGTGTGTGATAAATCTTTTCTTGAGAAAGGATTACAGACAAAAAGAGCTTGATTCTGATACGTTGCTCATACTTGTAGAGCAGTTCACCTTTTATTTCCATGTAAGAAAAAAGAAGGGGAAATCAACAATTCTCTTCCTCTGAGCTCGGAATATGAAAGAACCCCAATTATCCAGGAAGCCTTAATAAGGAAACGATGCATTTCTTGTTTCTTCAGAAAACTATCCATCTTGTTTCTTCGTAAAACTTTTCCAGTCCTTTGCAACTGCGGTGGTCTGAATCGGGTGGGCAGCCGAGTTTCCACCACGGCCGCTCTCTCACTCCCCCTCCTCAAAGGGAAAGGGGGAGAAAATACGATGCAAAGGGCTCAAGGGCTGAGATAAGGACGGGGAGATCGCTCAACAATTATCGTGACGGGCAAAGCAGACTCAGCATAGGGAGATAGTAAGAGTTATTGCCTACTACCAACAAGCTAGACACGTGAGAAACAAAGGAAAGAAACCAAAAACGTCTTCTCCCCATCTGCCCTCTTCCACCTCCTCCTCCTGAGCAGCACAGGGAAACAGGGGACTGAGGGCTGCGGTCAGTCCCTGATGCTTTGTCCTCGCCGCTCCTTCTCGGTCCGTCCCTGCCCCTGCTCCCCGTGGGGTCCCTCCCACGGGATGCCGTCCTTCCCCAGCTGATCCCACACGGGCTGCCCACAGGCAGCAGCTCCTCAAGCACTGCTCCCACACGGCTCCGTCCCACGGGGTCCATCCATCCATCCCCCAGGAGCAAACTGCTCCAGCACGGGTCCCCCACGGCTGGGCGGCAGCTCCCCCCAGACCCCCTGCTCCTGCGGGGGCTCCTCTCCACAGGCTGCAGCTCCGGCCCGGGGCCTGCTCCTGCGGGGGCTCTCCATGGGCCGCAGCCTCCTCCAGGCCACATCCACCTGCTCCACCGGGGGCTCCTCCACCCACGGGGGGGCTGCAGCGTGGAGATCTGCTCCGTGTGGGACCCATGGGCTGCAGGGGGACAGCCTGCTTCACCGGGGGCCTCTCCCTGCACAGCCCACAGGGGAACTGCTGCTGCCTGCCTGCAGCACCTCCTGCCCTCCTGCTGCACTCACCTGGGGGGCTGCAGGGCTGCTTCTCCTCTCTTTCTCCCTGTGAAGCAGCTTTTTTGTTGTTGTTGTTATTTTTTTTTCTCCTTTCTTAAATATGCTCTCATAGAGGAACAAGCGACATAGTTTCTTGGCTTGGCTCTGGCCAGCAGTGGAGCCCTTATCTAACATGGGGCAGCTTCTAGATTCTTCTCACAGAAGCCACCCCTATGGCCCCCTGCTACCAAAACCTTGCCACGTAAACCCACCAGAGCAACTCTTTCGGTGAAGAAATTTTTCGCAATAACCAACCGAAACCTCCCCTGGTACAACTTAAGGGTTTTTGCTCTTGTCTTGTCACCTGGGGCTTGGGAGAAGAGAATGATCCCCACCTCTCTGGAGCCTCCTTTAAGCTTACTGTAGAGCACAGGAAGGTCTCCCCTGAGCCTCCTTTTCTCCAGGCTGAACAACCCCAGCTCCCTCAGCCGCTCCTCACCAGACTTGTTCTCTAAACCCTTAACAAGCTTCAGAGCCCTTCTCCGCACACGCTCCAGCACCTCGAGGTCTTCGCTGAACACAGTGCTCGAGGTGCGGCCTCACCAGAGCCGAGCACAGAGGGACAACCGCTTCCCTAGTCCTGATGGCCACTCTATGTCTGATACAAGCCAGGTGTAGAGATACTTACATACATATATATGCAGCACTAGGACATGTTCCTTGGAAAACTGGTCAAACTCTCTTCAAAGCCCGTAAATTGATGGTTTCCTCTAACAGGCACTGACGCTTCAGCTGGATCCTCTAAATCCCATTTTACTGCTTCTGCTTCCTGAGCAGGTGACAGAAACTCCTAACCGGAGAGCAGAGGAGTTGTAGTTCTGTATACAGGCAATATTTGGAAGTTTGGAAGACGCTTCCCTTGCTCAGCTGCCATCCCTACGTTAATCAATCACCCGATCTTTTGCCTTCCAGCAAAAGTCTTGATGCAGTTCTTAAGGAAAGTTATTTCTGAAAATCCTCAGCCACCTCTGTGCACGCCAAACCTTTCATGGCACTGTGCAAGGCGCGGATGGCAGCGATAAATCAGGTTGTGGAATGAATGGCAACGTGTGGGGAGGGAATTTTCAGGTGGCTTCGCGCTGTTTCACAGGTCCCTGAATTAGAGGTAATGAGGAAACAAGCGGTAGAAACAAAACCTTGAGCAAGGCTGAGGTCAAGAATTGGCTACAGTGTTAAAGAGGACCTTTGGGCAGTGGGCAATTGCTGGCTGGCTCCAGGCGCATGTCTGAGGGTCTCTGACCAACTCTATGATAGATTTGGGCACGTGGACAGCACGTGGGGCTAAGGGGAGAGGACATGCAGGAGTGAAAAAGGGCAATAAACGCCTCCTGTTCAAGAGCCATCAGGAGTCTGTGTCTTGCATCCCTTCAGCAACACAAATATTTGGCTCCAGATCCAAAATGTCATGTATTTGACAGTTTTATTTATGGTAGCATTCCCCACCCCTCCCATCCCCTCTTTTCCCTCCCCTCCCCTCCTCTCCCCTCCCCTCCCTTCCCTTCCCTTCCCCTCCCCTCCCCTCCCCTCCCCTGCCCTCCCTTCCCCTCCCTTCCCCTATGCTCCCTGTCCCCACACTGCTACACTCCCCTCCCCTATACTATCCTACACACCCCTACACTCCCCTCCCCTATACTACCCTACACTCCCCTTCGCTACACTACCGTACATTACCCTATGCTCCCCTCCCCTATGCTACCCTCCCCTATGCTCCCCTCCCCTACACTCTCCTACACTCCCCTCCCCTATCCTACCCTACACTCCCCTAAACTCTGCTCCCCTACACTACCCTATACTCTCCTACACTACGCTCCCCTCCCCTCTACTACGCTACACTACACTATGCTACACTACACTATGCTACACTACACTATCCTACCCTCCCCTAACCTCCCCTACACTATCTTCCCCTGCCCTGCCCTGCCCTGCCCTGCCCTGCCCTGCCCTGCCCTGCCCTGCCCTGCCCTGCCCTCCCCTCCAATCCCCTCCCCTCCCCTCCCCTTCAATCCCCTCCCCTCCCCTCCCCTCCCCTCCCCTCCCCTCCCCTCCCCTCCCCTCCCCTCTCCTCCAATCCCATCCCCTCCCCTCCCCTCCAATCCCATCCCCTCCCTTCCCTTCCTTTTATTCCCTCCCCTTCCCTCCCCTCTTGTCTTCTTCTCTCCTCTCTTCTTTCTTTCAGGTAACTTCAGATCGCTTCAGTCGTTCTCATAGCTCCTATCCCTGGCTGATTCATGGGAACCCATAAGCAGCAACCAGAAGCGCTCCAGCTGCTGTGTCACTGGTCGAGCAACAGTCTCCAACTGGGAATCGCTGACTTGGTTCTGTGGCTCAGACAGGTGCCTTTCAGTTCCACTGTGGCCCGGACGTGTCTTCTTGCTGTGTCCCCACCTACATCGCAGTTCTGCTTAGAAGCAGCAGCAGGGTTTTGAAGTAGTCCCACTGCTTCCATTTTCAGTGGTTTAGCTTGGCTAGAAATGTGGTGGCTGTCTGTTGAAGACAACAAAGAGATTTGGGTTAGAAACAGCTAACTGAGTAGTTCCTTTGCACAAGGGCAAGGAATATTTACCCCTTCCTAATGGAGACTGCAGTGTCAGAGATAATGACGGGTCCTTCAGAGAGCTTTGAAATATCCCTTGGGGATGCTGAGTCCAGAGGACCAGAGTAAATCTGTCTGAAGCACACCATGGAAGCACTCTGAATTACTTCCTAGCATAGAAGCATGTGACCAATACGGCTTCAGCTGGTTTCAGTGGTCTTCTTTGCCTAATACCTAAAGTAAGATAAGAGGTCTCAATGCAGATGGGAAGATTGAGAAATACAGAAATCACTGATGTGCTTTGAGAACTTCTAAGAACTGAGAACTAAATAAATCCAATGTTGTAACATTAAGGATTGGTTAGAAAAGTAAACGTTGAAAACAAGTAAAGGAGAAGGACAAGTAAGCTTTCTTCAAGTATCTGCTATATTTAAAGGATCTTTAAATAAGTAAATAAGTAATGAAATATATACGCAGAGAGAGAGAGAGAGAGATACAGAAACCTAAGAAACTGCTGCGCAGGTTAGCTTCTTGCTCTCTTTTCTAAAAGTCCTAGTGAATACAGCATCTGTGTGCGTTACAAGCATTACCCTCAGTCCACCACAGGTACACACGAGAGGACAGCCTGCAGGTTCCGGAGGCAAAGAAACAGCGTGGAGATCTGCTCCATGGGGGACCCATGGGCTGCAGGGGGACAGCCTGCTCCACCAGGGGCCTCTCCCTGCACAGCCTGCAGGGGAACTGCTGCTGCCTCCTGCCCTCCTGCTGCACTCATCTGGGGGGGGCTGTAGGGCTGCTTCTCACTCCTCTCTCCCAGCTTCACGTTTGTATTTTCCCTTTCTTAAATCTGCTGTCATAGGCCAAACCAGGGTTGGTCCCTGGCTCAGCTTTGTCCAGGAACGGGTTCCTTTTCACAGAATCACAGAGAATTCCTAGGTTGGAAGAGACCTCAAGATCATCGAGTCCAACCTCTGACCTAACGCTAGCAGTCCCCACTAAACCATATCCCTAAGCTCTACATCTAAACGTCTTTTGAAGACTTCCAGGTATGGTGACTCCAGAGCTGGCTCTGATCTGACACAGGTCATCTGCTGAAGTCTTCACACAGAGGCCATCTCTGCAGCTCCCTGCAAACCTTTACCACATAAACCCAATACAAATCACTACATTTAATATCCCTGATGGTTTTTCATGTAAGAGTTAGAAACTATTATCTCTCTGCACTTACTAGTAATATGTAATTTCTTGACTCCCCAAGTCTGTGAATTACATTTTTGAAAAGCTGGGCTGTCATTTGAAATTCTTGAATATTACTGAACAAGAGTGAACATATATGAAGATGTAGAATTTGAAGCAGAATTTGAAGCATTTTGAAGATGACTGTTGTCTAGTTGATACCTAACTGTGTAAGAAATACATCTGAAATTTATCATTATTAGTAAAAAAAAATAACCTGTAGTTAATAACCAATGAAAGACATCCAATGAAAGATTAAATGCTCAGTTGTTAGGAAAAACAGAATAAGTAATTTGGCTTCAAATCTGTGATCTGCAATTTACAGCTTCTATTAAATTAAAATATATCCATGAAAGTGTATTATGCTCTCACCTGAGATAGCTTTGATTATTTTATTAATATTTTATTTATTACAAAACAGGTATTAATAGGAAGTAAAATCTCAAAATGTACAATTATTTATTATTTTTTTTCCTGGGCTATGCTGCAACAGAAATGTATATTTTCTTAAAGTATGTTGGACTATATATATTGTATTTTGATCTCCAGAGACAATTTCTCTTTAGCACTAGAGTTATTTATAAAGATAAATGTTTCATATACTAGTGTACAGAAATATTTCATTTGAACTTTTTCATGGACGTCTCAAAGTTAAAATATTTACTATTTAATTAATTGTAGAACTAATGCTGCTAATGTTTAAAAATTCACTTGCATCTTTCACTTACATCTTCTGCAAAAGAAATGTCTTATTTCTTTCTGCTTTTTTTCTTCCAGTGTCCATTTTTCTAATGAGAAATAAATAAAAAATTTAAAAGGTATTTTTAAGTAATACTTTAAAGAAATGTTAGCAAAACAGAAGTTCCTTAGAAATTTTTGTCGTTTTACCAAAGTGAAAAATTTCTAGAAAACTAAGTATTTTCTTTAATATGATTATTGTGGTTAACAGACATGTTCTATTGACAGTTGCTGAGAAAAATACACATGATATCTAATTGTTCATGGCATTTTTCTGTATTTCATTAAGCATATAATCTTTAGCATATTATGTTTGTGTTCTCATGAAAGCTTTCTCAAGACAGACCTTTAGTTACCTGTGCATTTCATTGCAAAATAAAATATTTAGTAACAACATTTTAATAAACAAATATGATCTTATTTGTCAAAACAAACCAAAACCACATAACAATAATTCAGGTCATAGAAATGTACACTGCTAAGGTCACTACAGTGAACAGTCCTACAGTCCTAACTACAATCTAAAAACTGCACTTATTTGCAGCTCACTAAAGTTACTTTGGACACTGAGGTCATCTAAACAGTCAACCAGCCTTAATAACTCCAAAAGTAAGTCATTTAACTATTATTTTCAGAGTTGTTACACATCAGTCCTCTGCTCTGGTGTATGTAACAGAAAATAGTTAACATATACTTGGGAAAATAATGTTTGCATATTTCAATACAGAAACTACAGTTGTGTCAAAAAGATAGAACACTCTCTGCCTCAGATGTAGTGATGCATAAAATATCCTGAGAACCATGGCACACAACTCCCTAAGACCCTTTTGAAATACTCCATTTAAAATCTTCCATAGCATAATTGTCTGGCTTATTCTACTTAATTGGGCTAGCTTCCTTATTAGAATTGGAAAATGGGTAAACAGAACTCTCAGCATGGGTATAAAGAAATGTTTTAGTTTTGCACTAGAGCAGCATGAAAGAGCTTCTCTCTAGCTACCTTTAGCTCTCATTAAACAAAAGAAACAAAAGCATGAGCTTCGACATAAGCATCCTTCCATTTTCTCAATTCAAGTCAGGAATGTTGTATATTACCAACAGCCAGACTACCATTTACTTTAAAAAAAATAAAAAAAATAAAAAAATATTACAATTTCATAATAGACTGTAAGAATGCTAATAAAAACACATAAAATTCATATTTCTCTTCAGACAACACTGGAAAGCATCCAAACTTCAGAAATTAAAGTGTGGGAGAGCTTTTCAATCACAAACATCTGTGTGTGGAAGGTTTTGACATTTGGTAAGGCCTTAACCATATAAAAGTATTGTTCGTGGGGAAAAAAAAATTAACAATATTCACAGAAGGTGTCATTTTCAAAAATAAAAGTAGGGTTTCTTGTATGATTGAAAGTACATTTAGTCAAAATAAGACAGATTATTCTTGAGTTTAGCTAATATATATAGTCTGTGTGCACACAAAATCCTGAAGCAGAAAAGGTGAATCATCTTGAGTGTTGAATATGCGTGCCTCCTGTTAAGTATGAACATTTCTATTAAAATAGAGTAGTTGATGCATGAAACATTTTGTCCTTTAAGAGCAAGTTCTTCCAAGCCCACCAAAGCCTTTCCACAGACATCACCTTCACTGGAACCAGCAGCAGTGGCAAAACCAGGGAGATACTCATCCAATTTAACTTCCAGTGCAGAGAAATTTAGGATTAAAACAAATTCACATAGTGAATGTTTGCCAGAATTTTCTACCTGTTCTGCTGTTTTTATTGAGTTAAATATTGCATTGCATAACTGAATTAACTTGTTCCAGCCAGTGTTATCAGTGATTATGAGAAAAATATATGCAGAAAATGGAGAGTCCACAGAAGCTTTCTAGAACCGTGAAATCAATAGTTCATGCAAACACTTAAGTATTCCAGAATTTCAATAACCAAAGGCTATAACAGACATTTACTAATTAGCTCTCCTGAGTCAAACGTAGTTATCATGTTTAATATGTAACAGCATCAATTTATAGAGCATTTCGATGATTAACAGAATTTTCTTTGTTTTATTATATCATGCACTGTGGGTTTTCAGAAGTAGAAGGCTTGAATTAATTAAGTTAATGAATTTTTGAGATAGTGAACTGTAGAATGTGAAGAGTTTTTTAAATCAAGCAAAATTAATGACACTCAATCACTTTGCAAATGCTTTAAATTTTACCATGTTGTACTATTTTAGCTCACAGAGTTAAAGTGATTACACAGAAAGAGGTCTAGACGATGGTAAGGACTAATGATCTATGAATGGCTCACACAACTTTTGCTGAAAACTCAGCATTTGAGGCTGTTTTTTTTTTTATTATTATTGTTGCTGTTGTTTTCCTCCCTGTAAAATCTCAGTGATTATATAAAATCTCAGTGTTGATTTCACCTCTTCTATGAAAAGTCTCTCATCTAGTTTTTATTTTAAGTAATATTTACATATTTACACACACATACATATATTACACTTGATTTTAAAGTTATCTGATTGGTCTACCCTTCCTAGAGGTACTTCTAGGGGAAAAAAGTAAAAAAATAAAAATAAATAAAAAAATTAAAAGTAGACAAGAAAAGCAATTGCTTCTCCTTGAGGACAATATCTACATGTACTTCACTGACCAAAACAGAGCTGAAGAACACATTGGAAGTGTAAAACATGGCTGAAAGAACAGAATATCACACTTTACTGTCTGTTTTAGGGTCTCCCATTCTCACTTTAAGATTCTGAAGACTCTTCAAGGTTTCTTGGCATTTCTCATTGCTCTTCTCTTAGTTTCTCTAAAAGATTCAAGTTTTTTCTCAGATAAAGACCATAGCTAGGAAATTATTAATATTATGTGGTTTCCAACGATTGTGTGCAAAAGCAGCAGATGAATATGATAAAATTCATAACACTTTCTAACCTGGAAGAAGAGAAGACTAAAATACATGCACCGTGGTTAAGTAAAAATGTTTACTCTGCACTCTGTGTGGAAGAGAAACAGCTAAAAATCTTAGCTTTTTTTTTTTTTTTTTTTCTCTCTGTACAGGCATCAGAAACTTTGTCTTTGAGATTAATGCTAGAACTCAGTGAGGTACATTTACACCCTTAGCAAACATATAAAATGCAGGGTGAACAGCCTGTATAGTAGTACCTGTCTTTCTAAGCAAGAGAGAGCAGCTGCCTACAGATCTGATCTTCCTAGTCCTCAAGCTGTCTAGAGCTGACTGTACTGCTCCCCATTCTTCAGTGACTGAAGCTCTTCAAGCACAAGCTGTATCCTCGTCCAGTGCAAAGATGGCGAAAGTTAATGACATTTTAAATTCAGACCACATATGCATACATGTATTCCTTTCCTCACATTCCCTTCCCTTTCCTGCCTTCAATTGCTTTGGCAATGTCTGATCCCTTCCAACGTTTGTTAAAATGCCACAATAAAAATTAAAAGCATTTTTCATGCTGCTAGTACATGTATGTTGCCAGTTTCCTGGCTGTCCTCAGCCAGTCCATGCTTGTCATACATTTATTTAGGAGAGTGGACAAACATTAGAAAAAATTCCTCATCCCACACCACTACTGTACTCTGACAGCACAAAAAAACATCTTTAAGAGATATCTTTGCCAAAGGAACTATTATGATGTGCTGTGGGATCACAGGAGTAATAAAGTTGCTCATATTCTCCCTCAGTTATAGACTGGAAGAGGACAGAAGGATGAAAACTCCCTTGTAACATAACCATCCCTGATGCCTGCATTTGATTCTTGAACTCTGATGCCCTGAGGGCAGGGACCATTACATGGGATTTGACACAGCCTGTGTTTAGTGTAGTTCAAGAAAAACCCAATGGAGTTATTTTTGTCAAGATCTTTTCTATCCTATTTCCATCAGGAAGAAAATAACTATAGCAGAACATGCAGTGTTAAATCTTCTGTTAAGTTCCATGCTCCCATAAAGTAACTCAGCTATTCCACCAGAAAGATTTTGCTTCTGAAAGAAAAGGTCTGCTACAGTTATTAATTATTACTAATATGTGTTTGAACCTGAGACACTTTATGAGTGTGACAGAAAATATCTTTGCTTTTGTGTTGACACCTGTCATAACATTTGGGTTATTTTCTGTGAAATAAGTTAAGATGCATGAATAATACAGAAACAAAAATCCTCATGGAAATATTGATTTTTAAACAATACTAAAGCTTTATACTTTGGGAGAATACTGCTCTGCTAAAAACTTTCCAGTGGAGTAAAGCATTATTATTTCATTCCTTTCTGCAGCTCATCTGCTCTTTCTCTCTTGGTAGTTCTCCATGACTGAGAGCCACAGGGGACTACCTTTTGAAGAGCTGTCAAGTGGCAAAGGCTTTCAGCAGAAAGGAGGGCAGTGATCTATCTAATGGCTTCCCACACAGATGAACTTAGGTCAAGCAATAGCACTGAAATTCCTGTGAATAGGATTTTGTGTAGAACAGATAAATACCTCAAAAAAAAAAAAAAAAAAAAAAAAAAAAAAAAAGAATTAAATCTTCTGATTGTAGAAGTTATTCAAGAGTACACTTGGTTAATTCTGCCTGTCCACAAACAAAATAAAGAGGAGACCACGTCCCCTTGCCTCTCCTGAAACAATTGCACATATCACAAGGGAGCAAGGGGAGCCTCTCCAGTGAAACCACTTGTCTCATCTCAGCACAAACTGGGAGCAAAAAGCAGAGGGCAGGGATATGCCTCCAGCAATGATAACACTTCTTTCAGCACATCTGCCAATTTACCCATGAGTACAGACTGAATAGCTCCCATGTACATAACTTACACCCATAAACAGTGGCACCAGGGATAGGCTAAGACCTTTCATCTGGCATACAAATCCTACACTTAGACAAGTAAAAGCCACAATCTAATCCTTATTTATTTACTTATTTCAATTATTAAAAACAAAACAGAAAGACAGTGTAGATTATAATAAAAATAAATAAATAAATAAAATTGAGTAGTAGAAACTTCCAGCGTGTGACTTCAGCAATTATTCCCTTTGTTGATTAATTTGTTTTTCCATCTTGTTGCTGTAGTCAAAACTGACACATTTTTACAGTGTGCAATATTAGTGCTCATTATCCTAATCCCTAATGCAATTGCAGAGGAAAAGACTGCAAATTTTCACCTCGATTTTTCTTGGAGAAAGGAGAGTTCACAGATGATAACAAGCTTTTTCCTGGGTTACAGTACCCACTTAAAAGTTCATATTGATTTTAGATGCAATGTATTTTTAATACTTCAAGACTGAGCAAAAGAATGCTATGCAGAGGAATATAGCAGTGGAAACGCATTATTGCTGCCAGATTTGTATATATATATATTTATATATATATATATATGTATGTATATATAATTATATGTAATATGTATATATATATATTTTGGGAGGCGGTTCTGAAGGGCAGAGGGGTCCAGGAAGGCTGGGCGCTCTTCAAGAGGGAAAGAGGGAAATCTTAATGGCGCAAGAACAGTCTGTCCCCACGTGCCCAAAGACAAGCTGGCGGGGAAGAAGACCAGCCTGGCTCAACAGAGAATTGTAGCTTGATCTTAGGAGAAAAAAGAGGGTTTATAATCTTTGGAAAAGTGGGCAGGCCACTAGGGAGGACTTTAAGGGTGTAGCGAGGCTGTGCAGGGACAAAATTAGGAAGGCCAAAGCTCATCTGGAGCTCAATCTGGCTACTGCCGTTAAAGATAACAAAAAACGTTTCTATAAATACATCAACACAAAAAGGAGGACTAAGAAGAATCTCCATCCTTTACTGGATGCGGGGGGAAACTTAGTTACAAGAGATGAGGAAAAGGCGGAGGTGCTCAATGCCTTCTTTGTCTCAGTCTTTAGTGGCAATACCGGTTGTTCTCTGGATACTCAGTACCCTGAGCTGGTGGAAGGGGATGGGGAGCAGGATGTGGCCCTCACTTTCCATGAAGAGCTGGTTGGTGACCTGCTACGGCACTTAGATGTGCACAAGTCAATGGGGCCGGATGGGATCCACCCAAGGGTACTGAGAGAACTGGCAGAGGAGCTGGCCAAGCCACTGTCCATCATTTATCAGCAGTCCTGGCGATCGGGGGAGGTCCCAGTTGACTGGTGGCTAGCAAATGTGATGCCCATCTACAAGAAGGGCCGGAGGACTGACCCGGGAAACTACAGGCCTGTCAGTTTGACCTCAGTACTAGGGAAGCTCATGGAGCAGATCCTCCTGAGAGTCATCACGCAGCACTTGCAGGGCAAGCAGGCGATCAGGCCCAGTCAGCATGGGTTTATGAAAGGCAGGTCCTGCTTGACGAACCTGATCTCCTTCTATGACAAAGTGACATGCTGGGTGGATGAGGGAAAGGCTGTGGATGTGGTCTACCTTGACTTCAGCAAGGCTTTTGACACCGTCTCCCACAGCATTCTCCTCAAGAAACTGGCTGCTCTTGGCTTGGACTGGTGCACGCTTCGTTGGGTTAGAAACTGGCTGGATAGCCGGGCCCAAAGAGTCGTGGTGAATGGAGCCAAGTCCAGTTGGAGGCCAGTCACTAGTGGCATCCCCCAGGGCTCGGTGCTGGGGCCGGTCCTCTTTAATATCTTCTTCAGTGATCTGGACGAGGGCATTGAGTGCACCCTCAGTAAGTTTGCAGATGACACCAAGCTATGCGCATGTGTCGATCTGCTCGAGGGTAGGAAAGCTCTGCAGGAGGATCTGGATAGGCTGCACCGATGGGCTGAGGTCAACTGCATGAAGTTCAACAAGGCCAAGTGCCGGGTCCTGCAGCTGGGGCGCAATAACCCCAAGCAGAGCTATAGGCTGGGAGAGGAATGGTTGGAGAGCTGCCAGGCAGAGAAGGACCTGGGAGTGATGGTGGATAGTCGGCTGAATATGAGCCAGCAGTGTGCTCAGGTGGCCAAGAAGGCCAACGGCATCCTGGCTTGTATCAGGAACAGTGTGACCAGCAGGGCTAGGGAGGTGATCATCCCCCTGTACTCAGCTCTGGTGAGGCCGCACCTCGAGTACTGTGTTCAGTTTTGGGCCCCTCGCTACAAGAAGGACATCGAGGTGCTTGAGTGGGTGCAGAGAAGGGCGACGAAGCTGGTGAGGGGCCTGGAGAACAAGTCCTACGAGGAGCAGCTGTGGGAGCTGGGCTTGTTCAGCCTGGAGAAGAGGAGGCTCAGGGGCGACCTTATCGCTCTCTATAGGTACCTCAAAGGAGGCTGTAGCGAGGTGGGGGTTGGTCTGTTCTCCCACGTGCCTGGTGACAGGACGAGGGGGAATGGGCTTAAGTTGAGCCAGGGGAGTTTTAGGTTAGATGTTAGGAAGAACTTCTTTACTGAAAGGGTTGTGAGGCATTGGAACAGGCTGCCCAGGGAAGTGGTGGAGTCACCATCCCTGGAAGTCTTCAAAAGACGTTTAGATGTAGAGCTTAGGGATATGGTTTAGTGGGGACTGCTAGCGTTAGGTCAGAGGTTGGACTCGATGATCTTGAGGTCTCTGCCAACCTAGAAATTCTGTGATTCTGTGAGATATATATATATATATATATATACATATATATTGAAGCAGGATGGAAACAGAGAAAATGTAGTATATCAAATCAACAATAAATGTTGTAACACTAATTTTTCAGTTCAGTAGAAACCTTTTACTCTAGTAAACTTAAGCAAATCATCATTTTGGAAGAAAAAGACAATTCATTTTGAGAGTATCAGTTTAAGATTGCTCTACTCTTCATTTTTAGAGCAAGTCTATGCCTTTGTAGTTCAATTTCCTTGGTATGTTTAAATCATATGTTTGAATTGGATCAAAGCCCAAATACTTGGCTTGGACAGCGATCTAGCCACAAATGCTGTGTCCAAATTAGAAAATAGACTAAAACAGAGATTAGAGCCAAATGGCTTGCTAGAGGCAGCTGCCATTTCTTGTCTGACAACAGCCTGGAGTACATGAAAACTATTTTGGTGTACCATTTTGAAGGAAAAGAGAAATTTGCTTTCTCATATTTCTCTTAGCTCAGGAGTAAGCTAAATAAGGAGTCTACAGAAATAAAATTTATTCTAAGATACTGCGTAAAACAGAAGGAACAGTAACATGCAGAAACATTGCACTGTAGTAGCTCTTCCTAGATATAACTTCTCTAATGCCCATCAAATAGTACGAGGCTATATTAAAAATTAAATAAAGATAGTGGGGTCATAACCATTCAGCCAGAAACATAACACAAAAACAAATAAAGAAAGAAAGAAATATTATAAAAAAAAAAAAAAAAAGTCAAGACAGCCAGTGAAATGAAAATAAATAAATAAGCCAGGATGAGCACACTGTCCAAACAATGAGAAAGCAGCTATGGAGAAAACATACCAAGTGGCCAATTTCAGGCAGCCACTGCAAAAACACTGCATTTTCCAGTTCCAAGTTAAAGATTCCTTTTATTTTATTTATTTTTTGAAATTTTTTTTCCACAAAAGTTTGGGAAACAATCATTTCTCCGGTCACGATACTGATTTATACCTAACAAAGCTACTTATGCATAGTCAGGTATATACATGTACATTATTTAGAATCGACTGCAAGCCAGGCAGCACTTGCCAATGATTCTGTTTTAGAGATTTGTGCCACCAATGAATTTTTTGACATGTAAATTAGGTAACCAGCAACAGAACACAATTAAGAATGAGCAAATAATCTACAGAAGACAAATAGCCTATAGGTAAACTGTATAATCAAATTTGGTCACGAAAATGAGAAACCGATATAAAGAAATTATTTTATTAAAAAATATATATATATTTTAAAGAAAAATTTAACCGATATAAAGCAAAATTTGCTGCTTTGCTTATATGTTTTGATTTAGAAACATAGAATTAGATTGACCTCCAAATTTCATAACTGCAGTCTGTGAAACCAGAAACTGTCTCTACATTACTTTAGTCATTACGGACTTGCACCATCACACCCAAAACCAGTTAGTTCTTACCTGGGTGTTTCCCAGTAGAAGAGCAATTGCTGGAGAGCTATACTGCAGTGTTGTTACAATGAACTTCGTGAAAGCAAGTTCATATACTTCAGCTGAATTGTCTGGCTTTACTGAAAAATAATTATAGTTCGTACAGTGAGATAAAATGCAAATAAGAAAATGGTGCTTCAGCAACACAAACAGAAGACAATTCAGGTGGCTAAGCTTGGATGCTGAGTGACACTGAAAACATCCTATATCCTTCAAGACATTCATATAAATCTTGCAGTTGTACAGAATGAAGAAGAGACCTGTGCCCATTAGGGAGAACAGCTGTAGGCTAGAAGGTATATAACAGGTAATCTGAAGTGCAAGAATTATAGCAGGTAATCTAAAGTGCAAGTATTTGGGCATCCAAAATGTTCTTTTATATATTCAATTTTAAAGCCAAAAGAATCTCACATGCTAAAACATGTCATGCATAGCCCATGCACCCTGTAGAAATAAGTTGTGAACACAGAGCTGCAAGATAGAAACTCAAACTCCTGCTCTCTGCTCTGCTACAGCTTGTGTCTTAACTCACAAAGAATGTGTGCACATACAGCAGGTGTCTAGCAAATATGCCATAGCTGAATTTATCTCCTTCTGCAAAGGACAAGAAATTCACAGGCCCTACAACATTTCCAAGTGCCTGCTGCCATCAATGCCTTTCACCTGCACTAGGCTCCCTGCCACAGGAGGCTGGTGTATGGTACATAGTCATACTTTGGCTCCCTGCCCTGACTGCTGCAAGTTGCACAAAGCAAAAGAGTTCCATTTTGCAGGAGGGCAGGGACAACTAGGGAACAGTGACTGCAGAAGAGGTGCAGAGAGCAGTGTTTGCTCACTGCTCAGTCCAAATGTAGCTAAAGTTACTGAGAATTGTATCTCGGAACCATTCTATGGTCTGACAAATGGGTACTGACAGAAAAGCTGGAGTTAGCTTCACTTAGGCTGCCTCTGTTTCCGATCCAAAATTACTGCATGGTATTTGTTTGCTTGTCCCATTGCTATCCATTTGTCTCACAGAAGATTATATCTCTTTCTCCTACCTCATTTATTCTGGCTGACACAGAACTACCTCGCCACACCTGCAGCATTATATACCTGGTATTCTAAGTAATGGAAGAGACAAATCTACATCAGAGGTTGTCTGTAATGCCTATTACTGTGGTCAGGCAATACAGGTCCAGTGGGTAGACATCCTAGTGCAGGTTCTTATCCTCTTGTTTGAGTTTTCAAGTGAACAAACAGCAGTACTAATACATAGGAGCTTCAGTTCAATTTTATTTCTGCCGCTGCCCTGATGACCTTCTCTTCTTTGTATTTCACATTGGGAAAAATAATCCTGATGTCCTTTCTGAAACAGTTTCAGATCTGATGAAAGCCCCCAGCCACAGCTTTCCTAATTTTAAAGGGAAACCTCCATTTGTGACATTCTCATAGAAGTCCAAACAGCAGAAAATAGTTTATAACTCAAAACTTTAGACTTTCTGACTACATTTACTGAAAGAGAGGGAGACAGAAGAAACAACTTTTTAAACCTTCCTAATCCAAATGCAAAAATGAAGGTAGATTTTCTAATGGAGCTAACACGGTGTTTTTCCTTTACCTTTTAGGATACTTTAGGGCTGTTTACTTGGAGATAGCAGCTGCTTTAATAAGATTGTTATATTTTACAGCTTTGTGTATAATGCAATGCAATTTTACTTTATGTTTTTAAGCCACATATAAGTAATTCAAATTAAAGATGTAGCCCTGACTTCGTCAGTATAATTGTTTCACAAAAGACATGAATAGATTGTCATCAGGCAAAATCAGAAATTCAAGTTAGGTTGATAGGGTGAGACATTAAGATAATGTATCTATTAACATCCATATGAAGAAACAGATGAAGCTGAACTGAATAGTTTCAGCTTGGTTGATTCTTTTTATATATGCATCACTATAAAAGTAAAAGTGTTTGTTCTTTCTGTTGTTGTTGTTAAAAAACAACAAAAAAAAATCCAATTTATTGCTGAGGATGGGGAAATGGAAGGTCAAGCAGCCTGTAAGCAAATTTATAACCCAATTAGACTGTTCTTTTATAGTTTTATGCTTGTTTCTTTGTAATTCAGCTCTATTTAACTGGACATAACAGTAATGTCACGAAACAAAGATTTTTAGTAGGGTGTAGAATTTTTTAGAAGTCAACAGAGGGTATAATCTCCTACTATTTAATTCTATTTATGTGTAAAACATTTTTGACATGTATAGGCTTACAGGGGAATTTTAAAGACTTTTTAATTAACTATTTTTCCATAAATAGGTGGAATAAACTAACAATTTTATGGGAATCATTGATTAGTACTATCAATATATATATTAATTGTACAACTTCATTTTGTAGCAAGAAAGGTTATAATGCCAATATTAAGTAACTGTTTATCTCAAAATAAAAAATATTTATACACTTGTTAATTACTAAAAACATAAATCTACTTTTATAATTAGTATTAATTAGATTCCTCATGCAATAGCATTTAAATGGAAGTTAAATATATGGATGTCTTTCACAGCTTGAATTCCTGAGCTTTTTCTTTCCTTTATCTGTTCACCAACAGAAATTGTACTTTAGGTGATATTTACAAGGTATTCTCAAATTCTACCAAATGAATTCTGCAATTTACATCCTTTTCTTTCTTGCAATGCTCCTTACCTTTTCTCCCAGTATTTGTCTGGTTCTCATTGTAAAAGTATAAAACCTTTATTTTCTGTATTGCTTTTTTAAAAATATATTTTATATAGCATTACATGTGTACTGCATATCTGTGGTGTATATATTATTCTCTAAGACAATGCTGCTGGTTTACCTTTAACCACAGAATAGTCAGCAAGAGTCAGTGATGACAGAAAAAAAAAAAAAAAAGAGTAGGAAAAATCAGTGACTAGAATAATCAACTACCCAGATATCATCTCATGTGATAGAACATCATATCACAGAATCACAAAATTTCTAGGTTGGAAGAGACCTCAAGATCATCGAGTCCAACCTCTGACCTAACGCTAGCAGTCCCCACTAAACCATATCCCTAAGCTCTACATCTAAACGTCTTTTAAAGACTTCCAGGGATGGTGACTCCACCACTTCCCTGGGCAGCCTGTTCCAATGCCTAGCAACACTTTCGGTAAAGAAGTTCTTCCTAACATCCAGCCTAAAACAACCCTGGCGCAACTTAAGCCCATTCCCCCTCATCCTGTCACCAGGCACGTGGGAGAACAGACCAACCCCCACCTCACTACAGCCTCCTTTAAGGTATCTGTAAAGAGCTATAAGGTCGCCCCTGAGCCTCCTTTTCTCCAGGCTGAACAAGCCCAGCTCCCACAGCCGCTCCTCGTAGGACTTGTTCTCCAGGCCCCTCACCAGCTTCGTCGCCCTTCTCTGCACCCACTCAAGCACCTCGATGTCCTTCTTGTAGCGAGGGGCCCAAAACTGAACACAGTACTCGAGGTGCGGCCTCACCAGAGCTGAGTACAGGGGGACGATCGCCTCCCTAGCCCTGCTGGTCACACTGTTCCTGATACAAGCCAGGATGCCGTTGGCCTTCTTGGCCACCTGAGCACACTGCTGGCTCATATTCAGCCGACTATCCACCATCACTCCCAGGTCCTTCTCTGCCTGGCAGCTCTCCAACCATTCCTCTCCCAGCCTATAGCTCTGCTTGGGGTTATTGCACCCCAGCTGCAGGACCCGGCACTTGGCCTTGTTGAACTTCATGCAGTTGACCTCAGCCCATCGGTGCAGCCTATCCAGATCCTCCTGCAGAGCTTTCCTACCCTCGAGCAGATCGACACATGCGCATAGCTTGGTGTCATCTGCAAACTTACTGAGGGTGCACTCAATGCCCTCGTCCAGATCACTGAAGAAGATATTAAAGAGGACCGGCCCCAGCACCGAGCCCTGGGGAATGCCACTAGTGACTGGCCTCCAACTGGACTTGACTCCATTTACCACGACTCTTTGGGCCCAGCTATCCAGCCAGTTTCTAACCCAACGAAGCGTGCGCCAGTCCAAGCCAAGAGCAGCCAGTTTCTTGAGGAGAATGCTGTGGGAGACGGTGTCAAAAGCCTTGCTGAAGTCAAGGTAGACCACATCCACAGCCTTTCCCTCATCCACCCAGCATGTCACTTTGTCATAGAAGGAGATCAGGTTCGTCAAGCAGGACCTGCCTTTCATAAACCCATGCTGACTGGGCCTGATCGCCTGCTTGCCCTGCAAGTGCTGCGTGATGACTCTCAGGAGGATCTGCTCCATGAGCTTCCCTAGTACTGAGGTCAAACTGACAGGCCTGTAGTTTCCCGGGTCAGTCCTCCGGCCCTTCTTGTAGATGGGCATCACATTTGCTAGCCACCAGTCAACTGGGACCTCCCCCGATCGCCAGGACTGCTGATAAATGATGGACAGTGGCTTGGCCAGCTCCTCTGCCAGTTCTCTCAGTACCCTTGGGTGGATCCCATCCGGCCCCATTGACTTGTGCACATCCAAGTGCCATAGCAGGTCACCAACCAGCTCTTCATGGAAAGTGAGGGCCACATCCTGCTCCCCATCCCCTTCCACCAGCTCAGGGTACTGAGTATCCAGAGAACAACCGGTATTGCCGCTAAAGACTGAGACAAAGAAGGCATTGAGCACCTCCGCCTTTTCCTCATCTCTTGTAACTAAGTTTCCCCCCGCATCCAGTAAAGGATGGAGATTCTCCTTAGTCCTCCTTTTTGTGTTGATGTATTTATAGAAACGTTTTTTGTTATCTTTAACGGCAGTAGCCAGATTGAGCTCCAGATGAGCTTTGGCCTTCCTAATTTTGTCCCTGCACAGCCTCGCTACACCCTTAAAGTCCTCCCTAGTGGCCTGCCCACTTTTCCAAAGATTATAAACCCTCTTTTTTCTCCTAAGATCAAGTTACAATTCTCTGTTGAGCCAGGCTGGTCTTCTTCCCCGCCAGCTTGTCTTTGGGCACGTGGGGACAGACCGTTCCTGTGCCATTAAGATTTCCCTCTTGAAGAGCGCCCAGCCTTCCTGGACCCCTCTGCCCTTCAGAACCGCCTCCCAAGGGACTCCATCAACTAGTGTCCTGAGCAGCTCAAAGTCAGCCCTCCGAAAGTCAAATACAGCGGTTTTACTGGTCCCCTTCCTGGCCTCGCCAAGAATAGTGAACTCCACCATTTCGTGGTCACTCTGCCCAAGACAGCTCCCAACAATCACATCCTCCACCAGTCCTTCTCTGTTTGTGAAGAGAAGGTCTAGCGGGGCACCACCCCTGGTAGGTTCACTAACCAGCTGCGTCAGGAAGCTATCTTCCACGCTCTCCAGAAACCTCCTAGACTGCTTTCTCAGGGCTGTGTTGTGCTTCCAGGATATGTCAGGGAAGTTGAAGTCCCCCACGAGTACAAGCGCTGAAGATTTCGCAACTTCTGTCAGTTGCCTGTAGAACTCCTCATCCATCTCCTCATCCTGGTTCGGCGATCTATAGCAGAACATCATGCAATAATCCTGGGAGAGATACCAACACAAACCACTGATGCAAGTTCCCCATGTCTGATCAGGGCCATTTCTAAAGCACAGTTATTATCCCCTCTCAGCATGCATAACCTTTATAAATTATTATCTGTTTTCTTTCCAGAAATATTCACATGCACTAAGTAGTGATGGACAAAGACTGCCATGAGCTAATATCTTGTAGGGCTATCAATATAAATCACTAGAGATAAACAGAACTTTCATTTACTTTCATATTTTTTTTCCAGTTAACAAGGATTGCCAACAGATAAGTAAGAAATCATGACAATCATTTGTATCTGACATACCAACAGTGCCTTCTACACTATTCTGAACAAGTTGTGTGTACTACATGGTACTACACAACCACCCAGCAGTATCAGCTCTGAATTTGAAGATTTGGTTGGTGAAGCTTATCAAACCACGGGAGAAGTATACTCTAGAAAGCCCTCAGTCATTCTAGGGAGTCAGTGTTAGTTTGTCAATGTGGCAAACTTCTGATATTTTAAATTTTTCAAAAGGGATATTAATGATACAATAAAAGTAGACCACACCCAACTTTATTGTGAAGATCGTCCCAATAATCAAGCTTCAAAATGAATTTGTCCTTTAAGAGAAAAAGGGCCATGCATTTCCTGCTTGCCCCTGAGAGGACATGACTCATTGCAGAGGTAGAGATGATTCAAACTGCAAATAGACTTTAACCGAAACACTTGTTATTGATTTGACCATAGATGTGGAATGATAGCAGGTTCACTCCTGCTGCAGATGGAGGTCTTGGCAGAAAAAAGGGACAAAAAGAAGAAAATAGCAGGGCTTGATTACCTCTGTGCTTCCTGCAACATAAGGTAATATACTGTAAAAGGCTTTTATTTCTTTTATTAAATAAGATTATGACTGGGAAACATATGAAGTACATTGAAGGAAAGAAGGTATCAAGCAAGGAAAATAGAAATAAAAAGCACCAGAGCCCTTTAAAAAAAATGCAGAACATGAAAATTTTCAAAATAAAAAATACATATAAAAAAAAAAATCAAACAACTTTACTATAAAGCTAAAAGGAATGACATGGATGTCCTTTCCTTCTCTCTGTTTTGCTCCAGAACTCCTCAGACAACCCCTTACTGCCACAATTAAAATTTGTGATCACGAGACACATCAGTCACCTTACCATATATTCCATTTTCAGAAGCAAGTATAACACATTACTCAGATATGGTCCTAATTCTCATCATAACTTCTCTTTCCTAAGCTTTTAAGGTGGTGAGGGAGACAGACACAGTGGTAAAATGAGGAGGATTGCAGTGTCTGCAAAGGGAATCTTATCACAGATGACTTTCCTCTCCACCATGCAATCAAACTGCTTTGTCATTAGAGGGGAAGACCGGGAATAACGGTATGAAATCACTCCTCTGCTCTTAATCTTTCCCTTTTTGTTTTTGCATAGAAGGACCCTAAAGAGTTCCTCCCCATTCCTCTGTGGATGGAAATAAAGAAACTTCTCCCAAACAGAATGTACATCAGTAAATTAATTGTGAGCTATAATAATACCAGAAATTATTACTGATCTTTTGCAATTCATGGGTTGCAATGATGGCATTTTTTTCCAGTTTTCCATAACTTATGTTTTTAACATTTTCATTTCCAAATAAGAGGCTGGCAAGCAAATTTCAGTGTTTTCAGCATCCTATAGAGCCCCATGCATTATCCTAACTGCATTCTTGACCTTCTCTTTACACCTAATTCCACATTGCAAAGCATTCAAGATTATTTGCCAGTCTAACATGATTTGTGAAATATGCAAATCCATTAATGGCCATGTCAAGAAATGATACTGATTAATCACATTCTGTTTACTTGCCATAACTGATATTTGACAAAATGGTCAAGTAATATTTGGCACTGTTTAAACTTTTCTTTGACATTTATATTTGCAGTCCAGACATTTTGGAGAAAAAAACAGAGACTAAATTTTTACCCTCAAAAGAAGTATGACTTGATTTTGCTTTGCTTTTCTGTTGCTTTTCCTTTGCTTTTAGCAAACTTAGAGGAGACAAGATCTTACTTCAGAAGGCTTTTGCCAAACAATTTTCTGGTGCTGGCTGTTGATGAACTCTTTTAATCTGTCCTAGAGCCCAAAGCCTTTGGCCCTAGATAACCCAAACAAATGACTGCATTGGCTTCTTTTTCCAGGTGTAGGCCCAGCAAACTTTGGAACTTTTTATTAGCTTCATTTTCTGTGCATCCTCACTCTTGCCTCTTAACAGAAGGGAGACTACTTTGTTATTTCTATCAAACCTTGTGCCAGCAGAGAAATGCCTGTTCTGGTTTACTAATGCAACATTTTTTTGACAGCTGCCTAAAATTTTATGTCACTTAATAGGTTTTCCATCAGCTACTTACCGTAGTTCAGAAAGCACAAGCTACAAGAGTTGTTGATCTTCCTTAACAAGACATTTTTATTTCTGAAATAGACCTCTTAGCCTCTTTTTACTACTGAAGACAGTTCTCTACTTCTTACTCATAAGTCAGTCGTTCTTGGTCATATCTATGGAAAATTTTTCTCTGTCTTTCAGAAAGTAGTTATTCTGGCATTCTTTGGGGTTACAAAGCTACATAGCCTTCTACAAGGACAGACATTTAATTGAGCCTATAAAGCTGGAGAATACTTCACTAAAGGGATTAATTCAGATCTGGCATTATGTATGCCTCTGATAAACAGAGGCTGAAATTTTGGCCACGCTGTGATGACAGTCAGTTAAAATATCTAGGATTGTATTTCAAGGCCAAGCAGGACCTTTAAAAAGGGGGGCTGTCACCAAGTAATTTCACAAAACTATTTCTTCAGAAAATACAGTGGAAAGAAAGAAGGTGAAAATGGAGATGAAGCTAACAGCAGAACATGCTAAATGCTAAACATTCATAAAAATATGATTAAATACCAGTATTTGCAGAGTCACTGATCAAATGTGTGTTTCAGTTTGCAATTTTGCTCTGGATTAATATTTAAAAATAGATTAACATTTAAACAAAACACTTAGGGCAATAGGTAATATGACAAACAGAACCAGGTAAATTTAAAAAGCATATAATATTACCAAGACCCTTTCTCCAATTTGTAGAAGAGTTCCTCTACCATTTTGTATGTGTTATTGGTGAAATTCTAATACTGAAATAAAATCATAAATAATTACTTAGCACTTCTGTCCCACCTGAGCAAGGTCAAAAGTTGATTATGCGCTGGCAATAGCTTTTACAAAGGCTCTTTTTTCTCTTAGTCTATGACAAACTCATGAACAGAGATGATGTATGGATGGGACATAGTAAGGGTTCACTAAATATCTCCTCCACTTTATTCTTTCATATTTTCTTATCTTTTTCTCATCTCAGAGAAGAAAAGGCTTTCCATTTACACAATATGTATGCAATTTTCAAATGTCTGCCAAAGTTTCAGTTCAGTTTTACGTATTCAAAATTGAATGAACTTTTCAAAGATACAAAGCCCCTGCAGCTTTATCTGAATAATTTTACATTATAGTGCAACAAACTCATTGAGGCTTTAAAAAAATATATTTTCAAATAGGCCTTTCTTAAATATATAAAATCATTAAATCTTAAATATATATCTAAATATATATATATATAAAGTTCTTTTCATATTCAAAGAACTGAAAGTGACATGTTTTTTCTAAGCTCACTGAGTTTAAGCTTTATTTTTCCCTACCACAGAAAATCACAAAAAAATTAAAATCTCGAAAACAACCATGAACCAAAATTAAAAGTGGGAAATTATTCAGGGTAACACAAATATTTACTAGACGACATTCTGAAGTGTTTTGTTTCAATTTCTAGTTTTTTTGTTACTCTGTTCCAAAATGAAATGAGACTTTGAATAGATAAATTATTTGAAAATAAATGAAATATTATCCCTATAGCCTTTTTTAAACTGAAAATTATGGTTTAAATGAAAAATTTCCAAACAAATTTTTAAAGAACTAGTATTTATTATGAAAACTATTTTTTTTTTACAATAAAAAAATATTTGTTTTCAGACCTTTAAAAAGTTTTCCATTTATCTGTGTTCCAGTGTGTGGTCTTCATTCATTTGTGACATTGCAGATTATTTCCTCTTTTTTTTTTTTTAAATGTACATTTTAAAAAGAATGTTAGATATTATTCTAGCTATAATATTCTACATAGGAATCCTAGCGACTTATAGTAAAATGAGTTTTAATGTGCAAAAAGTATTTTCTAGCCACTGTCAGTTTTGAATAATTAAATCCTCTCTGAACTTCATTATGAACAGTACAAGGAAATAATTAACATGTTACTTCTATAGAGACTTAAGCAAGAGATTTGCACAGGTTTCTTTTTTGTTTAAAAATAATAATAATAATTAAGTGATCAGAGGTTATGAGTAGCCTGGTTAAAAAAATAAAATAAAATACAAAGTTATAAATATTTTATGAGACTTTCTCAAACACACTTTTGCCTTATACTTTGCTGTTGTTTTTTTTTTTCCTTCATCATATACATTTTGTTTGTCTGCATCTCATAGTCAAACTCTCCAAGTGTTTATCCTAACCCTTCCCTGGGTGACACCCTCACAGTTCTTCCTTAATGTAAGTGCAGTCCAGTGAAGAATTGCACTGGCAGAGCTACCCCATAAAAATAGCCAATATGTAGGGAAGCAGTAAAGATTTTTTACTTTGAAAACTTAACTCAATATGGTCATGTCAGATTGAGCATGCTGTCAGATAGGTTTGTTCTAACTTTCGTTAAAATGGAAGTACAGGAAGAATATTTTGCCAGCAATAGTATTGAAAGTAGGTGAGTTAGAAAAGGGCTTTCCTTGTCCCTTTAGAAAAATTACAATAGAAAAAATTGCTTTTAACATAATTTCTTTGAACAGATGTTGCGGCCGTCCATGGAGGATGATCCCCATGCAGCTATCTATTGATTTCAAGGTACCACCGTTGCATAAGCATTTGTCCACTAGGAGTCAACTAAAGGATCTATGTTTTAAGAAATTCTTCAGAAAAGATAATTGTGCATTCTCTACATAGTCCTTTACATTCACAACATAAAAGTTTATGACACTGAGAACTTTCACTGCATTTTCTTGAGACTGTGTTTGGCCCCCACCTGACTGACTCATCAGTCACATAAAGCTTCATAAGAAATAATTTGCTCCGGGACTATCATCTCCATCTTTCACAAGGCTGTAATTGACCAAGAGTTTCAAAGGTTACCTGAGGCTGGGCTATTCAAATCAGAGTGTAAGCAATCAGGAGCCACCAATCAGGATGAGGCTGATGAATACAGACCTCATATGGATGTTTCTGTCCTTTTCCTTTTTAATACTCTGGTGCTTTTTCTAAGTTTCTTCCCTCCCTATATATATATTTTTTTTCACTTTGTTCAGAAGCTAGGTAGTTTACCACAGTGAGCTTTATCTATGTGCAGAAGACTAGACTACTGATTAGACAGATTCAGAAATGTTTGTTTTTCAAGTAATTTTGAAGCTAAATAAGAAATATAAAATAGGATGAAATCTGCCATTCTTGAGTTCTGCCCTAATACTAAGAATATACTGGGCAAAGAAATATGGCTCAAAGAATAGTGAAATGCATCAGGAATCAAGAGATATGGTTTTAGTTCCTGTTATCCTCAATGTTCCCCCTAACCTCCAATATTTACATTTTGTGAGATGGACACTTAAATAAGCTGCATCTCAGTTTTCTATCAGCACAGTGGGAAATACTTCCTTGCTTCTCATGGAGGTTTCAGTTAAAATTTATCCATAACTGCCAGATAATCCACTATTAAAGTAGTGAGAACAAAACAAGTAGAACTATCTAGTTTTTCATTCCAATACTATGAGACATTCAAGGACACCCAGGCAAAAATAATGACACTTTCAGGGATAGGAGAGAACTGCACTTCTTTTAAATTCTAGCTAACATTTCTGTAAATGTTGTATTATTTAGGTATCATTTTTAAATTTCTTAACCTCCCCTCTTTTCAGAGAAATGTCTATTAAAATGAAGGTCTTTAACTTTCAAAATTCTGGCTAGTGTAACAAAAGGTACTTTGGCATGACACTTGTCCTTGGAAAATTATTTTTTAGAGCAAAAATTTAAAAACACAAAAAGTGCACAGGAAAATTATTCTTTTGAATACATATTTTTGTCTTAATAATCATAGAGCCTGTCCCTACAAACAGCTTAAATGCCTTGCACCATCTTGTTCTGAACCAGTAAAATATGCTTACATAAGTGCAAGAAAACCAACAAAAGCAATCATATTAAAATAAATACCTTGGTCATATTTGTATTCACCAACTGTGAATACATGTCTCCCTCTCAGTGGTCTAGAAAATTAAAACCACCTGTCAAGTTTTACATTATAAAATTAATTAGATAGCTGGAAACTAGAAACAAGGAGCAGTAAAAGAAGCTATAGTGTCTGTGAATATTTGGATATTTATGAGCATATTGACTATCCATTGAATAAAAAGATGTTGTCAGTACCTAGGGAATGCATTAAGTTCATTAAGTACTGTCCTGGATTATAATTGAGTATTTACCTTTTTGATAAGATACAGAAATTACTTTATGAAAATATTTTTTAACAAGACATTTTTAGAAGAAGCAGGAGCTGGAAGAAGAGAAAAAGGTAAATATTTTGATATTAATAAATAAATAAATAAATAAATAAATAAATGAGGCTTGAAAAATTCTTATACCAATCAGATTTATCCTCAGTAAGGGAGACTACCTTTTGATTTATTTATTTATTTTAAGTTTTGAATGATAACTGTTATCAAGAATTACAAGTACCCATTGCCAGCAAAAAGAAACAATCAGTATTTGTATTTATAGTGCTGTAAATTTTAATTCTAGTGCAAACATTTTGACTACTTAATATGAACATCAGTAGAAAAAAGAGAATAGGTGCAATCAAGAGAGTATTTTTTATCATATGACTAATCAGACTATATGAAAAAGTACAGACAGAGATAAAAACATCAGTAAGACATAAAAATACAGAGGGATATTTACGTGAATTGAGCTTATTAGTGTTAATTGAGCACATTTAGTCCAGTAATTCTACACAGTTTCCAAACAAGTATGATTTTATAGCAGAAAGATATTTTATGGACCTCTTTCTGGATATAAATTGTGGAAAAGGAATGTTTCAGAGCTTCCGAGAAGCACACTTTCAAGGTTAGCAATTGCCAGATGTGAATATTGATGTAAAGAATGTTTAAAAGGGGAAATCAGAAAGCAGTCTAGCAAGAGTTCAGTTCTGAAATTATCAGAAAGTCCCAGAGGCACTAATCAGTGATGGTGAATTTTCACAGTGCCACAAGCTTGCATGTAACCAAGAGACATTGCTGTACATTTGAATTGATAATCAGAAATAGAAAAGAAACAGGGAAAGAACAGAAAAGAAAAGGAAACTGAAAAAGAAAGGAAAAGAAGCAGAAGCAGAAGCAGAAGCAGACATGAGAAGAGAAAAGGAAAAAGAAAAGAAAAAAAAAAAAAAAGGAAAAAGAAAAAGAGAAAGAGAAAGAAAAAGAGAAAGAGAAAAAGAAAGAGAAAGAAAAAGAAAAGGAAAAGGAAAAAGAAAAAGAAAAAGAAAAAGAAAAAGAAAAAGAAAAAGAAAAAGAAAAAGAAAAAGAAAAAGAAAAAAGGGAAAGGAAAAAGAAAAAGAAAAAGAAAAAGAAAAAGAAAAAGAAAAAGAAAAAGAAAAAGAAAAAGAAAAAGAAAAAGAAAAGGAAAAAGAAAAAGAAAAAGAGAAAAGGGAAAGGAAAAAGAAAAAGAAAAAGAAAAAGAAAAAGAAAAAGAAAAAGAAAAAGAAAAAGAAAAAGAAAAAGAAAAAGAAAAAGAAAAAGAAAAAGAAAAAGAAAAAGAAAAAGAAAAAGAAAAGGAAAAAGAAAAAGAAAAAGAGAAAAGGGAAAGGAAAAAGAAAAAGAAAAAGAAAAAGAAAAAGAAAAAGAAAAAGAAAAAGAAAAAGAAAAAGAAAAAGAAAAAGAAAAAGAAAAAGAAAAAGAAAAAGAAGAAGAAGAAGAAAAAGAAGAAGAAAAAGTTGAATCTTATTTCAGGGCTGGTTAATATTGAAGATAAAGACAAAGATTTTTTTTATATTTTCTTTGTTATTTCACATTTAAATATCTACGCATCCTGTTTTTAAAATAAAAGATGTTTCTTTTGCTAACTCATATAACTCCTACAAAATCAGTATTATCATTATGTATTTCTACATTTTATTGGACTATACATTTCAGAGTATCAGCATGCATCTCAGGAAATTATATTAAAAAGTGTAAGATTTGCCAGGATTTGCAAACTCTTCTAGTTTTAAAATAATGCAGTTCTTTACTCATATCTCCTCATTGTGTTATTAATCAACTCAGTGCCTAGTGGATGTTATCTATATGGTTCAATTTCTAACTTATTTTATAACTTTTTATTTCCTTTTTTCTTTTTTTTTCAATCTTAGTTTGCATACAAGTTCATTCCAGCACGTATCTCCTCTCCTCTCCTCTCCTCTCCTCTCCTCTCCTCTCCTCTCCTCTCCTCTCCTCTCCTCTCCTCTCCTCTCCTCTCCTCTCCTCTCCTCTCCTCTCCTCTCCTCTCCTCTCCTCTCCTCTCCTCTCCTCTCCTTCCCTCCTCAAGAACATCCAGCTAAAGAAAAAATAAGGAAACATAATTTTTTTTTCCCCTAGTTAAACAGAGTATAATAATAGGCACTGCTTTTGCAAACTATTAATTTATTTTATTTTTCATTTATTTTAAAAAATCAGTTGCTCCTTAGCACATGCTAGCTATTCTTTGAAGGTATTGCTTTCATACACAGCATCTCTCATCTTGCTACAGGGATCAGTTCTTGCAAAAATAAATAAATAAATACGCATAAGTCCTTTTAATCATTTGTTCTGTAAACTGGTAATAAAGGCCCTCCATTAATTCATCTGGAGAAGATGTAATTAATGCTGACCTGCCGAAAGGAGCTCAGCTGGGCATGCTGGCCACTAATTCACTCTTCAGCACAAATGAATAGACACCTATTTATGAGGTGCTGTTCAGACAATAGCAATTTGAAAAATCAAATGTAGCAAAAGTTAATACTGGTTATCTGAGATAACATAACTTATACTAATCACATAGCTGGAGTCACTATGTTAGATAGCTTTAATATTCATAATATTGAAGAAATCATTTTCTTAGCACAAATACATTTAAAGAACTTAAGCAACCAGCCAAAGCTCATATAACTGGAGGCACAGGCCCATTTCTATATTTAGTCTTCCTGAAACACTAGATTTTTTTTGTTTTTAATTTATTCATGTATTTATTTATTTTCATTAATATTAATTAATCCCACAAAGCATCTAAAGCCCACAAAGCTTCTAAACCCCACACAGCCACTTGCTCACTCCCTGCCCAGTGTGATGGGTTAAAAAATTAGAAAAGTAAAAGTGTGAAAACTTGTAGGTTGTGATAAAGACAACCAAGGTGGCAAAGCAAAGATGCATGTACAAGCAAAGTAAAATAAGTAATTCATTCTTTACTTTCCATCAGCGGGCAGATATGTGGCCATTTCCAGGGAAGCAGGGCTTCATCACACATAATGGTTACTTGGGAAGACCAACAACCTAACAATAAACATGTTCCTCCTTCTTCCCCTCACATTTTACCAATGAGCATGATCCTACCCATTTTTGTGCAACCCAGCCTCCTGGCTGGCAGGACAGCATGAAACAGAAAAGCTTCTGCTCAGCAATAGATAAAACATCGGTGTGTTATCAACACTGTTTTGGTGACAAAACCAAAATAGAGTACCATAAGAACTGACATCAAGAAAATTAACTCTGTTCCCAGAAAAAACAATATACTCATATCTTTCAACACCTTTCTACAACTCTCTTTAGTGAAATCTAGAGATCTTTCATTTACCTCATAAACTCATAACTCATAAAACTCAATATTCAAAGGTAACTTGGAACAGAGCGGTCAGAATAGTGGTTAGAATAATAGAGAGAAGCACATAGCAAGGACCAAAGAAATGTTCTCCTGCTTGACAGGTCACATCCTTTCTTTCAGATATGAAATCTCTCAAAATATTGTGGCACATATGCCTTCTCCTAACAGCTGTTTTCCAAACTTGCAATTATTATGGTTAAACCATACACGTGGCCAAATAATTTCATTTATTGTGAAATTAATTTCACTTATATGAAAACTCAGCACACCAATGACTCATATGGGATTAAATCAACAGCACAGGACAATTCCATTCATTCATTGTCTGATGAGCATTTCACAACATTTGACAGCACTCTAAAAACATAAATGCGCTCTTTTGGTATTCTGAAGCAAGAAGTTGCATTTTCTCTACTTCTTTCAATGTCCTTTAATAGAAAAATGGTTGATTCAATGCAGCACAAACCCAGAAATAATGATTTTTAAGCTAAGACCAACTATGTGATGAAGATTAATGTTCCAGACTTCATGCCCAATTAAATCGTAAGAAAAAATACAAAATGGCTTCTACAGAATCTCGGTTGGATCTACTGGCAAGTTAACACACACACAAATAATAATAGTAATCGTAATCATAATCGTAATCGTAATCATAATCATAATCGTAATCATAATAGTAATAGTAATAGTAATAATAAATACAAAATTAGTTGTTATTACAAGAAATTCCCTGGTCCCCAGTAGGGATATATTTCCCACCCCACCCACAAACTTATTTCCATTAGATTTATTTTCCTAATTTTATTTATACAATTCAAATAAATGGTTGACACCAAAGATCTGACCTTAGTTTTTTCTGAAACATATTTACCATCCTGATACACTAAAGGCAATAATAATTACCCTGTATTGCAGTATGAAGTGGTAAAACTTTACCTAAAACATTAATATCTAACATGTCTTCCAACCATGACCAGCCCGGCTTATCACCTATGGAAAATTAGGGACCATTTATTGCTGCTATTGATCAGATTCTGACTTATGAAGCTGTTTAAACATGAAAACCTTCTATATAACTGTGATTTTGTCATAATTCACTTGACAAAAACTTATAATATTACTGAAGGTTGTCTTATGAAATCATATATTGCAAAACTTATCTTACATTAAATCACTGTGAATTGTAACTTCCTGATCTTGGAATTTATACATAAGTGTCATCAATAAGGTGTCAACAACCATAAATAACACAGCACAGCTCAGTTTCATTCAGTTCTTATTGATATTTTTCATTGATATATAAATAATATAAATAAAGTAGAAAAGAATCTTCCTTAGGCATGAAAATAGACCGAATGAACTTTTGATGTCTTTTACCTCCTTGTTTTTAGGAGCAAAGATATTACAAATTCATATCAGATTTTCCAAAGCCTACTCTTTCTTTCTTCCTAGTTTAGGTATAGTTATAAACAGGTTTTCTGACTTCAGTGCCTATAATTAAGCTCCTAAATTGATAGTGAGGCAACTAAAAATACTTGACTCAAAGTGTTCAAGTATCCAAGGAATCCTTTCAAACTTTATAAAGCACTGTGCTCTTCCCATGTTCTACAAATAAAGCAATGCAAGAAAGGCCAGTGCCTCAACATGTCACTCATAAAGCAGAATTCCAGATCATGTCAGAATCATGTCATATATCAAAGAACTGCTATAACTTCTATGTTGTGATATTTTTGAGAGAGAATCTTTTTGAGGTCATGAGATTCATTGCCTCCTTCCCTGCATGGGAAAACAAGTAGTACCTCTATTCTCTAGAAATTTCTGTATTATAAAATAAAGCAAGTGAAATGTTTTTCCAAAATCAATGTGGACATACACACTCACTAAGAAAATATAAAGAGCTTCAGGAACACAAATGCAAGAACATTGTACAATTCTTCCTGTTTATTAAGTGGGTTCTTTAGCAGGAAGTAAACATTAACCTGGAACAATGTATTTTTAAGTCACAGACCCTGTAGATAATGTGAATTCATCTATGTTTTTTTTATGTGTTTTAGAAGAAGAAGAAGAAATACTGCTAACCACCAAATACCACCACACTTAAAAGGTTATATTTTAGCAGTGGCTTTAAGGAAAGTGGCCAGCATTTAACACGACAAATAATCCTGCATTCAGAGGAGGGCCATGAGAATGATCAAAAGAAGGCTGGAGCACCTCTCCTATGAAGACAGACTGAGAGAGCTGGGATTGTTCAGCCTTGAGAAGAGAAGAGAGACCTTACAGTACCTAAAGAGGGGCTACAGGAAAGATGGAGAGAGACTCTTTATCCGTGCAGTGATAGGACAAGGGGGAATGGCTTTAAACTAAAATAGAGTAGATTTAGATTAGATGTTCCAAAGAAACTCTTTACTATGAGGGCAGTGATGCACTGAAACGGGTTGCCCAGAGTAGTGGATGCCCCCTCCATGGAAGTGTTTCAGGCTAGTCTGGATAGTGCTTTGAGCAGCCTGATACGGTAGGAGGTGACCCTGCCAATGGCCTGCAGAACTAAATGATCATTACAGTCCTTCCCAACCCAAACAATTCTGTGAGTCTATGTTTATTATTATTTGAAGGCAGTGTGTTCGGTGAGACTGACCATGGATCTCCCTTTATATTGTGTATTTCTGCTAAATCCTCTGCTTTGCTCTGTGTGTATTCTTCCACTGCTTGACAGAGTATGCCTGACCACTTCAAGTGATTTCTGATTAACTGTCCCGTAATGCCATGTTGCATCAGGAAACAGCAAAGAATGATAACTACCTCTGTGAAACACAATAAAGTAGTCACTTGGTTGCCATCATAATAAAGATGGCGGGTTCCACTTTGCAACTATTTCAGGCACAATGAGGCACAGAGATCTTTGGCATTGGCTCGTGTGACTGTAAAGCAACTACTTTTACTTGACAGAGGAAGAAAATGGTGAGCACTCAATATCCTGCTGTCAGAGGAAAATACACTGAATGAAGAAGGACGTAGAAACTTGAGTTAATGCCTCTCTCAATAACCTCAGCCATTCTGCAGGGTGCTTTCTGTTGTCTTGTCTTTTTTATGCAGCTAAGTCTTTCCAGACTCAGTCCAGGCCTTGCTGGTCCAAGACCATGAAATGCAAAGGTCCACTAATTTCTGATTCCAATAACCTCACACAGACATTTTCACGCTCTTCAGGTCACAGGAGGGACCTCTTTGATGGGTATACCAATAAGCAGTAAGCCATAACTGGAGTGAAATCAAGGGAAGCCCCAAGGCTACACTGCTAGCTAACAAACCCTGTATTTCCCAAGACTCAAAAAAGAATGAACAGAGAAATCATATACGACCTCATTTCATCATACAGTATCTCACATGGTACATACCCTTCCTCAGTATCTCACAAGCACATAACCCTTTTCTTTCCTCTTTCTTTCCTCTTAGAGTCATACCAACCCTCCCTCCCCCACCCCCCACCTCCCCACCTGAAATTCACTATTCTGAAAACAGAGCCATAGAAGTCTTTGTCATGTGAAGATATCTTGTATCCCAACCATCAAAGCAACCTAATTTCTCAGGGCTGGAAAATAAAGCATAGTCAACAGCCTTTAAGTACACATAAGATTTTATCTCATTTTTTCTGTTCAGTTAGAACCACTATAGGAAATCACACAGCATTGAGGCTCCCTGCTGAAGAGTTCTGAGCTTCTTACATACAAAAGGGAATGAAATTCTCATAACTACTTCCCATTTTGTTCTACACTACATTGAAGATGAGATTCATTATAACTCTGCCCTGATTTGCTACTCAAAGATAGCATCTTCTTTGCCTGACATAGTCTAGATGAACTGTGAAATATTGGTCTAAAACTGTTGCCAAGAGCACAGAACAGAATATTCAGAGTAGGCTAGCAGAGAGGAACAGTAGGTAGATTTTCATAATGAAGATACCTGGAAAATGCTTTACTGGGTAAAGAAATATACTCAGATATGATTCTTTGGCCTCTGAAAAGTCCTTGCCATGGACACCCAAGTTCTGCAAACACCAAGAATTCAAGGGTTCTTAGCCAAGGATGCCTTTTTCCACACTTAACTGAAATTTCCTTCACTTTAAGGAGACCAATAATTAAATATCTCCAATACTTCAAAGTTGTAGATGAAAGGGATGATCAACAATTAAATAAGTGGTAAAGCCAAGGACAGGGTTTTCATGTGGAGTCCTGGATTTATTGTAGACATTTATGCACTGATTGTGCCTAAGACTTTCTCTAAGGTTTGTTTACAGTTTTCATCTTTTTGTCCATCCTGTAGTTTATTTTCCAAATTGGCTTGTCCAGTTCTCTTTCTTCATAAGAAAACATACATAAAGTGTAACTTCCTAGAGCAAATGAAGGAAATGAAATGATTGAAATGAAATTGATTTGAAAGGGCAACATATTGACACATTTGAATGAGTAAGGACTGTGTGATTTGATAAAGACTTAAATAGTTTAAGTGTTAAGAACCTGCTCCAGGGCTCAGTTTGCTTTTGCACTTTTATCCCTCTGCTCAACTTCTGAAAAGTCATTCTGATTACACAGATATGACAGTTTTCATCTCAACATTCATTGCATGAAGAATGGTCATTGCAGGAGCACAGGCTAAGAATTTATTTTTCAGCAATTATAAATTATCACTTAGGTTATTTGCAGGCTATTATATACACATGTAACAAGCCATGGTATAAATCCTTAGAAGAAGAGAGTGATTTATGGAGAAAGATGAGAAATCTTTGATTTTATCACAGCTGTGAAAATAAAAGTCTCTTACAACACAGAGACAGGCAAATGCACATAGTGAAAGCTTCAAGAATTCACATTATTATTCTAATATATGGCAGTAATATTTTCTACATAGAGGGCATTTAATCAAGGATCTTTAATTTTACTAAAAGGACTACTGTGAAATTAGTGAAAAATTAAATACCCTTTGTGCAGCTCTCTACTTATTGTTAATATTTCCAATACCAAGCATTCTACTTCCTAGTGCAAGCAATTTGACAAGCTACAATGACCCTTTACAGATAGTCTCTGTCACTTTTCCTAATGCAAAAACATCTTCCTAGCAACACTTCAAAATCCTCATGTACAGATACATGGATGTACATTTCAAATGAAGATAAAGTTCCTTAGCTTGATAAAACATAATAAACTCAGGATCACATACTTTTCTACAGTGCAGCACACCAGATGCAGTAAAGTCCATTCCACAATTAGAACAATAATATGAAAAAATCATTAGAAAATACTAATTTATTGAACCTGAAGAGTCTTTTAAACAGTCTAGTGTCAGTGAATTTTCTTTCCTATTTGGGGAATAATTTTGTCTTGTATTTCAGGTAGACTGTGCCTGGATTGTAAAAGCACTGAAGTTTGTCATTCTAAGCTGTAACCCATTTGTACTGAGAAGCAAAGAGTTCCACAGAGGTTGTTTGATAACTACACTTTAGTGTTCTACACTTTAGTAAATAAATATTTAAAATTTATGTATATCAAGTCAAGACAACAGTGGTGTTTGAAGGTGATTATTAAATATTACAGATCAATCTCATTTTTCTTCTCACATTCATTTATCCTCTTATAAACACTCGTATGAAAGAAAATTAAATAAAGTGTATGGTAAAAAGTGATAAATAAATTTGATATAAAAGTTTGATAGATAGCCGTTCTTAATCAACATTTATAGCTTCTTCACAATGATATTTTAGCAAAGGTCCTGTCTCTAACTGCCACACTAATTCTAAAACTTATTATTATGAAAACAGAGTATGAGTTCTTATAAAACAATGATATAACATCAAGCTGAAGATCACATTCATATGTGTGTTCTCAGCAAAGTTTTACTGACAACATGAACAAGCATTTTCAACTTCTAGCAGAAGTACATAGTTAACACAACACATGTAGCAAGGGAGACAGTGATATGGCCTTGTCATTTATTCACAACTTACAAAACTGCTGAAAAATGTGTTATGCTAGTCATGGCACCCACAGGACAGTTCAGTAACAATTCTAGCACACCTTTATTCTGATAATCATCACTGGAGTACACTTAGTAGCTGACTTGACCACAACCTGTTGGTCAGACCCAACAAAACATTTCAGCACAAGGTTCATTTTAAACACATATTATTTAAATATTTAAATTTAAATTTAAATTTGTGCAAATGCATTTTTTCCTGGAGTGGAAAAGCATGAGCATTTTCAAGTGCTTCTAGAGGAAAGAGTCTCAGCTTTACAAAATCTAAATATTTTGGAAAGCTTACATGTTTTTTTAAAGTACCTATCTCCGCATAGCCTTGGGAGTGATTTAAACTAGCTATAAAAAGATTGGCCTTAAAATAAGAAAGCCTATTTGTTAAAATTTGCATAAGTGCCTTTCCACTAAATTATGTAGATAGAAAGACAGAACATAAATTGAGGAGAGAAGACTTTAAGGTCTGTCACTAATCATTGATCTCTAGGAAGTTTTAGGAGCTCTTTATTGTAGATATGTGTGTCTGGGAGCATGATAAGTGGATAGAGATGTTACTCACATGAACTGCTTGCCTTTATAAGACACAGTATCACCTATTATCTTCTAATGTCACATGGTGAACAAAGTCCCTCAGTACTCTCCCAAACTGAAGCATGGTAACTGGAGCTCATAATTCATTCATGCACAATGGGGCCTTTAAGCTATGGAGTTAGATGACCAAACCATTTTCATATGAGGAAAAAATATGTCTTCTGCCCTCCTCCTTCGAGAGAGTTATTGATCTCTTATTTGTCTTTTCTTTTTTTTTTTTTTTTAAGAAAATGTAATTTCTCCTTTTATTCAGATTTCTCTCTGAAAGTCAACAAGAAAAACAGACTCTAAGCTTCACGGATGGGTTTCATTTGGTAATATAAGCCTCCACAGACAGCTTAAGGTAAACATCCAGGTTTTATCTATTTACCTAAAGGATTTCTGAAATATGAGTATTTTCCAAACTTGCTCCAGAATACCTCGTATTCTCCCTCAGATGACTCACTTTTAATTATGCATTGTATTGTTTCATTCCCTGAATATCTACATAATTTTTGTACCCAGCTGACATGCACAAATATTTATTCCTCATCTTGCTTCCAGTGATTCACCATCTGCTAGCCATGATCTGCATATTTCACAGGTGTTTTGTGGAACTGACCCTACAGCATGGTAAAAGAAAGATAAGTGCCCATGCAGGCATAAAGCACCCTCCACTCCACTCGCTTCTACCCTACTGACCTTCTGTTTCAAGCAATGACACTGACAAGCATTAAAAGAGAGAAAAATAACTTCCACAACATATTACAGCATTAATGTAAACCTATAGCAATAATGAGTACAGCAAGTTACAGGAGGAGAAGGCGATTTTACTTTGGAATAAAACTAGTTACACTCCCACGGTCATTTATGAGATGTTTATGTCCAAATAATCTGTCCAGCATTTAGACACCAATACACATGTATGTGGTGATTTGCCCAGAGTTTCCTGTGATGACATAGGAGGGCAAAGGACTATGGCTTTCAAGTCCTTTTCAAGTTTGTTTTTGTTGTTTGTTTTGGTTTTGGTTTTGGGTTGTTTGTTTTTTTCTTAAGCAGAAGAACATTTTCAACCCATTACTGGTCAAGAAAATCCGTGCATCTGTACTCTCCAAGTTCTGTGAATCTTCAGAATTTAGTTCATTTTCCTGACATAGGTATGTTAGGTTTCCAACTCTGTTTTCTATTTTTTTTTTTTTTTTTTGGTCATTATTTCTTAGTGGCATGAGCCTACTCTAGTCTGGGTGTGTGATGTTGCCTGCCTTAGCCTCTTCTGTGAGTTCCCAGATTAGGTGTCCTAAAAAAAGTGTATGCTGATGTACTCTGATCTTGATAATGTGAGCACTTAGCGTCATCAGAACCTGACACTCTCAACGCCTTTTTTCCCTTCCTTGTCCTGCTTCCAAATCCAGATATTCCCCTTCATTCTCCATTCACAATAGTTTTAATGTTTATATATTTAATGTCATTACAAATCTCTAAAACAAGAAAAGTCTCTGCAACTTGAAAGAGGTACTTCAGGGCAACATCTCTCTCTGAGAAAATCTCTCTCAGAGAATGCCTTGAGAGGGACTTGTGGTTTCAAAAGAATCTGAAAGGAGTATTTCTCAGAAGTGAAGAAATTCTGAAGGTTAAAAAATAAATAAATAAATAAAAGAGAGAGAGGGGGACTAGATAATGTTTATTTAATACATGTCATTTTTGATTGGTGTGTTTCTGACCAGTAACACTAATTTTTGTTTTCTTGTTTGTTTTTTTTTCATCACAGATTTAGCTGAACAGAAATGAAGAGGGAAAACTAACATTCCTTATTTCTATAATCAAACAAGCATACTTACTAAGCAAATGCTTGGTAACTGTTTATTATCTCTTTCACATTTAAAAGCTCTTTACCTGGCATGACATGATGAGCAATAAATATTTAACATGTCTTGACTGCTTCTTCATTGTGATGCTATATACCAGAAACACTCTCTGATGCATTTTTACTTACAAAATGTACTTTGTGACTTGTTTCATTCATTAAATATCCACATATTTGCAAGAATATTCCCAGCATATAAGCATTGTTAGGATCCCAGTGATCTCATAAACCTAAAGTAATCTAACATACTCCAATATCAAAAATTAGAATGCCCTCATGCTTAACAGTTTAACCACCTTTAAAATAAATAAATAAATACATACATACTAAAATGAATACCTTGTTCTGGTAAAATAAAAACACCAATATTTGTTTTTCTACTTTGAGTATCACCAAATACACGTGCTTTCTATAAAATATAGCATCTAAAACCTCTCATGGAGTGCTGAAGTAAATAGTATAACAAATTAAATAAAAATAAAAATATCAATTAATCATCCCAGACACTAAGGATTTTACAAAACTAAGTGATTATACAAATATTTTTGTTTGTTACTAACAGAGTGTTTAATAAGATTTTAAATGGACAAAAGAGCATCTGCCTTCTGACAGGACACAGCAGTCTAAGGCAAGATTTAGAAGATCATTGACTTCACGGTTAATTATTCTCTTAATTATTAACAGTGTGAAATATATGTCTTATTGTTTTGTAAGATATGTAGCTTTATAAAAGCAGCAAAAAATATTTAAATTTCCTCATAAAATATGAGAGGAGAGGAGAGAAGATGAGAGGAGAAGGGAGGGGAGGAGAGACACTATGACATGGCGTAGGTGTCCTGGAAAAGAACTAATAAATAAATAAATAAATAGATAGATAAAAAAGCACCAGTAACAATTCATCTTTCTTATTACTGTCATAATCTTAAAGGCAAGAGGGAGGGTGCGAGTTTTATTCATAATTTTTGAGATTTTAGTTTTATCAGCTACAGTATCACATATCTTGGTTTTGAGGAATAACTTAAATTAAGGTTCCTTACAAATAATTCAATGCACTTCAGAAATGAGTCATATGTGAGAAATAAATCAGTACTCAACAAGTTATCAACCTAAAGGTGACAATTTCTATGAAAAATAAAGTATATATCTACTTCTCCATAGACAGACTGTATACTGTATACTGGCTTGCAATCTGTCCTTGAAACCAGCAGAAATTACATCTTAGTGCTCAGGAAATTAAGGAATTATCTTATACATGCATTCTGTGGTGTCTACCATTCTAAAGAATCAATGAACGCTGAGAGGAATCTTTTGCCCCATCAGCAATCACATTCCTGCAGACCTGGTGAGGTGTGCTCAGCAATGCAGTCAGCACCACACTAATGTCCTGATTCTGCAAAGTGTGTGAGTACCTTCCTCTCTTCTTGATTTTTGTTGTTGTTTTGTTTTTTTCTTTGTTTCAACAGGTAGGAATATATGTAGAAAGCCTTTCTCTAAGAAGCATTTTTAAAGCAGGGAAAAAAAAATCCTGCGTTCTTGTAATTCCCAGTAACAATTCAACACCATTATGTGCAATGACAGAGATAAAGGATTTATTAGCTGGATATAAGCTATGGATGTCAACACATCCCCCTGAAAAAGCAGAATTTATCTTCACAGAAACCTCTCATGGACACTGAAAACAGGAGACTGTTTTCAGTGTCCATGAGACATACAGGAGACATACATGGCTGAAAAACTGTATCTGACAGTTAAAAGTGGTGTGCATTTAGGGACAAATACTAATCTAATATGTACTTATAATGGTCAACATTAGAGTTATATAGGACATTGACTTCCTAGCTAATATATCAGGGAGGTGTGAAGTGTTGGTTACTAGTGTTGAAATATATTTTCATTTGTTTCTTTTGAGAATGGAGATAATATGTCTCAAGACTGGCTTAGAGGATTTAGCACAAATACTGTAAGGTGCCTCTGTGGTAACTAAGGTCCTTTGGTAAACTATTAAGAAATAAAAGAACATTGAAAACAGTAATAATTATATCTCTCTAGAAAAAGTACTTCAAATCCTTGTTAATCTCTAAGAGAACATGAATCTGGGGTTCCTGCTGTCAGTGCTATTATATTGGCATTAGCATGTCACATTAAGGAAACTCAGTTCCCAGCTTCGGAGGATTAGTGTTAGCTACAAAAGACTCAAACATCCAGAGATGAATTAGAACAGCAATAATAATAAAGTTGATCTTTCTAGTTAAAACAAATCTGAGGGGCAACAAAATTTATACGTGACCAGTATCCTTTTAGAAAGCCAAATGAGAAACAGCACTGCAGAGCAACACAACAGTGCTTCATTTCTTCAGAGATGTAGAAGCTTAAGAGAAATGCACTAAATATTGCATTAACTACATCATCCTGTCACTTTAACAGGGGCAGCAACACAGGCCTAAGCAACCTTAATTAAAAAAACAGACAAGTAGCAGCAGACAAATGTGGTGGCTGATGAGAAAATTAAATGATGTCACGTTATACCTGACATGGTTTATAACTAAATTCTTGCAAGAAATTTCCAGGATATTTTTGTCATTCAACTGTTCATCAAAATATTTTAAATTCTATACAGTGTGTAATAAAATTAAATTCTGTCTTAAGAGTTCCACACATTTGCATTACTGAAGAGAGATTCAAACCAGCATGTAAGAATACAAATTTGAATATTTTTCATGATGGTTCTTTAGTTAATTTGTTAACTACCACGATGGAAAAATAACTAGCACTTTTCAGTTACTGAGAAATACAACTGTAATAGTATTTCCTTCTTTTAATTCTGTCATGTATTTCAATTTAGTATATGCCATTAAATACCATTTTAAACCCATTGTTACCCTACAGGTAAATACAGGGACAATATGTGATACATAATGTTCATGATATAAGTGGAAGACACAATCTACGCATCATGAATTTCTGGTATAACTAAGGTTCAATGTTATACCTATGTCTGTCTGTCTATATATATATGACAAAGTGAACTGAATGTTGCTCTCTCATGTGGAGTATGATGGCATCAAAGATGTTTAACATGCTTGGCCATCCGCTCAGGAAAATTAGATGGGTATTCATTTAAGTCTATGTGGAAAAGTTTGTTCACATTACTCTGAATTTCAGTGGTAACCATGGAAATATCTACTCTGTCATTTGTATGACTGTCAAAAGCCTCTTAATGTTTCACTTGAGTAAGAAATGTAGCAGTATCAGAATTAAGACATTAAGAAAGAGAGTCAGCTTTTAATCCTATACTGAATATGCCTGAAACAAATGCTCACTCAGGTCAAAGGGAGTCAGGGCCATGTGCAGCTTCAAAATACAACTACAGTCTGCATAAACATGTCTTAGAACACAGTGCAAATTTTTAGCAACGTTATTCCAAGAGAAGTAACAAAATCTAACCTTATTATTTGAGTTACCATGTGTTCATGGAATCAAAGTTACTGCAGAAAACTTAATATAGAATGTTTAAAATTCAGTTAATTTAGTAGATTTCAGAAGTAATGTTGTGTGCTTAATTAACACGTATAAATAGGCAAGAACCAACTCTGTGAAAGTCATACTTGTATCACCTTAATATTACATATGCTATTCTGTACTGGCCAAGCTATTACATCTCTTGATGAGAGCTAATATGTCACTGAGCACAAAACAAAAATAAATACTTTCTATTCAATCAATGCATTAAAAATATTAAATTAATTTCCTCTTGAAGTTAATTAGTATGTCTTGGATATGACAAAGTGTGTTAACACTAACATTAAGATTTATTCAGCTAGGGCCAACTTTATTTATTGTATTCTTTCCTTTACAGAAATTATAAAAAAAAAAAATGCTGTTTTAACCAGTACGTGATACAGAGTATGGTGATGCAGTCCAATTTTTAATGACACAGTTGTGTAAGGAAATCTCATGGCATGCTCAAATTAACTGTCTTGTGTGGTGTTACTTGTAATGGTGGCTAAAGGGCGACTAAGTGAGCTATTACTTACCATGTCATCTCAAAAAAAATGTAGTGTCAATTAGATGTGTACGTTACCTTAAAAAATATATAGAAAAAGCTGAAAAATCAATTTGCTAATAATAAGATATGAAGAAAAGCCTCTAGGGACAAACAAATGATTCAGAAGCAAACATTTGCTTTATAATTTAGAGAATGCAATAAAGGGGAGAAAACAATTTACCTAAAGATTCATGCCAGTGCCAGAATCTTTCCTTGCTGAGAAAGCAGAAGGAGAATGTGAAACTTTCACAACTCTTTTAAAATGCAAAGCTCTCCTCTTTTCTCCTTTTTCTTTTTCCTTTTTTACCCCTGCTTTGCAGTGCATTTTACAATTTAAATAGTGGTGACTATGGTGAGAAAAAATATGTCTTTTTAAAACTAAATGTAAGGATTACTGGATAAAGAAGAAGCCCAAGACTTAGTAAAGGGGCTTTTTATTGTTGATCTTGGCTGACATTCTCATAATCTTACTAGGGAAATACGACACTTATTAAACTACTATCTGCTAGGTTCAAAATGCAGTGCTAACCACAGCCATATGGTTACCTGTCTATAAAAATGAAAAGACATACTGAACATATTCTCTAAGGATTTTAAGATGAGGGAGGATCAGTAACAAACTAGGCAGGGAATAATCTGTTGCACAACTACAAGGCTAGGATCCGCTGCTTTTTTAGAAACTCTTCTGAAAAGAGTCAAAAACAGCATTAAAAAAAAAAAAAATCTTATTCAGGTGCGTTAACAGTTAGGAAAAGAAAGTCTGAAAAAAATGGGGTTAATGTAAAGAAGAGGGAAAACAGTGGTAACAACTTCAGATTTAAAAATAAATAAATAAAATAATGCTGCTGCAAAGAACAGAACAATCATTTCTCCATGCCCCAGAGCAACAAATTACAGATTTAAACTGCACCAAGACTGATTCACATGAAACATCAGAAAGGTTTTGGAATAAAGACACACGCAAGAACAGTATATCTGGAGACTGTTCTTAAGAACAGGACAGACGGACTTTTCTTAGGAATGATTTGATTTCAATAGGGTAACACACATATCACAGCTGATCTGAACTTGAGCTTCAGTCAAGGAACTAGAAAGTACCCTGAAAGCCCTTTGACAACCAAATGTTGACCTGAAGATTTTTCAGAAGTTTTCATGACATGAAGTGCCTAACAACATATCTCCAGAATTCATAGATTCCTGTGGGCTGCCATACATCGCACTGACTCTGGAAAGGGGATTATACCTTAGAGACAGTGTGTCTAAATGGAAATCCAATGAATGATTTCCTGAAGGATTAAAAGATTTTGAGTTCATCATATGAAGTGCAGAAATTCCCTGAATTCAATCCTGTGGTAACAAAGCCAAAAAGGTTCTTTGACAGCTTCTGATGAGATTCCTCATTTTTATTTAAATCTTCTGTAACACCTGTCGCTGTGCTAAGAGCATTTCCACTCAGCTAGAAACCCTAGATCATATCTGACTACAGCATAAAGGGATTAACAGATTTATATACTTTAAGGACAGAAAGAGCTATTATTATAGCCTAGTCTGATTCTCACCTACAGGAAGGAACCATAAGTCTAAGTGGAACAAGTACTTGCCTTTAATATGATACAAAAATAAAATGTACCTGCTGTGTGATGTCACAGAGAGGTGCTTATTTAGAATAATTCTTCTACTGCCTTGACAATCACATTTTTAATATGATGGTTGTTAAGTGTTAGGAAGTGCAGATTTTTCTGCTTTATTCATGGAGAAAAAAGGGCATCTTTCTTTTACTTGGCTTTCATTTTGGGACACCTCACCCACCCCACACCACCCAATTCCAAGCTGCATACAGATTTTGTAAGATACATCAATCAACAGTCTTCAGAATATGCCTAAATATACTCACCTTGCAGTTGGAAGATCAATACCAACATCACATGAAATCCACACTATATATTCTACAAATGCAGTCTATCCTTACAAGTGCTTAGAGGGGAAAACATGAGTGTGTGATATTTTGTAATTAGCCCATTTACCCCACCAACCTACAAGCATCTGACACTCAATCAGTAAATACTACCAGGTAGCTGAATAGAAGAAAAAGCTTCAAACACAAATGGCAATCATTGTATTCCTTTTACTTTTAATAGATTTTCAGAGATAAAAGAAAAACATCATCAAATAGTTTTGTTTTTTTTACATCACGTTCACATTCCCCTCTGCTTCTTGCATAAGGGAACATTTCTTTTGATAGGCCAGCTTTCAAACATATCATAACAAATATCATACGAGGCAAGACAGAAAATGATTATTTCAAACAGGGTTCCTGTATGAGTCCCGTTTCCTCATGGAAACTTAAAAATACAGTTTTAATTTCAGTTTCTGAAAGCTGAAAGGCTGTAAATCTGACAGTGAAAATAGCAGATTTAGGAATAAGTATTGCTGTTTCAGTCACAACAGATCAAGTATGTTGTGCCACGTATCAAAAAAGATGCATATTCATTAAAATGCATCCTTTAATTAGCAGCTGACTTGCAGTATGCAAGCAGTATGCTTGGCACCTTAGCACTGCAAGACAGTTGTGATGCTCTGTTAAGTAAAAACAAGTACCAATTACATGCCATTTGTTCTCATTCCATGTTAATCAGCAACAATGCATCCTAAGGAAAAAAAAAAAAAAAAAAAAAAAAAGAAAAAAAAGAGAGAGAATTAAAAAAAATAATAATAACCTTATTTCTTCCCTAAGAGATAAGCAGGTGGGAGAATTCATGAGAAGTGTCCAATTTATATTTTTCTTATGTGAGTATCAGGGTCTTAAATGAATTGACTGATCATAGAATCATAGAGTGGCTTGGGTTGTAAGTGATCTTAAAGATACCTGGTTCCAACTCCCCTGGCATTGGCAGGGATGTCAACCACTGGATCAAGTTGCCTAGGACCTCCTCCAACCTGGTCCTGAACACCTCCAGGGATGGGGCATCCCTGCCTTCTCTGAGTAAAGAATTTCCTCCTAACATCTAATCTAAATCTCCCCTCTTTTAGTTTAAGACCATTCTCCCTTGTCATATCATTATCTTCTCTCCATCTTTTTTTGTAAGCCCCCTTTAAGTATTGAAAAGCTGCAATAAGGTCACCCCTTCTCTTCTTCAGGCTGAACAACACCAACTTTCTCAGCCTGGGTTCAGTACTACAAGATGGGCCTAACAAGGGCAGAGCAGAGGGGGACAGTCACCTCCCTCAACCTACTGCTGCTCCTCTTTTGAATTCAGTTAAAAATACTGTCATTATTTGAGAAGCCTAATGTCAATGAATCAGAAACCTCTGGATGCAAAGTATGATCATCTTTAGAAGATCTTAAAAGCTCAGAGAGTTTAGTCTCAAAAGTGTCAATATAATATATATATGTCTATATAATTATATACATATAATTACATAATATATAATACCTATTATATGTATTATATTATATGATATATAATAATAATTGTATAATATAATATAATATAATATAATATAACATATACTATATATATAGTATATTATATATCTATATAATATATATAATATAACAACATGCCCTTGGGAACTCTGAGCCTAGGAAAAGGCGAGGGCACAGACCTACACAAATTAAAAAAAAAAAAAAATTAAAATTAAAAAATTGTAAAAATGACATATTTTTGTTATCTCAATAATTATCTTTTGCCTACAATTAAAAAGATTGGCTTTGAGCTAGACTCACAGCCACATACCCCACTGTAAGTAAGTGGTAGAACAAACTATATATTTTACTATGTCTGAATGACAGGTGTTCTCCAGATTGAAAGCTATAAGCTATAAGTATACCTATTTATGTATCCTAATATACATACATTTCTGAGGGGTTGGGTTAGTCAAGGACTGAACATTCATCTCGCGGTAATATTTTATAATTAAGATTCTTCTACAAAAGCAGTGTTTCCAAATTCCTTAGTATACATTCAGTTTCCCTGTGCTGGATTCACCATGAGTATTCTACGTCCACCACTCAGTTCACCTCTTTGAAGTATGGTGTTGAGAAATATTCAGGAAACACCTTTTAAAAACAATCTGAGTGCACTTGAATTTCCAAAAAGTTTTAAAATTCCCATCACTAGTGTTTCAAAATTCAGCTGGAGATACAGGAAAAATCTCTCTCCATTTAATTTACTAAAAGGAAAGAAATGTAGGATAGAGTTTTATAACCATTTTCTCTCTGTTGAGGAAGGAGGATAATTACCAGGAGGACTGAATATAAAATTACTTCCTTCAACATCTTTATAAATGATCTTGGAAAGGGGTTTTGGAAATGATCTTGGAAAGGGGATGACTTGTGAAGACACAAATTACTTAGGATCATCAAAATATAAACTGAATGGAAAACAAACAAACAAACAAAAACAGGCTATTGAATCAGACAGAGAAACCCTGCCTTTTGAAGGAGCAGAGAACGTGGGTTTGTTGTACCAGGGGAGGCTCAGGTTGTAAATTGTGAGAAATTTCTTCTCAGGAAAAGCAGTTAGGCATTGGAAGAGGCTGCTCAGGGAGGTGGTAGAGTCACCATTCCTGACATTCCTGAGGATGTTTAAGGAAAGTTTGGACATGGTACTTAGGGACATGGTTTAGTGGGTGATACTGGTGGTAGGGTGATGGTTGGACCAGATAGATGATCTTGGAGGTCTTTTCCAACCTTAATGATTCCATGATTGCAAAACTATAGATACAACTTCTGCAATACATTAATGAATATTGTCAAGAACAGAGATTGTATCATGCTACATAGGATCCACTCCTATGGAGGAGTAATAATAGGACTTAATAATAGGACTGAAACAGACATATTTTTAGGATAGGAGTATCATGCAAATCCTTTAAACAGTTTTTGAGCCCTCCAGTTACACTCAATACACAGGGAGTTAAAAGATCCAAGAAATCATTCAGAATAGTAGTATTTATCTCTCTCTTGCTCATTATTCTGCATTTGCAACTACAGTTGAGTTATTCTTACTGGTTTACTGCATCTCCAGAGTAAAGACGTAGGACAGCCTAAAAGAATTCTTACAGACGTGTAATATGAGCCGGTTTCCAAATCTATCTAAAAGACTGATGGGGTGTTCATTGTGTTCAGAACACTCATTCTGCCTATTACAATGAAACTTCAAACACTGAGGAGCCTTTTGTAGGATTCTAGGTAGGTCAACTGGAGAACGCTGCTTCACAGCTACTTCTATGAATCAGAAGAGATTATGTTCACTGGCATCTTCAGAAGTATCACCAGAAGTTGAAGAGAGGTGATCCTTCCCCTCTACTCAGCAGTGGTGAGGCCAAACCTAGAGTGCTGTGCCCAGTTCTGAGCCCCCCCAGTACACGAAAGACATGGGCATACTGGACAGAGTCAAGTGAAAGTTCATGGAAAATAATGAAGTGACTGGAGCATCTCTCATATGAAGAAAGAGAGAGCTGGGACTCTTCAGTCTGAGGAAGAGGAGGTTCAAGGAGGATCTTAATGCATATAAATACTTGATGCTGGGAAGTAAAGAAGGAACAAAACTCATCTGTGCTGCACTTTACAGGACAAGAGTCATACAAACTGGCAAAAAAAATGCAATTCCATTTAAACATAAGAGAAATATTATTTTACTGTAAGCATGACTGAACACTGCAGCAGGTTACCCAAAATGATGGTGGATTCTCCATCCTTATAAATATTCAGAACTGGACTGGACATGTTCCTGAGCAACCTGGCCCAGTTGATTCTGCTTTAACCATGTGGGGTGGATGAGACTGCATCCAGGATCCTTTCCAACATGTAGTTCTGTGGTCACTGAGTCCGTGTGATAATGAATATCTTGCTTTGAAGCATCCTAGATGAAAATTTCTTATTTGATCTATTCAGAAAGGCCCAAACTCATTAAAAACAGAGAATGAAATTGTAGGCTGATACAGACATTTATTGTTGTATTGATAGCTTTGATCAAACTGAAATTTGAGTATAGTAATTCCTTTTAAACACATCTTGAGTATTTAGCTTATACAGCAGTAACAGCTCCAGAAATAAATATAATATTTCCACTTACCCAAAAACTCTTTGCAGAAGTTTTAATACAGGACTAAAATAGTCAAAATCCCCACCCAGGAGGTTGTATAAGAACTAGAATTGTGAAAAGCAAGATCTGATTTGCAGCTAAATTAATTCTAGAATGTTTGTTCAAATAGGATTTTTAAAGCTGTAATAACAGTGCAAGTGTTCCATTTGTAACTTGCATGGGTCTATTAAATGTTTCTGCAAGTAAAACACATTAATGTAAAGTCTGGCCTTAGACATCTTCACCTAGATAGAGAATAATGAGACAAGCTGCTTTCAAGAAGACAGCTTACTCTGTCCCTGCTAAGTCCTTTTCTAAAAAAGAAAATTATTTTCTTCCCCCGAGTTTTTGCACTTACTGTTTATCTACTTCATGTTTTTATAAGCTTCTTGTGGCTCCATTGCTGTATGGACTGCAGGAATAAACAGCTCCCTAGAACATAATTAGTTTCATAGCACAATTTCTTATTTTTAGCTTAACTTTTATCAAAACATAGGAAAAAAAAAAAAAAGTAAAAAAAAAAAAAGTAAACACTGCACAGGTTCAGACAATGTTGTTTCTGAACTTACAAGTATGTGAGAACTTTGAAAATCAACTGTAAAATTCATTTCCACATTATTTTATGACCTATAATTATACTATACACAATTCACTAAAAAGTTATCACAAGGCATAGGCATTAAACATATGAATGTGAGAGTCCATATTGCTGCCTATTAAATGCTGATCTGAGTATTCTTTAGAATCTAAACTCATTAGGCAAGTCCATATTCATGGATAAATGAGAAGTATCAAGGACATGATGGAAGTGACAGAAGGACGGGAGTACCTATACAGCCTATACAACCCAAGTTTATACCACCAAAAGGACCATCCAGCTACTTTCTCATGTTGTGACATCTTTCTGCCAGTGCCAGACAACAAAAAAACATGGTTCCTCACTGGTGGGATCCCAGCAGCACTTGCTGCAAAGGCAGATGTGCTCTGTGGGCAGCCTAAACTTCGTCCGCCATTACAATACATGGGTATTAGAAGATTGAATATCATGTGCCTTGCAGGTTTCAAAGTGAATGTGCTGCTCACTGATGCAAACACCTCCATACATGACAAATATACCAAGGAGAAAAGCAATGTTATAATTATTATTTACTGAATGAGCAATAACAAAATAATCCATGAAACATATTCATTCATTCAATATCAGTGAAGACCACTGAAGCATCATTTCTGAAAACAAAACAAAACAACAACACTGAAAAAAATTGCTCAATAACATTATTTTTTTTCTTTTTCATTTGATAAGTCTACATAACACCGCATAAGTACATCTTCTAGAAGAATCAGAGATCAGCATTTTTTGGGGGGGACAGAGAGATCTAAAATCTGCTAAATATATTATATCTCTTATATTTGCTAAATATAAGAGATTTTAAATCAAATGGGACTGAATTCAAGATTGTTTTGTGCTCCAGTGACTTCAAGCATGGTTTCTCAGCTTTAAAACTATGATACATTTATAGATGGTTAGATATAGATTTAGAAGTTTAACTTAGTCAGCCAGTCTTCAGTTTTTGTCCATTTTTCTTTTCTCCAGTGCTCACAGAGATCATACTGAGGAAATGCAATGCAAAGAAGAAACCAAAAGCATAGCAGTACAATTACAGTCTTACCCAGATACTGTAGTCTTTTAATATTAATGTTTTACATACAGAAGTATTTTCTTTTTTTTCAGTTCTTGAAGTACTGTCTGACATTTAAAGATCCTCTTAGATGAAGGTAAGCCTGTATAAGAAAAAAATATGTGATTAAGAAATAGTGTGAAAATATGGTGAGATATTAAGAGAAATATTGTGAAACAGAAACAAATTTTAGACCTTCATCATTACGGGAACATGAAGAGAAATGAGGTCAGATAAATACATGGTAATGTTATTGTAGAAGGAGTTTAATGCAAATCTAAGAAGGTCAAATGTGAGTCAATCAATATGACACAGGATCTATGCTTTTTGACTTTGCAATTGTAGTCCAGTCAGAGAGGAAAAAATAAAAGGGGGAGAGAGGAGAGGCTATAGAAACAGAACTGCAAAATCAAGACATAATCTGAATATGTTGGATGAGATAGACACACTTCTCAGAGGGCAAGACTGTACAAGTAATAAAGACTATAGATGCATAGTTTACCTGTAGTAACCCATGCTTTTGCACCAATACGAAGTGGTAAAGCTACAATAAGCATGCCTCATTCTTCCACTGTTTTTGTTTGTTTTTTTTTTGGTTGGTTGGTTGGTTTTGTTGTTGTTGTTGTTGTTGTTGTTTTTCCCAGTGCAAGTATATACAAAGAATAGTCAAGTTTGGAGTAAGTAAAAAATAGGCAGGATACAAGTCTCCCAGAGAAGAAAATTAATAAAATAAAATAAAATAAAATAAAATAAAATAAAATAAAATAAAATAAAATAAAATAAAATAAAATAAAATAAAATAAAATAATAAGTAAATAATACGTCCAGTGTGAGTTTTCATAGACATGCAAGTTAAATTTACAAGACTTTATGGCTACAAAAACAACCCAGCCTTTCTTTCATACCTTTGAAAGATTTGTTATCGATTGCTACAGAAAGTCTCACATCTGGTTAGAACTTGGAACAGCTCCTTAATACTGCTTTTCTAGTGGACATTCCACTTGACTGTTGTCCACTCTCCAAACTGAAGTTAAAAATGGAGTTAGAAATTTGACCATATTTTCATACATAAACTGGTCTTTAGCAACATTTATGAGGATTTGTCTTCTGAGCACAGCTGAAAGAACCAAACACAATTGCTGGCAAGGGAAAATGTCACCTAGGCAAGTGAACTTCAGTACAGGAAAGATGGTCAACACTAAAGTGTTCAAATATGTTTTCTCACCTCTCTTTGATATAATAATGGAGAGATGAGGAAAATGCTTTTGGAAATTGCACAAAGATTTAAACTTGCTCTATTAACGCTAAAGAGATTAGCACAGTTTAAATCTCCATGCCAAAATCTGAAAAAGGGGTTCTTAGTCACTTTGGACTGTTGTACTGATCAGTTTTCTTTCATTCAAAGCAGAACTGGATCTCCTATACAGAGAATCTACCCTTTTGTCTAGGCTCCTGGTCTGAATCCTTTATTGTCTGACACTAATGCCTTTTTCCAGAGGTCCCAACAATTTATCAGCTACACCAGGTGCAAAAGTGAAGCAAGGCTAGGGAACACACTGTGTGAGGCCTTGGTTCTGCAGGCAGCAGATGAATATTTACCACCAAAAATCCATATAATAAGTAATCCCTGAAAAATATAAAATAAAATAAAATAAATCAGACGTGAGATTGGTCCTATATAAGTTCATAAGAATAATTTGAACTGACCTGTAAAGTGAAATTAAATCTTCCATTGACTCTCTAAGAAGAATATTGTAAAGGTAAAGCAAAATAAACTTTTCTTTATTGTTGAACATGTAAAGATCATTTGTCTAACATGTAAGAGGGTTCAGCAAATGCACCTGTTGTTTTGAAAGTTAAAAATAACTTTTCAATTTATGTGAACTATTCTGAACAGCAAAAGAAAGAAAATCCATTTCAAAAGAAAACAATAATGAAAGAAAAGAAAAAGCTTTACCTGGCAGGAAAACTATTCATGAAGTGATTACAAAAGACAATCATTAGAAATGCTGGTGTTAAAAATATTAGAGCAGAACATGAAATAATATCCCATTATTATTAAACTGCCAGGCAGTTGTTTGAAGAGAAGCTTAAGAAAGTGCAGAATTCAATCCATTATTGTCAATGAACATACTCCTTTCTGTAGAGAAACCTTGAAAACTTTGCTAAAATCCAGCTCCATGAAGTTGCAGATAAATTAATTTCTTAGTAATAATTGTACTACCACACTTAACACACAAGAACATGGAGATCTATTGCAGAGACTTGCATTCATGTACGTACCATTTGTTTGTTATTAAATCTGATACTGAAGCAATTAGCTGCATGCAGTATTCAGATGAATTAACTAAAGGAATAAGCACAAGTAGTGATTCTACTCTTAGATGGTTTGTATCTTTGCACTGTAATTGTTGATTTTTCATTAATGTATGAGATTTCAAAACATTTCAGTGAAAATAACTATAAGATTTTTCTCCATATATTTTTTTTTCTCCATATATATATATGGAATGTGGGCTAAACAACTGTACTTCTCACCATCCTTTATTATTTGGGCACAGATTTCTTTGTCATTTTGTAGGGCATATCTCGGTCACAATATTCTATAGTCTGCAAGCACAGATATTAGTCAGAAATTAACCATGCAAGATATGGACCTCAACTTCCACTGTATAAGCAAAGACATAAATAAATAAAGAAATAAAGGCATTAAAGGAACACTGAGGGTCAACTATAAGATCTCCTGATCAAGGCAAAATGATTTAAGCATAGCTGTAGAAATTTGTTTACCAGACATTCAGACTCACTATTTTCATGTTTTAAAGGTCATCACAGAGAAATATTTATCAAAAGGTAAAACCAACACCATTTAAAAAAAAAAAAAAAAAAAAAAAAAAAAAAGACATGGAAGAGCAGTGTCGATATTTGTCAGTGAAAAAAGTTTTTGCAGTCTTCATATGCATTTTACATAACTGTCACTTGGTTTCAGTAAGAGGTGTTATCTCACGCAAGAATTTTGAACCTAGGAAGACCAAAGTCACTGACAGACAAAGCTAGCTATACTCCACATGGGTACATGATAGGGCAAGGACAGAAATGCATAGACAACAACAGAAAAATATTTGCACAGGCACCCAAAAATGATCATATAAATAGGCACTTGTGATGAAGCAGAGAAACCTTGAAAAAGAAAAAGTTATTTGTCTGAAAACAGTTTGGTCTGAAATTAGTTTGGTCAGAAAACAACTTTAGTAGTAACAAATTTTAAAGGCCTCAAAGCAGAAGTAGGAAAAGGACAGAGAAGTCGTAAGCAAAGGTTGTCCTTTTCACCATGAAAACAATGAAATTAGAGGAACTTTAAATCAAAAATAAAATAAAATAAAATAAAATAAAATAAAATAAAATAAAATAAAATAAAATAAAATAAAATAAAATAAAATAAAATAAAAAATAATCACAGAAACCTCCTGGTTATATTTTGTCTAATTATTCACTTCCTCGTTAACCAATGAGCCATGATAAACATAAGGTTTAAGTTTATGCTGTAGATAGTTGGAAGGCAGGAAAAAAATTCAAGATTAGGCAGACCCTTGTCACAGCTAGGTCATATATACAACGCTACTTTCAAACATGCCAAAGTTAATTTCCATTATACTACTAAATAGTATGGTCAAACCTGGTCATTTTGCACAGCTATTGACTTATTACAACACATTTCCCAGAAGCACAGAGACTTTCATTGCAATACAGAATGTTACCTATTCATGTCAGTGACAGCACCCTACTGGAGATTGCTTCTCCCAGATTATATTTTATATTTAAGACATTTTTCATAAAAGGAAACATAGTGCTCCAAACTAATCAAGTGGAAGATAATGTACTCCAAAGGCAAAAATTAACTGTGCTGTTATTTACATTTTACGGTTTACAAAATTCAGGATAACTAAACATAGGAAAAAAAATAGGAAAAAATAACTGAAAAAGGATAAGGATAAGGATAAGGATAAGGAAAAGGAAAAGGAAAAGGAAAAGGAAAAGGAAAAGGAAAAGGAAAAGGAAAAGGAAAAGGAAAAAAAGGAAAAGGAAAAGGAAAAAAAAGGAAAAGGAAAAGGAAAAGGAAAAGGAAAAGGAAAAGGAAAAGGAAAAGGAAAAGGAAAAAAAGGAAAAAGAAAAGGAAAAAAAAGGGAAAGGAAAGGAAAAAGAGAAGGAAAAATAAAAAGGAAGACAAAAAAAAAGTTATCTCCACTTCTTATATTTCTGTAATTAGAGAATGGTGTGCATCCTTCCCATCTTGGACAGCTTGTCTAATTTTACTCCCTAACTACAGTGACTTTGAAGGGTTTCACGTACCTAATACAACATATATTGCTATTTTTACCATTCAAAAGGCAGTTTTAAATAAACATATTTCACAAAATATGGGATTTGTTTGATTTTCTAACTTTCACTATTTTCATTCAATTTTCTTTGCTGATTTTCCTCTGTTTCCTATTTCCTTTTCTTCTCATTATCCTTGGGTTTGGAAAGCTGGTAATATCTCATCAGTCTTTCCTTCCCCATTTTGTCTCCCTTTTTCTGAGTTCTCATATTAATTGCCTAAGTTTTCACTTTCACTCTTCCTTCACACTCACTCCTTCCCAAACCTTTTGTAATGGCCACTTGGTTTCCCAGTTTGTAGTATCACATTCACAGTTGAGTCTCATTTTTCACTTATCTCCTTATTCTTAATCTGCCATGTTCCTTACAGTAGTTTTCTTCTAAAAAGATTTTTTTTCCTTTTAACAAGATCTCCTTGCTTTATATTCAGTAACTAATCTCAAAAGAGTTGAGTCTCAGAGGAGTTCTCTCTTGTACAAAGCTGACAGCAGTTATTGCATTGAGAAAGTAGAGAAGCTGAAGGGAAAATGTGGCTGATAAAAGCCACTTTGTAAGCCACTGTCAGAGCCTAGCAATAAAAGTCAAATCTTCTTAGTCCAGTTTACCTTGATTTCTTAACACTAAAACCTCAAAATTGTCTTTTCCCTGCATTTCATTCTCCTTTTCAAATTTCACCTCTTCCTGCCATATCTTCAAAGGACAATAATCAAACCCCATCTCACGTGGAAACTGAGTTTAATAAACAAAACTATTTGTGTTATTTTGTCTCAACTGAAGACATGCAGGACTGGAAAGCCCTAAGGTACATCCTGTGACAGAACTGTATTTCCCTCATTGCTAATACTCTAGAAAATCCTTCAGAGTCAGACCACTATTTATCCCAGCCCTTATTATGTGCTTATGGAGTATTATTGTTGCAATTGCATTGCTTAAAGTCCATAGGAAGTTACCCACATCAAGCCTAAAGCTTAGTCTTTAAATAACCACTCAATAAATGACAGTGTTCAGCTTTTGAGGGATATTGTTCCATTTCAGTCTTAAGAAACCTATCATCATCTACCTTAGTTAAATAAATTGCCAAGTGAACAGTGTCTGTCAAGACAGTTCTCATGGATTTTCTAGTGAAATAAAATGACCAGCATGGATGACATGACAGATCGCTGTAATAGCAACGTTTAACTACTTGATCTTACTTTATTTTACATACAATTTTAAGCGTGGAATAAGAAATTCAGCCTTTGCAGTAATTTGAGAAAAACTGATCTGAAAATCAAGCTAAGGATAATGCACTGATTGTTGTATTTTGTCCATAGATGATTTTTAACTGCCTCAGTAATATATCTCTAAGCAGAATTTCAGAGAAAATGGGAACATATTTTACTTTCATATTGTGCTTATAATATTATTATACGGCCAGCCTACCTACCATTCAGAGTTAGAAACAACTGTCAACAAAACATACATGCATGTATGCATGTATGCTTTCTCTCTCTCTTTGTCTCTCAGAAAAAGAATGCATATTTCTTCTAGCCATACACTATTCTGAAATTTAGGAAGGTTTGAGTTTCAGTTTTGTCACTTTTCATTCCATTCTGTGCTTCCCAAAACCCAAAATAACAATACCCAAAAATTAGACAGGGACATACTACGAGGAGGCAGCAGGTTGTATTTTTAATACTTTAGGTAGATGCAGACAATCCAAAGAGCAACAAAATACATACAAGCTTCTGAAGTATCAAATATCAACAGACTTCACTTCAGGCTAAAGACCTGATCCTAAGCCCACAGTCTCACAGCTTTTAGTGTAGAATCAGTTTGAATATATCTGGCAATACAAGCAGGACAAATTTGCTTCTGTCCACAAAACCTTGCAGAGAGATGCCTTTTCATGTCCCGTAGGAGTAATCAGGAGAACTGTTTGGCTTCATGTGTCTTAATTCACCCGTTAATCATCCTCTGACTTGTCATTCAGGAGTTTCTGTCAGGTTGTTTCCAAAATCCTCTGTTTATTTGAAAGCCTGGCAGTAGGCAAAATAAATTTTCTGGACAGTGACTTAATTTATCAACCACTGAACACGCATCAGTCTTTAGGACCAAACCCATTAGTGCCCAGAGCCCCATTTATTTCTCATAGACAATCAAATAACTTCAGGTAAGACTCTGACAGAAAAAACTGAAGCTATACTTTTCCAAATCATCTTTTGGTAGCCTCTTGCAAAGCAGCTTTAGACTTATGATATAGCCATTATACTAGATATATCCAAAAGTCCTTTCCTCTAAAGTCTTTACAAAGACTCAGGGTTCAAAAAAGTAACTGAGGCCATTTCAAGATATGAACCTTTAGAAACTAGTTAGCCTCACCCTTATAACAATGCAAGCAGTTGCAGTGGAGTTTTTCTTTTCATACAGTCCATTTACTATAGAAACCTCTACTTCTGTATTTATTACTTCTCATCCAACAATCAGCAGCAAAATCAGATCTAAAGATCCTTCTTTTTTTTTTTTTTTTTTTTTTTGTTAATCTGGGTAACTAAATTATAAATTAATTACACTGCTCTGCAATTAAATTATAGGTTTTGTGATGAATATGCAATTATTTTTTTACTGAAAATATAACAATAGTTGTGAGATAAATCTTTTGTTCTCAATACAAATTGCTTATGCAATTGCTTTGTGATACTCTTCAAAGAATTAATGGCATAATTCTGCAGAAATCAGAGAAAAGCATCTCATGGACTTTAGTACTTTAGTTCATATCCAAAATGAGGTTGGGAAGACAGCTAAGTCTTCCCCATCTCCAAAAAGCTCTGATGGACTAAAAAGGGATGGGGAAGAAGGGAAGGGAGGGGGACATTAAAATACATACATGTAACTAGATTTATAACGAAGCATGAACATCAATTTTCCTGTAAAAATAAAATAAAAATAAAAAAATATATTTCACATGTACCAAAACTACTTAGCAAGCTTATAAAATGCCTAGAAGGTTGGAATAATCAGAAGATTCACTAAAAACAAACAACAAATAAGCACATAAATGTTCTGAAGAAAGACAGGATGGATGTCACTATTGATAAGCCAGTGTTTATTTATGGGTGTTATTTTCTTAGTTTTCATACAACTTTTAGCTCACATTTGTAAATTCACTGTTTTACCATTGCTTGCATTGTTTAACTGGTCTACTAACAGAAACAACAGAGTAAGATTGTCTTTTCTGGCAGGAAACAAAAAGTAACTAAATAAGAAACATCTACCAATCAGTGAAAAAAAAAAAACAAAAATTCGTATGAAAATTTGTGAAACAGATTTTTGAAAGTTTTATGAATATGTACCTTCAGATTATAAATAAGATGATGATAAGCGTGGTTTTTCTCTGATCATTTTTAAATTTCAGTTACAAAATAATGAATTGTTTATTTCCTTCTGAGCCAGTTCAAGTCAGTTCCAAAGAATGTATCAGTAGGATATTCTACTTTTCTGTTATACTTCTTCGGAATCCTCATTTCTGATTTCTCCACATTGCCAATCCAAGAAAGCACTAAAATTTGCATTTAGCTTCAGATCTTTGAGAATAAGCCCTTTCATCCCTGAATTTCTGCTTAAAATGAAGCTGATGTTAAAATCTTGCATGACTATTTATTAGAAGCCTCTAAAACATTTCTGATGTTAATGTTCTCACTGAATTGTATTGAAATATGTAAACACAAAGCTTCTTATTTTCACAAGTATAGTTTGGAAAACAGAAAAACTTCATTCTTCTGAATGTAGAAAAATAAGAAAGGTTTGTAAAACAAACAAACAAACAAATAAACACACACACACAAAACAGAAGTTAAATATCTGGCTGCATTTGGAATATTAATTCTATGTTTACACAAATATTTCATTTAGGAATTCCTAACTCAGATTTTATGATGAACACTAAGAATATATGCAGCTCTACACATAAATGAAGTAATAAAAAACAATTTTAAAGATTATTCAAACAATTATAACCACACTAAAAGAACTGTAGCTGGTTATTAAATAATTTGAATCAACAAGATACAGTGTTCTGGGGATTAGAAAAACAACTAATAACCAAATGCATAATCAAAAGAAGGCTCTAGGAATTTCCAATGTGTTATTTAATTTGGTCTATTTGGATACTATTTTATGAGGATTTACAGAGATTTCAGTGCAATTAGTAATTAGATAGCAATGCAAGTCATCACAGGAAAGACTTTGGCACACTTCTCTGCTATCTTGACAAAATGCTTACCCAGGGAGACCTTCTTCAGGGATTAAAGTGTAAATCAGACCTTCTTTTTTTCCCTTGAGACTGACAACAGTGCTTAGTCACAGGGGAGATGTGTTTCCTTTTGGTAACAGACAAGAAGTGCCAACACTTTTTATTGGTAGTTATATGTCAAAACAGCATTTATTTTTTCCTGAAGCAACAGAGCCAAGGAATGTTTGGTAGAAAAGGATCATTGGCCAATCTCAAGCCAGCTCCTCAACACATAAACTGACTCATTTTGTTGGATAAGATTGACAGCATACTATATATATATATACATATATATACTGTTAAAACTATGTCAATAGATCCTTTAATAGACTAGTTGACTTTATGTATCAAAGCAAAAGCATCTTTCCCATGCTCCAAAGTATTTGCTATAATTTCAGTCCAATTTGTTTCTTTTCTTTGATTTTAATCAATAGGCAACCCCCTTCCCTTTAATCAGAATGGGACAACTTTAGCAACAAGTGAGGGTGAAAAAGCTATCTTTAGTTGACCTATTCATGTCCTGTCATGATGAATTCTACCAATACTCTTATGTTGTTATCATTTTACATGCTATATGACAGTCTTGAATGTGATTTGAAATAACTTGACATGTTGAGGCATTACAATGCTGTGAAAACAAAAAAAAAATAAATAAAAAATCCTTTAATTTCCCACAGTCTGCTATTATATTTTTGATATGTGTGTAGACAAACATGTATGGAGAGCAAATGCTAGGGAGATCTTAAGGAGTGCTACCTAAGGCTGGAGATCCATTTCTTAGTACAAGATGAACTGACCTGCAAACTGAACTTATGTATTCTCCCTGCAAAGTAACTAGAGTGCAAGTTATTGCTGAAGAGGCTTTGGCACACTTATCTGCTAGCTTGATGTGACTTTTAACCAGAGAGACTTCCTTCAAGGAAAATGTATAAATCAGACTTTCCTCTTTCTCTTCAGACTGCCAATAACAGTGCTAATCAGAGGGAAAATGCTCTTTCCTTTGGTAACAGACCAAAAGCACATGAACATTTAAAGGATCCCATCACGCTCCCATCAGTTGTCTTCTCTCATATGACATTGACCTTCAGAGCCTTTAAGACCAAAGATTGAATTGTCAAGCTTTGAATCTTTATAACAATAAAACTACTGTGAGGATATACTGCCAAGATCTTCAGCTGACAGAAACTTGCATTGTACATTGAGGCACCTATGCTGTGTTTATGTCATTTGAATGTATGAATATAGTTACAGATTTGGTTACAGAAAAGTTAGTTACATGCTACTTGAGAGGTGCGTATATACTCCCTGAGCTTATGAATAACAGCCTAGACTGAAAGCATTCAATTAATTGCTATAAACATTTTATTTAAAATATTGTTATTTCACTTATATCATAGAAAAATCTAGACCAAGATGTTTGTTATGTTCTGCCTTGGATTTTCATGCCTTTCATGAAGAAGTCTGGTGATTTCTACATTCAAAAGCTCTTGCAGAAACAGGAGCTCTTCAGTTAGAACTTTACTAAGTTGTTCCCCTAAGTGAAAGTCTACAGACTCTGTCATATACAGATTTAGGCAATTGAAACAGTGCCTTTCTGGCATTAAGAAATCTTCAGATCATATGTAAACCTGCATTAAATCAAGATACAAAGACCATGCCTGAGAGGAAGAAGAATAGAATGCTTCAGATCACTGCATAAATTATGCTGAGCTACTTAGTTTCACGTACCAGGAACAACAATGTTGAAAAAAAAGAGTGAGCAAATGCTTCAGTAATATCACAGCATTTCCACTGTGATATATCGTGATATATGACTACTTTTGTGTCACCTGCTTTAACCCTTTCCTGGATTGGGGTAAGGGTCATGTACCAGGTCTCCTGTGAAGGTTAGCAAAAAAATGCAACACAATTAATTTTTTTGGAACATCTGATTACCTTGATTACCTTCTCACATGGCTCCACACCATAATGCCACAAAACTGCTAGTGATAGCTGAAGACTGAATGACTTTCACTGGAAAGAAGATCTATAATTCCTTTCAAGTTAAAGATGCAGAAATTATCTCAAGCTTGAAATCTATGGAAAAGGAAGTAAACTTCCCTATGAGTTTAAACCCAGATGGATGGATATCCAGCTTAATACCTGAATATCTGGAACTCCAAAGATAGCATGATTGAGACAGAGTAGAAAGCGAGAGAGATAGCCAAGGAAAGCTTGAGTAAGATGTTAGAAAATGAAAGAATGAAATAAAAACATCAAAAAATGAAACTGAGTTAGACTATATAATGAAATTAAAATTAATAAAGTCATTGGTAGAATACTAACAGAATCGGTCCTGAGACAGATTTTGCTACTTACTTTCATTAACGATGTTAGCCCAAGCGGCAGGCATGTGATACCTGGTAACACTAAGATGCGTGGCATCACCAGTAAGCAAAGAGAGGAACTGGAATAATGTACAAGGCTTAGAAGAATGCCTACTTCAGATTGGTCACTCTTGTAAATGGTAGGAAATGATAAAGAAATATCAAGACCTAAAGTTATTAATCTATCAGCCATTATGACTTTGGTCCACCACTGTGAAGCTATGCATAAAATAAGCAAATGCGGCAACAGGAGTGCATCCACGGATATTTCCAATAAAACCAGGAAAGTACTGGTGCTGTGGGTGAGATCTAATCCAAAGTATTATTCATGTCACACACCCCAAAATCACCACTTAAATCTAAACTAGATCTGTCTTTCTCAGAGTGCCAATGTATTTCTAATTAAGGTGCACTAATCGAATGAGTGGTAACAGAACTGCTGTAATTTTAAGTAATATCTGGGTTCTATACAGTTTCAAAATTCTGTTTTGAAAGGCAGAGGGGAGAATGAAAATAAAGCATTTAAAGCATTTTGACTCCTCACATGAACTTAAACACATGCTCTTTCTAGTCCACATAGCAAAATGTTTTATTGAATTCACAGTTGGATCCACTGGCCAAAGATGGCTAACATAATAATTAGGGCAAAACCAGCATGATTGCTATTAAAGTGAGTCATTAAGGATAACCAAGTGATAGGTTTTATTATATTTTTGTTTTCAACTTTTTTGCTTATGAAAATGAAGATCTTAGGGCGCCAGTAAGATATTTCTGTAGTTAAATATTTTCAAGAGAGTAAGTATTTCAGAGAAGAAAAACAAAATCTTTGCAACCCTTAGCATTAACAGTTCACACAGAGTAGATGAAAGAAGGAATGTCCCCTAAAGGAAAGCTATGCAAACTACTAAAGAACTATTTATAGACCTAGATGAAGAACAGTAATACTTCTTGCACAAAGAATTCAAAGTCTAGATTGCATTCTGATTTGAAAAAAAAAAAAAAAAAAAAAAAAAAAAGAGAGAGAGATATAGAGACCTACAGAATCGAAAGAAAGAAAGAAAGAAAGAAAGAAAGAAAGAAAGAAAGAAAGAAAGAAAGAAAGAAAGAAAGAAAGAAAGAAAGAAAGAAAGAAAGGAAGGAAGGAAGGAAGGAAGGAAGGAAGGAAGGAAGGAAGGAAGGAAGGAAGGAAGGAAGGAAGGAAGGAAGGAAGGAAGGAAGGGAGGGAAGAAAAAGAATCATTCTCTACAAAAGAAATCGAAATAAGTTTTGGACAGAATAAAAAAAAAAAAATATTTTAACCATTTCAACAAGTTTAATTTGGCCAGATATTTCAAAAAAATTGTGACCTCATATAGAAGAGGACAAAATTTACAGATGGCACTTTTGGAACGCATCCATAAAGACCATAAGGATCCAGCTTTGGGCTTTTAGTCCTGTATTCTTTTGTGCTTTGCATTCCAGCCCTACCTTTGCTCCCCAGATCAACTTGCCCATTGAGAGGGATCCTGTCTTTGTACACTGAAAGTTGGTGTGGCTAAGTGTAACAGAGGAGAGGGTTGAAACATTGTTCAGGAATAAGTAAGATGAGATGAGGGTTCAACCTGGGTTACCTAAGAAACATTTTCTGCCCTAAGAAAAAATCAAGCATTGCCTCTGCCCTTGCAGAGTCCCTGAAAGGAAACTAAGCTACTGAAAGGATTCTCTCCTCTCCTCTCCTCTCCTCTCCTCTCCTCTCCTCTCCTCTCCTCTCCTCTCCTCTCCTCTCCTCTCCTCTCCTCTCCTCTCCTCTCCTCTCCTCTCCTCTCCTCTCCTCTCCTCTCCTCTCCTCTCCTCTCCTCTCCTCTCCTCTCCCTTTCATTTTCTCTTCACATTATGTGATATTGAGATTAAATATGAAGGAGAAAATAAATTAGCATGTCTCTTCTCTTCCTGTGTCTGAGAGAACCTGAGGTACAGAAATCCCTTAGCATCCTCCTCCTCTTTACTTTCTGCCCTAAAGGACGGTTCTTCCTTTGAATTGTTTCTGGTGGTCATTGACAATTCTCAAGGTACATTCCTGGGAAGTTAATACTGACCCACTGCAGTATAACGTTTTCCACTCTTCCTAGTAGTAGGCACTGTTGTAGGCCAGACTGCAACCACATGCAGTGATTTAAGAGGCATTTTAAATACACACTGAATAATGGGCAAGAAACTTGTAAAGAACCCTCCTGATGTAATGCTGAGAGGAAAGTCCTTTCTAGTGCACACTAACAAAAAAGGCTTGACCAACCAAACTTCCATCCTCACACCATATGGTCTTATATTGTTCCTTCCCTGTCCATTATAATCCAGTGGGGATGCAAGACAATGTCTCCTCTCAAAGGTAGAGCAAGTACCCACTTTCAGTGCTGAAGAGAGTAGCACCTGCAATAACATAAACACCTGATAATGGTGGTCTCTTAATTGACTATGAGCAGACTAACACTGAAGCCTCTTTGTCTGCAGCAGTACTCCTGTCTCCTTGTTCCTCGCTAAACAAAACACAAGAAATTAGAGTTAGGGAGTTAGTTGACTTCACAAATTCCTTTCATTTAATTCAGAACACCATATGTCTACTTCCTAGTCCTCATCCTGTAAAGACTGCACAGCTGTTTCTCTCAGGAACCACAATTATCTTTGTTTCCCTCATCCTCAAAGGGGTCCAATGAGGACCTTGTTTCAGAGTTTCTTGTTGCCTCAACCTTTGTCCACTGCAAGAACCAGGGCCCATTTGCTGTGATTTACTCGAGAGTTATCATTCAGATATTTTCTCTAACATTCTGCTTTAAAGATTCCTTTTTCATCTCACAGAATGAAGGTGGAAGGCTTTCTCCGGTGAAATAAATCAATAAATAATTACTGCTTCATATCGCAGTAGCACCATGAACCACTAGCACAGCTACTTGGATGAGACAGATAAGTACCAATGGTGCTGGAAGAATGCTGTCTTGATAGTCCTCTGTCATCAAAGAGCAAGATGCATTTCCCTGCTGCTTCAATCAAAGTCATACAGAATGAGGGCACCTTGCAAAGCAATATATGTTAATCCAAGGAAAGATATACAGAGACAAGACAAAAATAAAATAAAATAAAATTATATTACATTAGCATTTAAGAAGCTATGTCAACATAGAGGACTGGGCAAGTTTGAAATCTGCCTGATTGTTATCTTTCCATACAAAAACCCTGAGTCCCAAACCTTGGTCAGTATCTATTATGACCCCCAAAAATTCCTCTGAATGCTTAGGCCTGAGTCTGAGCCTTCCAGCTCTTTTAAAGGAGCTTATTTTATACCTTACTTAAAACCAAATCTTTGTGATGATCCAAATGCCTTCCTTAAATACATAGACTCCAACCAAATGTCAAGTCTTAAAGTAAAAGCTAAGACCATTAACTTCACAACAAATTTCACAGTGATCCAAGTTCCATTACTACATTAACATCTACAGATACCCAGAATCAAAGTTGCAATCATCACAAATTAAGAGATTTGATAAAAGGACTAGAGTCAATAGAAAACTTTTATTTAAGATCTTTTAGCAGTTGGATCTTGTCTAGATATTAGATCTACAACCACTCAGGTCACAAAATATTCTCCAGAATGAGAACTGAATAAATATATATGAAACTCTTATGTATATACAGGACAGTATATACACATTTAAAATACACAACAGAGTGCAGGATAGTAGTCCTTAAATCCATATATTCAGATGTTGAACAATACTTGTCTGGAATATTTCAAATGGGAAACTCAAATTCAATGTATCGATTCAGGTGTCCCTTTCAATAGCACTATCAGCTCTTATATGGAGCTTTGATCAAAACCTTCTTAAGGCAGACAGAATTGAGTGAAATTCCATTTACTCATTTAGGGATTCCACTGAAAAGTGGAAAAAATGGAAGGATGGGATTGATCTGAGAGTGAATGTGGAACTTGCAAGAAAAGAGAAGAATAAATGTACAGGATAAAAGCATCTCTGTTTAAATTTAAATGTAAAAATATATTACTTCACTAATTGTTTAGTACATTACTTCTGTGCTTCCACAATTTGACAACGTCTGTCTGTGAACAGAGACTGAACATAAGAAATTAAAAAGGGAAACGTAAGAACATGGTAACAGATGTTTCAGCAGAAACTCTGTCAATCATATGGTGACAAAGCAACTGTGAGCAATTTTTAATTTAGCTCAGTTTATTTAGAATCAGATGTTAGCAGAGATACCAACTAGAAGATGATACTGACATTCAGTATATATATTTTTAAATCTGTAAACTATTTCATATATATTAGAGACTTAAAGAAATACTTTATCATTCCAAGAATGCCTAGATCTAGCTGACAAGAAACACAATCAATTGTATCAAATAATTGTGCATGTGTATTATGATAAATAATCGGTTTAAGAATAATTGCTAATATACAATATTTGTCAGCTGTACTTTACAAGGAGTTCTAAACAGAACCTCTCCTGTGATTCTTCTTTGTAAAGCAGAGTCAGTCTAGCTAAATTACAATGACTAAGCAAACACTTATGATTCTAACATGGAAAATGAGACTCACATTGGTTTTAAAATCTTCAGTCTGCAAGTTTCTAAGAGTATCGAAACAGCCACTTACAACTGAGTTGATCAGGCTTAAAAAAGGTGTCAGCCACTTGCTAAGACAGCCTTCAGTGTTTTGTTTCTTCACTAAAAGGATTGACAAGAATGTCAACTTTTTACAAGTAACACTGAAAATGGTGGATGTTTAAAACTTTGCTCATCTGAGACTAAGTGTTCAAACATCGATCACACGTTGCTTTTTGTGACTGATGTACATCCAAATAAAACCCCATCATTATTCTAACAATGTCAACTATTTAGAATTTCACTTTTGAGAACATTGGTAACTTTAACTTTTAAAAATATGATTAGCATAATCCCAAAGACCTTTGTGGCTCAAAGGTATATTACAGCACAACTGAAAAGGAAAAACACTTTGTGTAGTTGTTAAAACAGTACAGCTCAAAACAGAAACAACCTCAATTAACATGTTTTGTGGGCAGAAAAATCAAGCCTCTTCCAGTGTAAATTAACAGGATGTCATGAGACATCTGAAGTGGATCCAAATATGATCTCACATTCTGTTTAACAAATTAAATATGTCAGAATACAGGCAGTTATTTCTATCTACTTGACTATATAAACAAAGGACTTACTGTCACAGTACTGAGAATGAAAAATTCCCTAAGCCTTGCTGAGGGAGAGGGAGGCTCATGCAATCCCATTACCCACATAATATGCATATAGTTATTTGTAGAATACACTTCTATTTGTCTAATGACAAAACAAGGTCTCAATGAATATCTTTGGGATAATGAGTTTTTTTTTTAAGTACAAAATCACTGTCAAAAATATAATTAATTTCTGCTAATCTACAGTCTTTCAGCTTGTGCACAAGCCTGCCCTTACCCTTAAAATATTTTAAATGTTGCCTAAGTTTGGAAGATAGTGAGAACAGCTCACTAATTAAGTTATTGTCTATATCAAAATCCTGTCACTGTCATACATTTGGTATTTTCCCCTCCACACAATCACATATTCCTACAAATAATTTTGTATTTGAACAAGGTGGGGGTGAGAGTAGGGGAGTTCAGAAGCCTGTTGTTATAAGTAATAAAAAAGATGGCATGAGAAATAAAAATTTCTCACCTCTCAGAAATAACTTAATGACGTTAGAATGAGAGCCAGGCATGATGTGCTCTCTCAGCAGATTTTCATACACCTCACTCACCCATGAACATAGCTCGATAGTTTGTGGTTTATACCATTAACTACCTAGTTAAAAATCCCGTCTCCTTCAGGTTGTTTGAATATATCTTATTTATTTATTTATTTATTTATTTTAATGAAAGAAAAATACTTCAAAAGCACTTACACTTTATAGAAAGTTGTTTTGTATATTCATATAAGAGAATATCATAATGTTATCAAGGTGAATAACAATATCAAGCTTTCCAAATTTGTTCTTTCTGAAAAATCAGAAGTTAAACAAATTATATGACTAGATTTACTGGATGCACACTGACTTCTTTTGGCCAAGATAATAGACTCAAGTGATTTAAAAGTCAATTGTTAGCCAACTGCTGTTGTTAAAGGAGATTAATCTTCTTTCCAGACACTAGAGTTTGATATACATGGGTAAAGCTCTAATGAAGGCAACAGAGCTGCTGCTAACACATTTCTTGAAGAATCTGCCAAAGAAAATTGTTGGTCTGACCTTTTTGGTCTAGATTAGGAATCAATGGATGACCGATTTTTTTTTCAGTTCAGTGCCCAAAATAGAGAAAATTTGTTTCAGACAAAGCCAAAAGTGAAATTTACTTCATATCTGAAACCATACATTCTGTTAAGTTCAAAGCAAAATTATTTCATTATGCTTTTATCATTTTTGGCAAAGGGCTAGGTGAACAAGTCACTATGCCTACAGACCTAGCAGCTGTACCCAAAACTTCCAAAGAAGCATGCTATATTACTCTTTCTAATTGATGAACACATGGTTGGGTGACTCGTTTTCAAATACCTGCTGTTCACTTTCCCCAAACTTTAAAATGTAAGCTATCCTAGTACAGATTTTGTCTACATTTGCTTTTGAAACATTTTCATTTTATGACATTGTAGTGGGTTTACGTGGCAAGGTTTTGGTAGCAGGGAGCCATAGGGGTGGTTTCTGTGAGAAAGATCTAGAAGCTGCCCCATGTTTGGGAAGGGCCCCATTGTTTTCCAGAGCTGAGCCAATAAGCGATGTTGTTTGCGCCTCTGTGAGAGCATATTTAAGACAGGGAAAAAAACGCTGCGCCACACAGCAGCCGGGAGTGAGAAACAGCCTGCAAGCGCCAAGGTCAGTGTAGAGGGAGGGGGAGAGGTGCTCCAGGTGCCGGAGCAGAAGTCCCCTGCGGCCTGTGGTGAGGACCATGGTGAAGCAGGACGTCCCCCTGCAGCCCATGGAGTACCACGGTGGAGCAGGGTTCCACGCTGCAGCCCGTGGAGGAGACCACGGTGGAGCAGGTGGCCCTGCACCGACGGAGGCTGCCGCCTGTGGAAGACCCCTGCCGGAGCAGATTCCGGGCCGGACCTGTAGCCCGTGGAGAGGAGACCACGCAGGAGCAGGTGACCTGGCAGGAGCTGCTGCCCGTAGGGGAGCCAGGTTGGAGCAGTTTTCTCCTGAGGGATGGACCCCGTGGTACGGACCCATATCTGGAGCAGTTCTGAAAGAGCTGCTGCCTGTGGGAAGCCCATGCCGGATCAGTTCATCAAGGACTGCATCCCGTGGGTGGGACCCCACAGCACAGGGGACGAGCGTGACCGAGAAGGAGCGGCAGAGAAGAAGTGCTGTAGACTGACCATAACCCCCATTCCCCCGTTCCCCTGCGCCACTCGGGGGGAGGAGGTGGAAGAGGGTGGATGGGGGGGAAGGTGCTTTTGTTTTTTTTTTCCTTTGTTTTCTCACTTCTCTCGCTTGTTAGTTGTAGGCAATAAATCTTACTATCTCCTTATGCTGAGTCTGTTTTGCCCGTTACAATAATTATTGCATGATTTTCTCGTCCTTATCTCAATCCTTGAGCCCTTTTCACATATTTTCTCCCCATTCCTCTTTGAGGAGGGGGAGCGAGAGAGCGGCTGTGGTGGAGCTCGGCTGCCCACTCGAGCGGAACCACGACAGACATCTACCTAAATAATCATTCTAATGTTATGTCCTGGCATATAAAAATATAATTATCAACATAAATATGAATGTAGTTATTCCATGGCTTCAGTAGAAAAAACAGGAAAAATCTATTCAAAATTTTCCTTGTTCATTTTTTATCATACTATTCCTAGACATGAAAAACTATTTAGTAAATTTTGTAACTGACACAAGCTTCTGAAAAGGATCAGCTATTTCAAAGTGATTTTACAAATATTGGTACATCCCCTGGTGAACTCAGACTAAAATATTTTGTATTCAAATTCAGCAAATGTTTCTCTGGAACTCTTTTTTAAATTAATGGTCCAAAAGTAATCACCAAATTTGACTTCAGTCACAAATGCTTCAAGTTAGTTAAAACTAGAGTTTTCACTGAATAAAACTATTCCATTGGAAAACAATGCTCAACCTTGTTAAGATATAAAGAATCAACCAAAACAAACCAAAACAAAAGGAAATCCTGAAGGAAAAAAAAAAAAAAAAAGAAAAAAAAAAAAGAAAAAAAAAAAAGAAAAAGAAAAAGCTATCAGGAGCAAAAGAGAAGTTATCAGTGTAATATACAATAAATGTTTGTTCATTGTGTTTTGTATTATCAGGACAAGGAGTTCTGCTTGAAGGAGTGAAGAAGTGGGGGTAGTAAAGGTCTCCTGCTGAGATAAAAAACTGTAAAATGCCTGAAATTCCTTTATTTAATGTAATGAGAGAGGGCCCTTAAACCAGCAAGGGGGAGGGAGTTTCCTCCCCTTCTCCCCCCTTGCATCCTAGTTCCATCTTTCGTTTAAAGTCACTGTTGCAAAGCTCCTGTAACCATTCCTGATAAGCTGCTGAACCAGCATGATAATGTTCTGCCTTCCTGCTTCATGCTGGGTCAACATGATCTAGTGAGGAAAGAGAGTCGAGCCACAACGCAGAGGAAGACTACGGCCTTCATCTTCACGACCACCAGAGAGTCTGGGATGACCCCTAGCAACAGTGCACGCAGCTGCAGAACATACCTGCATGTGCTACGTAATCCTGGAATTACCAAGATATAAAAAGGGACCCTGGTGGGAGTGAGGTGCACGCCGTTGGCAGAGCAGAGACTCCCCAGCCACCCAGCGCTGTTTTGCTTGCTGTTTGCTTACTCAATAAATTCTTTTATATGATTAATGCCCTCTGAAAATTAATTAAGGGAGAAACTTATAACAATCAGGAAGCTTCTAAAAAGACAAAATAAAGAACAGAGCAGAACATCAAACGGAACAAAGATGAAGATTAAAAATAATAAATTGTATAGCCAGGAGATCAAGCATAATACCTACAGGAATAAATAAATATATAAATAAATAATGAACAAACAAAAAAAAAAACACCAGTACAGAAACAGTAAGCAAAGGAAAAGCTGAAAACCAAATGGAAGAGGACTAAGACTAAAGTAACAGAATAATAATAATAATAATAATAATAATAACAACTCTCTAATAACTCAGGGCCAAGGTTATGCTTGTGTTTCAAAAGGAGCCGGTCCAAGATGGATGTCAGCACAATGGGTCCGTCTGTCTATCTCATCACCTGCCTTAACATGATCACAGCACTCTCATCCACAGTTAGGAGTCCAGCTCAAATAAAAAACAACATATGGGAGCGTCCCGCTGGTATGCAGCACCCACAAACAAGGACTCCAAGAACTGCAGGTGCAGCCAGAGTCCCCTGGCTGGGCAGCACTCTGTTCCTGCCTCTCCCAGTGATGTGGTTACAAAGTTTGTTAAAGATAGGATTAGTATGCCTGGTAGTTTTTCACAGTGTTTTAATTTGTGTTAATCGTGCTTTCTTAATTCTTCTTTATTTTTTTAAAAAGTCAGTTGATGTAATCTTTCAGCAAAGCTTTCAATAGTGTTTCTCATAGTATCCTTCTGGACAAAATGTGCAGCATACAGATAGAAAAATACATAATACAATGGGTGAATAGTTGGCCCATGGATAAGCATCAAAGAGTTGTAGTAAATGGGTCTACATCAGGCTGGCAGCCTGACATTTTTCTTCCTCAGTATTTGGTGAACAGATCACTTTAGAGAATTCAACATAGATCTTCTCCATCTTTGATATGCCGAATATAAGCCAAGCTTTTCTCGTCTCCTTCCATGGTAGCACAGGCTTTCCATTTCCCTGCTCAGCTTAGTACTTATGCCAGTTTAAACTCACCGTTCTCAAATATGACTGGTCAGATTTTTACATAGTATTTGTACTCTCTACTGCAAATACATCATCTGATATGTCCAGTACTTAGGCACAAAGATGAAGTTGTTTTCTGGCAGCTTAGTGCTCCAGCTAGGAAAAGCATTCAAGTGACTAAAGGTAGCTGACATCAATAATAAGACTTACAACAAGATTTCTGAGTAATGAAATGTGAAATGTACTACAATGAAATGTGAAATTGTGTACTACGATTTGACCTCTACAGAACCACTGTAGCAAAGATAGTTATGGACATGCTCAACTAAAATCTGTTAACGTTTCCTGTGATAAATCATTTATCACACCAATTCAGACATGAAAATAGGTGCTAAAATAAGGAGCACTAGAATATTTTAATAACATTTTAAACTATTTTTCAAAATCAAGAGTGTTATATTTAAGCATCCCTCAGCTATGGCTGAAGAAATAATTAATAACAAAGAAACAGATACACCTCTTAAAGAAAAGGATACACACAAGCAAACATACCTAATCTGTTAAGAAAGGCAGGGATATTTGAGAATCAGTTTCTGAAACAGAAACTCACTTTAAAGTTAGGTTGAAAGTACCAACATTTTATAATAAGAATATGTAATTTAAAGCAGATAAATATATAATCTAATATATAATTAATATTTTATATATATATGTGCATGCTTTCCAAGTGAACTCCTTCACTACAAACAAGAAACAGAAGCTTTACACTGAGGAATCTGTATGGAGTATGCAGACAAATGCATTTCTCCAACCTGGCTTAGCCCATACACAATAAGTGTCACCGTGATCTACTTTAAAAAAAATAAAATCTGAAATATTAGATGTGGTGCTGACTGATGTGTCATAGTTTATTACAGTGGATTCATAGAGGCTGTAAATCACACCTGAGGTCCACTCATTTGTTTTATTCTACACAGCCTCATCTGAACATTAAGAGCCACATTTTTCTCTAAAAAGTTGGCAGGTATGGGGGAAAGTAAGAAGACAGGAAATATAGGCAATATAGGAAAGAATTACCTATAGTTACTTTGAGAGATTAAAAATACAGTTTACAGCCTTTTGAAGGATTAACTAATGTTCATTCAGAACACTCCTATAGCAGCCTTCATTATTTTGTATATTCATTGTCCTCATAATAGAAATGTTTACATACAAATTAATAACTTCAGGATAATGATCCAAGTGGCTTTCACAAGTGGATTCACAAGCAGGCCTATTTTCAACACCAAACCATTCCTTATTTTTCCTCGCTACAAGAAGGACATGGAGGTGCTTGAGCGGGTGCAGAGAAGGGCGACAAAGCTGGTGAGGGGCCTGGAGAACAAGTCCTACGAGGAGCGGCTGAGGGAGCTGGGCTTGTTCAGCCTGGAGAAGAGGAGGCTCAGGGGTGACCTTATCGCTCTTTGTAGGTACCTCAAGGGAGGCTGTAGCGAGGTGGGGGTTGGCCTGTTCTCCCACGTGCCTGGTGACAGGACGAGGGGGAATGGGCTTAAGTTGAGCCAGGGGAGTTTTAGGTTAGATGTTAGGAAGAACTTCTTCACTGAAAGGGTTGTGAGGCATTGGAACAGGCTGCCCAGGGAAGTGGTGGAGTCACCATCCCTGGAAGTCTTCAAAAGACGCTTAGATGTAGAGCTTAGGGATATGGTTTAGTGGAGGGCTGTTAGCGTTAGGTTGGAGGTTGGACTCGATGACCTTGAGGTCTCTTCCAACCTAGAAAATTCTGTGATTCTGTGATTCTGTGATTATTTGGAATCCTCATTCCTCTAAGGAAAGAGATGGAAACAAATTCTCTCATCCTCCCCCCTCCCTCTCTGGGATGGGAGAGAATCAAGAAAATGACGCCTGTGGATTGAGATAGAGACAGTTTATGAGGACAAGAAATAATAATAATAATAATGATAATAGTACTACTAATAAGAATGTGTATGAAACAAGTGATGCACAATGCAACTGCTCACCACCCGCTGAAGTCATGATGGTATGGAATACCCCTTTGGCCAGTTTGGGTCAGCTGTCCTGGGTCTGTCCCTTCCCAGCTCCTGCTGCACCCCCAGCCTGCCCGCTGGCAGGACAGAGGGAGAAGTTGAAAAGTTCTTGGCTGCAACAATTGAAACAACAGTGTGATATCAACATTATTGTCATCCTAAATCCAAAACATAGCACCCTACCAGCTACTAGGAGGAAAATTAACTCTATTCTAGCTGAAACCAGGACATATATAGTTGTGACCATGGGTACCATCAACCAGCTGTTTATTTCTCTAAGGGACAAGAACAGCCATAAGATAATAGCAAACTCTTATCAGATGTTTGTTCTCTAACCTTTTGTAGGAGACAAATCTTACATGGTTCCATCATCTGCATGTGAACCTTTTGTCTACTGTCAGAAATTTTCTAATAAACAACCAAACAGAACAGATATTCTGATGGTATGAGGTTACTTCAGAATTTATTAAAAAAAAAAAAAAAAAAAAGACAGTTACCAAACATGAGCAACAGTGAAAGTGAAAAATTCATACTGTGAACTGCATGCTTATAACAAGACAGCAGAAAATTCACCTGAATAAAATCTTCAAAATGCATTTGTAGCATATTAGACGTAAGTGAATCTATCTAGTGAACTGAATGCCATAGGAAATTTGCTTTCAATTACTTTGCCACAAAATACATGTATGTTTTGGTGGGAGTGACTGTTAGATTTAAGCTTAGTTCTGCAGAAAAAAAATGATTATATTATTTGTTCATTTCTGTTAGAAATTCCAACACACGGGGGATAATTTAGTACCTGAATAGTACAAAATATGAAAGACCTCTCAAGAGGTCTTTCTTCTTATCTGAATATGAAGGTATATAAGACACAAGTTTTTTTTAATTTAAGTCAGAGAATACAGCACCCTCATTCCTCATACCAACATCTGATTGAAATAGTTTTCCTACTTCTTTTTTAAATTAATCTGCATATTCCACTGCAGAATTCTGCTTTGTCAAGGTTGTATTAAAAAATATATATATAACGAAAAATCTTTATTACCATTTTCCATCATGTTTTCCATGTTCTGATCAAGGGGACAATAGTCATAGGCACACTCAATCACATATGGCAAAATGTAATTTGAAGGTGTTGTATATAACTAATCTCCCAAAAGACTAGTTGCATTACTCCCTTTAAACCTCTCAAAAATAAGACATGAACTAATTCAGCCCCTTTTTAAAATTCCATGTAAAAAAAAAAACACCTCCATCTCTAGGCACACAAGTACTTCTGCCGATCTCCAGCTTTGCACTTTTTTTTTTTTTCTGAGCTAGGAATGCAATTGCAATTATACACACACAATAAGAAATCAGTGAAAATTCATTTGCATGTATCAATGAAATACTTTTCCAAACTGAAGGTGAAAAAAAAAAAAAAAAAACAGCCCCATATATCTTCAACACTGAAGGTGCAGTTATAAAATAGTTAGCAGAGAGAACAGCCTTAGTACTACATAAGTTAAATGCCCACCATAAGAAATTATATCTTCACCAATGGGTAATTAGCTAAAATCTCCTGACTATCAAATACGTCCACAGGAGAATTGCTGGTCAAAATCCTGAGACATTAGGAACATCTGAATGAAAAATTCCAAAACACATTTAATTATCTTGCAATATTAGTTGCTTGGCATGTTTCTGAATTTGTTTCCAATTAGGGAACAATATACTAGCATTCTCTTCAATGCCAGGACTGTGAGAAAAGTCCCCTTTCTACATTTGGTCCAATTCAGGCAGCTGTATTGAGAGATTTATTATATATATATTTTAGCTGTCACTTGGTTTTTTTTGTGTGCTGTGCTTTGACCTCGTCACAGGCTGGCAGGCAACACCAGAACAATTAGATGAATGTGAAATGATTCTCCTACTTCTACAATCTGAGGACTTGACAAGCACCTGTAGGACAAGATTTGGAACCAGTTTCTTCCAAATCCAAATGTCAGTAGAGAAATTGTACTATTTAAATGGAACTTAAACATTTCAAATTCAGGGTACAACTTCATGAAAATGTTTTAGGTATCACATTCCTAAAGGAACTTTAATAAGCTTTGATTATCTTTTTTCCTGAGGTGAAATAAGGATGAAAATATTGTTCTTTGCCCCTTACTCATGATTCCACCATCTACTGAATGTCAGTAGCTGGAAGATATTCACTATGAGTCTGAGTGCTCCCATTCCAAAAAACAGTCTAAGTCAGCACACTTTGTGGGTTTCTTTAGGGTCAGATATATACATATTAGAAAGGGGCAGATAAAATTTCTGATAATAAACAAACTACTAAATTTAGCTCCTGTTTTCATTTACTTCCCACCCATTCATGTATCTCTATACCTCTAAAAGCCACCTACTCAGTTGACCTCTGTCACTCCCTGAAACATTTTGATTACCCACATATTATGCCATAAAATGAGCCGAAATCTGTCAAGGTAAGAATTACATTATAAACCTTGTGACCAGAGATATTAATAAGTTATATCTACCTATATCTAATTCATTAAAGAGGAATGAAGTAGGTTCTAGTGACAAGTTGCCTTATATAGGGACCTTTCGTTTAGAAACAGGTTGTAAGTTGTATGAACTGGGAAGGCTGGGAGAGATGATGCTTGTGATTCATTATATGCCTGTTCTGGTATTTACTGATAGTCAAGTAGCAAGAGAGGGACTCTGACTCGTGCTGAACAGTGCATGAGGCACTACTCCAGAAGGAAAAAAATAAATTGGATGTATGTCCTTGTAGTAAGACAGATTTGGTAGATTTACTGCTTCCCCAACTAAGCTTATTGTTGATTTTGAGGACAGATGCTTCAAGTATTGCTTTGAAAGCATTTTTAAATACTTTTAAAGACATGCAGTTACTCACAAACATAAGCCACTAGTATTGAAGTTTGTTTTAGAGGTCAGTTTTAAACTGAGTCTTGTGGCAAATTTTATCTCCTTCATCTTTCTATATTGCAATTTTCACATGTCAGATGGAGCAAATAATGCTATATGACCATTATTGAGCATTTTCCTTGTTAAATTACAGTTGCAGAAAACTGCAAATTTTTTAACAACAACAAAAACAAAGCACCTTATGACTTACAGTAAGGCCAAAAGTTCTATTTCCCAGCCCTAGAGCTCTTTTGATCACTTGTCAAGAGACCTCGGTCTCTTCAGCCTTGAGAAAAGACTGAGGGGTGATCTTATCAATGTCTATAAATACCTTAAATCTGGGAGACAAAGGGATATGGCCAAACTCTTGTGAGTGGTCTGTGGGGACAGGACAAGGGGTGAAGGCCACAAAATGGATCACAGGAAGTTCTGCACCAACACACGAAAGAACTTCTTCACAGTGAGGGTGACAGAGCACTGGAACAGGCTGCCCAGGAAGGTTGCTGAGTCTCCTTCTCTGGAGATATTCAAGACCCATCTGGATGCCTACCTGGGCAATTTGCTCTAGGGAACCTGCTTTTGCAGGGCAGTTGGACTCAATGATAGTTCAAGGACCATTCCAACCTCTACAGTTCTGTGATTCTGTGATCACAGCATCAGTTTTTCTTATTATTCAAAATTATTTTGGGTAAAACTTGTCTGATGGATGTTGAAGCTGCTGCCCATTTAATTTACCATATTTCAAACTCCAGATTTCAAGTATTTTGAATTTCATTTTGTGTGATGTAACACACTTTTCTTTTTTGTGTACAGTATAATAAACTCAAAGTATGATATATTCAAAGCAGAACTTCAAGAATCTTAACTTTTCATACATTTCTCATTCACCATACAAAATACAAAATAAATAAATAAGATAACAAATAAAATAATAAAACAAAAAAAAATAAAATGAAATAAAATAAAGGGGGAGGAGGAATCCTTCATAACTATGACCAATTTAAACAGTTTTCAATTAGAGATGTCAAATATTTCAATTAATGCTGTCTCTGACAGAACTCATAACCATCTAAAAATGCAACACAATCAAAATTTCATGATACCCATGCTTTTAGAAGGAACATACTGCTTTTTTTAAAACCTATTACTTATATATAATTGAATGTTGCATAGTATAACATGTCAAAATGTTGATTGTATTTTATATTTATCAAAATGAAATTCCAAGATGTCAACTTAATCTCATATAGCCACAAAACAAGCTTGCAAACTCTTGAAAGGCTTCAGGGAACAGAAATTTCATTTTTTTTTAATCAGCTCTACTATCTGTACATTTGAAATTCCAAACTGAATGTGAAAATATGATCTATTTTAGCTTTTAAAAATCCAGGTTTAAATGGACAATAGTCAAGACTTACATGGTGTAGAAAGGTATGGGAGATCTGTATCATAATAACTTCATGCTCTGAGAAACATCAAAGAGAAATTTATGTCAAAATTCTACAGATTCTATAAGAAGAGAAAACATTCCTCATCGCCTGCAAGGCTGCAAATTTGAGCTTTGGGCACATTGATATGGACCTTCACCAAGACCTTTGAACACAAAGGTAGACTGGGAGTTTGATAAGCAACAAAAGTGCCCAAGTTGCCAAGCTAAGCATAAAGGGTTTAAGGACTTCAGAAGACCCTTCTTTTACATCTTGGAAGCTCTAAATATTGTGCATTACAATAATGTTTTTACTAGTAGGAGATTACTGCATACTACTCTACTGCGAAGTTATTCTGATCAAGTTCCAAGCATCTATTGGAAGAAAAAACTGTAACAAAAGCCTGCAGGACATATTCCCTTTATTATTTACATCAGACTGGATGCTCAAAAGCCACAGACACTTTTGCAAGTTTCTGTTTATGAAAAAAAAAGGCAGTGATTTAAAAATAATTTAGGGATCCTCATTTTACAGAATAGAGTAATCTTAATAGCTTTGAAAATGCACACATACAATCTGTTTCATCTAAAGCCATTTATAGATTTTTAATTTTAACCTGAAATTGAGAACATCATTTTAGCCTATTTAATTCTTATTCAATTCAAAACAATGAATTATCTGGAATTATAAAGTAATTTTAAAACAATTTAAAGAAATTATTCCTAAACTTTCTCTCAGCATTGTTTTAAGAAAGGATTTTACTGGGCAACGTACAATTAAATGGCATTTTAATATGTGATTTATGGCATAACCATTTCCACAACTGTCCATTTAATGGCACTTGACTTTTAGACTTATAACTCGTAAGTATTCCGTTACATCATAATTCACACCCTGTCATGTCCGTGACAGACTGAGAGAATCTGAATAAATACATTTGAAGAGTGGACAAAATGACAAATGAATTGTAAACTTATGAAACTCATAACAGGAACCATAATCTTGTCTTTCTCTAAGATGAGGGACAGAACTACTGGAGCGAGTTCAGAGAGCTACAAAGATGATGAGAGGACAGGAGCACCTGTCATAGGAGGAGAAGCTAAGAGAACTGTGTCTGTTTAGCTTGGAAAAGAGAAGACTGAGGGGAGACCTTATTAATGTGTATAAATATCTGAGGGGAGGGTGTCAAGAGGATGGAGCTGGTCTCTTCTCAGTTGTGCCCAGTGACAGTACAAGAGGCAATGGGCACAAACTGAAGCACAGGAGGCTCCAGCTAAATATGAGGGGGCACTTCTTTACTGTGGGGGTGATATAGCACTGGAACAGGTTGCCCAGAGAGGTTGTGGAGTCTCCTTCTCTGGAGATATTCAAAACCCACCTGGATTTCATCTTGCACAACGTGGTCTAGGTGATCCTGCTTGGCACAGAGGTTGGACTCAATGATCAGAGGTCCCTTCCATCCCTACCCATTCTGTGATTCTGTGATGTTCCTCAGACGGACAACAAAGGCTAAAAAGAGAGATGAGAAAACAGAAGTAACTAGGAGCAACAGGTAAAGAAATAAACATCAAGTACAGTCCTCAGAAGAAGGATTTATTTATGAGAAGTATGATAATGCAGGCACTGAAAAGCAAACACAATCCTATGCAGAGTACAGCTGGAACAATAATAAAACCAAGACACAAGAAATACCGTATTTCCAACTTCTGATTTTCATTGCTGTTATACAACAGCAATACCTGCCACACTTCTTTCCCAGAAACTACGGTCTACCTACACTATTGTCTTGAACATAGGTGCATACTTTCTTTCCTATCCCCTCACCTTTTAGAGCAAAGAATGAACATCTTTTTTCTTTACGCAAAAGGCAGAGGAATAATCTAACTGACATACCCATAAACAATGTAAGCATGAACCATCACAGAGCACAACAGAAAAGCACAATAACACGGGAGAAAGGAAAAAGGAATAGGAGCATTTATAAACACTTGATAGACCAAAGCTGCTCTTTTTCTAACTGTTAAAATGCTTTGGAGCTCTTCTTTTAAAAAAATGCTCTGGAGCTCTTCTCTTTTCAATAATCAGCAAAGTTGCTCATAAAACTTGTATATATATATGGTGTAAGAATCTTTATCAGTTACATTTGGACATGATGGCTAGCCATGGGAATTTAAAAATTCAGTCCCAAGCCATTTGTGAATGCAAAAGAGTGTATGTGACCACATAAATAGTTATAACTGAAGCTAGCACTAAAAAAAGCAATCTCATCAGAGCTTGAAGCAAAGGGCAAGCACAGAAGATGATCTATCCCTGGGAGTCAATAATTCTTAAATCAATTCCAGATAGATATCTATTTCTGAAAACCCTAGGATGGCTTAGAGGGGTGGGAGAGGAGAATGTCAACATTTTCTTGGGTCAGTGTTTTCTGAAATTAAACATACTGACACAGTTTTGGAAAATTGAGTTACAAAGAGTTTTTCTTGTTCAGAAAGCTCTGGAAAAAAATATTACAAGGAAAATAGCTTTTTTTTTTTTTTTGTAAAAAAAATATATACATATTTTTTAAAAAAACTATTTTTTGTAAAAAAAAAAAGGAAAAAAGTAATCAAAGCTTTTCATGTTGCTGATGAATTTTCATCATATTAATAAGAAAAAAAAAAAAAAGAAGAAGAAGAAGAAAAGAAGACCAACCCAGCCATCCCTCTACCTTAGAATGAAGACAATGCATGTTAATTTAAGATGAAACTCCATACAATATAGAAAATGCTTTAGCTGTTTTTACAGTCTTATAATTTTGTGAATATCTAATACACTTGAATGGCCTCATATATATACTCATTTTATGATACTTGAATTGGATGTCCCAAGGATGAGGAAAAAAACAGCATCCAAGAAAAAAAAAAAAAAAAAAAAAAAAGGAAATAAAAAAAAGCTATACATATCTTTACATGTGAATATTTTTACATAGAGCAATTGTTTATAGTCCATATATAACAATTCACAAATATATTAGACTTTCTACCTCAGTCCTCTCAAAATGTACAGAACTGATGGATTATTTGTGTGTTTGTGTGTTTTTACTTATAAAGAATGCATAAGTTGTAACTGAATTACCTGTTGTTTTTGAAACCTTCCTCTTCCTCTCTTAGAATCCTGCAGCCCAAAATGTATGTCATCTTACATACAGTCTCATCAGAAACTAGTAAGCCATGATAACAAATCATTATTAGTAGCATCAACAGGTAGAATAAGCAGCAAGGCAGAGACAGACAGGAGGACAGATGAGGAAAGTATCTGGCAACTCATACTAGCCCACCTTAACTCATTTGATAACTGTGCTGTATGTAGGATTATACAAATCTTACTATTTATACGTCTGGAGCTTTATGTTAGAGAACTAATCCAGTACTCATTTTAGAAGTGGGAAAGAAACAAAGTAAATAGTTTCAGAATTTCGACTTAGTTTATAAGGCAATACAGTATGAAGCACAGAGACTGAATCTTAAAATAATACATTTCTTTAAAACGGCTACTAAGTAATGGTATAAATCATACATTTTGAATCCCATTTTCTTAAAACTAAAAAAAAATACTCTCCCATGAAAAGAAATCATTCATGGAAATGTCAACTCATACATTTTCAAAAGCAATAAAATTGTGCATTCTATAATTTAAAGCACTACTTGTCTTCTAAAACCCATCAACCTAGTTTTAGATGAATATCAGATCAGCTGGGCTAGGAAATCTAAGGCAGTTAAATGGAACAGCTGGTCACAACACTGAATAAATGCAGTGTCAGAAAAGCACTTGTTAGAAGGATCATGTAGGCTTATAAAACTTATTCAGACTGGGTTAGGCTTAGTTAGCTTAAGTAGCCAGCCTAATTGAGTTATAATAATTAAAAGTAGCCCAGAATATTCAGAATTAACATGTTTTTGACACAGTACAGATAGAAAACTTATGAGCAGATAAAAGCGTGAAAAGAAGGAAAACGTTACATTTTGCATAAATTCCAAACTACTGAGCACTTCCTCAGGACATTCCATCTCTAAAACAGTCAACAGATGTTTTTTAGACAGATGTGTTTTTTATAATAGTTCAGAGTATTTGATATGATTGGACTAAATCATAAAGTGTTGAATTTATATTTCTATTCATACTTTCTTTATAAATACCTGCCAAAATCTCCCAGCTTTATTTCTGTGTGAAAACATGATGGAAGACAGAAGTTTCTTGCGTCCCTTTCAAAAAAGAGATAATTTTACTTGTATATTCGCACAGGAAAAGTCACTTTATTTTAACACCTCTCAAATGTGTAACAAGCAGGTACATGACTCCAGAAGGCAGCCTGAAGAGATACAGTTACACAGAATAATATCTCCTTCCTAAGTTTTTGTGCAACAAGGCTTTTATTTCTACTTTAACTGTATTGCTTCAGATATAGGCAAGGCTTAAATTGCTTCCCCTTCAGTTTTCCCCATCTGAACAACACCTTAATTGTGGTGATGGAAAATAAGGAAACTAAATATATGCAATACTTTTTGAAGAGGTCTTAACATAAAATCAGAGAAGACATATAGTATATACTTATCCTGTGTGAATACACATTTTAATAACATCTCAGAGAGCTGGTCTCACACTGTTTTATATTTTCTTTCAGTTTGTTAGTTGCTAAAAGTAAAGGGTAAACCGCAGCACAAGGTGTTGTTGAAATCACAAACAGGGATATCAGAAAAGAACACAAGAGAGACTCCAAAGCTTTTCATTGAGTAAAAAAAAGGTTTAATTTCTTTGTAAGTATTGAATGTTTTTTCAAGTTAAAATACAACTACATCAAAAACATACTTTCTGCAACTTTATGCCCTCTCAGATTTTTGCACAGTTGTTTCTTAACATACACACACACACACAAATTAAATAAATTAATTAATTAAATCCACCTTAAGGTGGTATTAAGTTCTGAAGTACAAACAATTTAACAACTTGTTTTGCTATTTATAGGCTTCTCATTTTCACATTTCAGGTCAGACACCCAATTTTCTTTAGTCTGTATTTTTAAAATCCAGAAGAATTGCATCCATTGTTTCCCACTGAGAAATTTCCCTAAATGTCAGCTTTAGTAAAACACAGATTCAATGTCTCTCCCCTTCCACAGTGGAAGGATGTCAAAAGCCTGGGGAGAAAGGAGAAGGGCAGATAGAAAAATAAATCATTCTCAACTTTTACAAAGCTTTTGCCCCCAGCCCCCCCTCAAAAAAAAAAAAAAAAAAAAAAAAAAGTACCCCAGGATTTCTTATAAAACAAATAAACAAATTCTGCATCTGTTTAAAGCTAGCTTGTAAGTTTGGAATTGCATCTTAGTGTTCCTGGACAAAAATGAAAGCCTTCAGTGGTTTTCTGTCTTTCTTGTTCAGTATAGCAAAGGATTTTGGTTTGGTTTGGTTTAATTTGGTTATATGTTCTTCTCCACCCCAAGCGTCATTTTTATCCCTGTGTTGTTTCTCTACCACTTTTCATCCTGGCCTCAATGCAGACAAGCATTTTTTTCCTACAGTGGATCTTGTTGTTCAGAGATAAGCAAGTGTGTCTATAAGACAAGTAAAATAAATGTTTTAGTGGATGAGTTCTGTTATCTGCCAAATGGCCCTTGAAAGTTAATGAGGAGTCTTCAGGCTGCTTCATTCTCCTTAAATGTAAAATCATCTATAGAATTTTTATACCTGTTCAAAAATAAATTTGGTTTTATGACCTACATTCTTTGCAGCTCCTTGAATTAAGCTTACAGAAGATTTCATTGCCTTTTTTTTTTTTTTTTTTTTTTGATTGTAGTAAATTGCCACTTTAGCCTTATAAAAATCAGTTTTTTTATCTTTATGGCAGTAAGTTACTGTAAGATATTTCCTTTACATCCTGATGGATGACAGTAATAAGAGAAAGCATGAGAGCCTGTGTATCTTCCTTTGAATCAGACAAAATGTGAGGACTGTTCCAAACAATCATAGTCAACATATTATCCCTAATAGGTATCATTTTTTTTCACAATTTAAACGTGCTCTGCTACATCTGTACAGGTTGACAACGAGCTGGATGCCCAGGGCCATGTCCAAAATGCTTCTGAATATCTCCAAGGAGGGAGACTCCACAACCTTCCCAGGCAGCCTGTCCCAGTGCTCCATCACCCAGGGAGTAAAATCATTCCAGTGTGCCAGTTGGTGTCCATTGGTGCTTGTCCTGACACTAGGCACTGCAGAAAAGAACCTGTTTGCAACATCCTTTCAGATATTTGTATACATTGATAAGATCCCCCATGAGCCTTCTTTGCACTAGTCTGAACAGTCCCAGCTCTCTCAGCCTCTCCTCAGAAGAGAGATGCTCCAGTCCCTTCATCAGTATTTGTAGCCCTTGTAGCCCTTCGCTGGACTTTATCCAGTGTCTCTGTGTCTCTCTTGTACTTGGCAGGGCAAAACTGGGCACAGCATTTCACATGTGGCCTCACCAGTGCCAAATAAAAGGGAAGGATCACCTCCTTCAACCTGCTGGCAACTCTTTGCTTAATGCACGCTATGATACAATTAGCTTCCTTTGTGACAAGGGCATATTTCTGGCTCATATTCAATTGGTGCCCACAGAGACCCCCAGGCCCTTCCCCACAAAGCTGCTTTCCAGGCAATGTATTGGTGCTTCGGGTTGTTCCTCCCCAGGTGTGGGACTTACCCAGTACAGTAACAGAGTAGGATATTACATAGTGATATAGTTTGGAAACAATTACAGTTTTCTATAAATAAATACAAATATTTATTTGCATGCACGTGTTTTTATATAGGTACATAATAGTTATTACTAATTATGTTTAAACTATATGTAATGTGTACATATACAATGGATATACATTAAATAATGGTAATTTATTAATTCAAAAATATACATGTGTACATATTGACACATTCATTGCATAATTCAAAAGTATGCTTAAGTACCACAGTCAGAGAAAACAGAGATGCAAGTACATGAAGATGAATGTAAAAAACAGTGAATGAATAGACGTATCACCCCTCAAAAAACTTTAATTTCTTACCTTTAATGATATTTCACCCACTTGGACAGCAAAGTGGAATGAAACCCAGAAATATTTTTAATGAAAGTCAGGAAAACCTCCATTTCATAAAGCTATGATTGGCAGGACAGATAGAGGCAGCAGAATTCCAGGTAAGGCAATGGTACCTTGCTTTGACTTTGGAGGTAGTCAGACCTTAACAGTGGACTCTCAGAAGCCTTCCCACCAGTACATCACAGTTTTATCAGGAGTTCAGCAGAGAAACAAGGAATCAAGTTTTGATTTTTTTTTTTTTAATTTTTTTTAAGAGTATGCAACATACACTTTGTATAACCAGTGACATAAGCATTTTCTGAGTGTCTTCAGTGACACTGCTCTGTATTTTTCTTTGTACATTTATCATTCTGAAGCAAGATGAAGTAATTTAGCTGAGGCTGAAGCAGAGCTAAACTCACACTTCGGTATTTCTGTGACTTTGTCCAGTCTCCAAATCACTTCCTGAGACAGCAAATGTGAAATCAAACTATAAGGATGTATTTTGCTCATATTGCTGCTTCTTTTTGTTTGTTTGTTCTTGTTCTTGTTTGTTGTTGTTTGCTGTTAGTTTTTTGTTTGTTTTATTTTGTTTTCAGGCTTCCATCTGTTCACCACTTTAGCAAAATATAACAACACAAGAACACCCTTCCTAGGTCATCACACAGGGCCAGCTATTACCACATCTTATCCCAGCAATGGTTAGTACCAAAAGCTGAAAGAAAATCATAGAAAGGACATAGAAAGGACATAGCACATATCAATACATATTTCTGCAAATATTCTATTGGTTTCTAGCAGCACATTTCTCATGATACAAAGGTGATAACTTGCAGTTAAAGGCTTCTTTTTGTATTTGTATATCTTTATTGTTCTCCCTTTTCTTCTTTCACATACTCCATTTCTTTCTCCTGTCTCCTTTCTTTCTGTCTCTCTTCCCACCATTATCAACTTATTTTCTTTTAGATCTCCAAGCACAAAATACCCACAGAAGTTTCATTCCTGTTTCTGTTATTAATTCTCTCTTCACAGAAAGCCCTTTCTTCTCCTACATCGTAGAAACCATTGTATCCCAGTGTTTTAAAGTCAAGAGGAGCAAGAGCATCAGCATTTTTTTTACTATTTACTTAAGGAGAACTGTCATTTTAAGCCAGTTGTCATGACTTTTGACAGGTTGTATTGGGATGGAACAAGTGGTCTCCACTATTTGTTTGGAACTGTGAATGTGTGAAAGTTTTAGTAGACTTATGAGCCATTTCAACATCTCTAGTCCAGCCAAATTGATTACCTTATTCTTAAATTCATCCAGTAAAGCAGATAGTGGCATGTCTAATCCAATCACTCTTCCATATAATCACAGCTAACCTATTCTCACTAATAAGCATCATTACAATAGGGCAAAAAGTATGTACAATATTTTAGAAATAATCTCTCATGTCTTCCTTTGGATTTAGCTCAAAAATTTCCTCATGCTCAGATTGAATATGCCAGTTCTAACAACAACAAAGACAGCATAAAATATTTTAAATCCATTCTTTCATAAAAGAACAGCTGCAGTTTTAGCAAGGACTACTCTCTTTCCATTATGTTTTCTTTCTTTTATAATTTAAATGCTGATGGAAAGGACTTTCATTCCTAGCAGAACACTACCTACCTCATAATTGACCCCAGAAGCTGTAAAGCTTCTGTCATGCCCAAACATCTACAAGTACATTTTAAAATGTGTCTGTACTAACAGCAAGGTGAATTTCAATAACAAGGCAAAATTACCAATTTCAACAAAAGTATTTTATTCTGCTCCATTACACAGACACACCATGTTATTATGCATATAAATGTTCAGCTGATTATCACATACTGTAAAAAGGAAGAGACTACCATATGGGCACAATCCATACAAAAACAGACAGCAAACCCCCAGTATTTACATATGGGTTTGTCCAATACACTGTATGGGTGTTATCTTACCTCATTCAAAGGAACATTACTGCAGAAGATGACTCATTCTTGCATCAAATGAGGTAATAAGCTTGTAAATGGTTATTTTTCAGAAGCTAGAATTAGTTGGAACTTCTGTATGCATGACTTACTCTTTTACCACTAAATTATGACAGTATTTGTATGTAAAATACAGCTATAATCATTAGAGTGTAATAGTCTAATGTGGAAAAGCTTTTAGGAACAAGGTATTATTTAGACTGAGCTAGCAATATCTGTCATTTTTATGTTTAAAACAGAAATAAAAACAAAACACAAAACCACAAAGTTATTCTAGGACTACATCCTGTATGTTACTGCACATTCTGTGCACTTGAATGAATGGCAGGAGGATTTGCTACATAAAAATAAATATATTTTGTACCTGCTTTGTACCTGAAAACTCTTACATCATCTTAATGAAGGCCCTACAACTGGAGAACATTTTATTCACCTTAAACTAAACACAAAACCACTGTAAATCACGGATTAACATCTACAGTCATGGCTTAAATAAATATAAAGTCAGGCCTGGATCTTTCACTAGCCAGTGAAAGAAAGGATGTAGCACAGACTCAAGAGTAGGATGTGTTCTGCAGAGAAAGCTTGAACCTAAAATTTGCCAGCCGTATCCTCAGAGAAATCTCTCAGCTCTTACTGACTTCTTTGGGTGTTGAAAGTTTTCATTCATTTTGGCAGTGAAGTGTTTTTTATGAAGTGTTTTGAAGTGTTTCATGAGATTTGTTATCTGACATGTTTAGCCCTCTGTTAAATTTAGGTCTTTGTATCATAAAAAGAAAAAGCCTGAAAGCAACCACTAAAAGCCAGAAATCACATTTTTTGTACCCAAACAGGCTGAGATGACACACAATAGATGATAATATAGTGCCAAAGATTTCAAGGAATTATGTGTCACACAGAAGGAGAAGTCCTTTATATGTGTTTCTCAGATCAGCTGTGATTCTGTCAAAATTCAGCATGAAACACATGACTTCACTGTGAAAAGGAAGGGAGGAAGGGAGGAGGGAAGGAAGGAGGGAAGGAAGGAAGGAAGGGAGGGAGGGAGGGAGGGAGGGAAGGAGGGAGGAAGGGAGGAAAGAATGAAGGAAAGTCCTTTTGAATATGGAATTTTCATCTCTATCTGAATGACTGACATTTCATGACGTGCAATGGTAGTTTTCCAAGTTGAAAATACTTAGTTCTGGCTTCAATCCCATCATGTCTGTTCTCTCATTGATGCAGTGACAACAAATGACATGAGTTTTTTGTTCTGTTTTGTTTTGTTTTTTAAGGAAAACTTCTTCAGCTCTCTGATTCAGTTATGCAATTTTGTATAGAAAGAACACTGTTTGCTACACTCTAGTGTCTTTATGGAGGCCCTGCCTCTCTTTGTCACTGCCTTACACTAACTGCCTCAGAACAGCAACAATATTCCATCTAAATGCAAACAAGTGTCAGCAGATCTGTCTGACAACGTTTATATCACTGTTTTCAGACTGCTATCCCTGTTATGTGACAGAAATGTAATTCACCAGTACAAGCAGAACGTGTTCATATCATCATGTTGTTGAATTTGTTCTTGACTATTCAGTCAGGGGGTTTATCATACTGAAATATCTTCTGTGTAGCCAAGCAAAAGAATGAACTTCAGCATATTTGTTACGAATCTGCTGTATCATATCATCCAACATAGCTACTTCCCTTATTTGTACACACATGCCTATTGAACACACTCGCTAATAATATTCATAAATTGGACCGTGAACAACATCATTGCTATACAAATTGAAATGAAAGTCCGCCTGCATGAAACATCAAGACAAAGCTTAACTAAACTACATAATATTTTTAGCTCAGAGTAACATGGAATTATGGGATGTTTTGGTTGGAAAGGACCATTAAAGTTCACCTCGTCCAAACCCCCTGCCATGGGCAGGGACAGTCCTGCATTATGTATCTGCAGTAATATACACTCCTCAGTAACAACCACAACTTTTAAAAACAGTAGCTGTCATGGAGAAAAGGATGGGTTGTAATTCCCAAGTGATCTTCTTTTTTTCATAGTCACTTTCAAATTAAGTAACAGTGTAAATTGCAACAAAATCCTTGTCGTAATTTACCGTGCACTGGTTTATCACACTAGATGGCTTGCATGAACACAAATTAGGCTCCCTCAATAGGAAATCAAATTTAAAGCTCTGATTCAGGTGTTTAAATAAAATAAAATAAAAATCCACTATCCGTTCGCTAATACTGATTCAAATACACCATCACGTAGGGACATTCAGTCCAGAAGTACAAAAGACAAGATTAAATCTAGCCCAAATAAAATCTCTGAGTGGTACATACCATAGATGTAGGGCCATTAGCTTCAGTCTACTGATTCTGTCCTACTGTGAAGAATTACGCGCTGATGGAGACATAACCACAGTCTCCTAACCCTCTGGCCAACAGACAGATGAGTCCAATGCAGTCCTTGCAGATGCAATATGGCTGTCAAAGAAAAGGCATACAACACCTTGCCAAAGATCTATCTAGCCCAGTATTCAGTCTTCAGCTATGGTCGGAGTTCAGGTACAAAGAAAGAAAGTAGGTATTGCTATCACCTATGAATGCTTTACAATTTACAGCTCAGTAAAATCTTGAGAAAGAAACACTGTGCTTGTAGGCATAGGAGGAATTCTTTTAAATTCCGTTAGAAAAAAAAAAAAAAAAAAAAAAAAAAGTGTCTTTTTTTTAATAAATAGTAAATATCCTATATTAGTAGAATATAGTAATATAAAAATAGTTAGTGTTAGGGTGGGAGGTGGGGAGAAGGAGATTGAAGACCCAGAAGAGGCAGTCAGTTCTTCTCCACCAAGACGGGGATGCCTTCTTGGAATGCTCTGCACCTTCACCTTTTGGTGAGCAATACCCAAGATGGTAATTTACTAGTACTATTGTTATACATTAGCACTATTGCAGTAAGTGCATTTATCAGTGGCAATTCTGAGTCTGTCATAACTGTAACCTTATTAAATACTTTCAACTTTGTGAAACTGTCTCAGTGAAAATCTTTGGCAGGGCTCTGAAACAAGTAAATGCTTGACTCCCATTTAACGCAACTGCTCCCTACACTTTCAGGGCAAAGAAAGAAGGCTTACCTCTTTTTACCTTTATAAATTTATTGCCCTTTGCTATATAGATCCTTCAATTTTCTTGAAATAACAGGTAGCTGGAATTTGTCAAAGCACTAAGCAACACCACAATAAAGAGAAAGGAAACATAAAGAACTGTGATACACCTAACCTGACACAGACGCTGTTGGTTACCAGACACCTCCTGGGTGCCAGATTATTTTTTTTCTCCATCAGTAAAAACTGTTATACTGTCCTGCTTTTTTACTACCAATGCGCTTTTTACTTCTCAGTTTCCCAATCACAAGAGCGTGTACAGTTTTCCTCAGTTTCAGGTTGGATCTACTGTGATTCACAGAGTGATGTTAACCTGCCACTTTGAGGTAAAATTCCCAGTTATGTCTGGTTTTTTTCTGTTGTTGTTGTTTGTTTGTTTGTTTGTTTCCTCTGACAAAATGTATCGATTTGACTGAGGCAGACAACCATTAAGTTCTTATTTAGGATGATTTGGAAGCTTATTGCTTTAGACAAAAATACTAGGAAAGTACGTAGAAGGAAGTGAACATGTATTTGCATGCAGATTCAATTAGTACTTCTAAAATCTGACCATTTTTCCTCATCCTAGAAAAGACTCCACGTTGCAAAAAATGCTGTCCTTTTTGTTACCTGATTTATTCTCCAAATCATTACAAAGACATTGACCATAACTATTCTCACACTTATCTCAAGGGAACCTAAATCATATATTGCTGCACTTGCTTTCACTTTGGTGAGAGATGTAAGAAGCCTTCTCAGTAGAGGTCACTTTTTATCCATCCAACATTAGGCACTATCACTGCTTCTGCCTGCCAGGCTACAATTTTTGTTAGTCATTCCTCAGCCATTTCTCAATGACAGTCACTGCAAGGACTCGGAGTGCTGTGTAACCTGTGTATCTAAATAAATAAATAAATAAATAAATAAATAAATAATCTCCTGGATATATATGAGACTCACAGAATGGCTGAAGTTGGAACAGACCTCTGCAGATCATCTAGTCCAACCTCCCTGCTCAAGCACAGTCACCCAGAGCTCATTGCACAGGATCAAGTCCGGTCAGGTATTGAGTATCTCCAGAGAAGGAGACTCCACAACCTCTTTAGGTAACCTGTGCTGGCATTCTGTCACCCTTACATTAAAGAACTTTTTCATGATATTCAGATGGATCTTCCAGTGTGTTTCAGTTTGTGCACATTGCTTCTCATCCTATCACTGGGCATCACCATAAGAGTCTGGCCCCATCACCTTGACACTCTCTCTTAAGATACTTATATACATTGATAAGATCCCCTCTCAGCCTTCTCTTTTGCAGGCTAAACAGGCCCAAATCTCTCAGCCTTTCCTCTTTAGAGATGCTCCAGGCCCCTAATCATCTTTTTAGCCCCTTGTTGAACTCTCCACCTGTTCTGTGTCTCTCTTGTACTGGGAGCCCAGAACTGGACACAGTACAATAGTTGAGGCCTCACCAGGGGTGAGCAGAGGGGGAGGATAACCTCTCTCAACCTGCTTGCAACACTCTTCTTAATGCACCCCAGGATACCATTGGCCTTCTTGGCCACAACTGATAGCTCATGGTTATCTTGTTGTACACCAGGACTCCCAGATTCCTCTCTGCAGAACTGCTTTCCAGCAGGTCACCCCACAGCCTGTACTATGATATGTGGTTGTTCCTTCCCATGTGCAGTACTCTACACTTGCTTTTGTTAAACCTCATTTTGTTTCTTCCTGCCCGACTCTCCAGCCTGTCCAGGTGTCTCTGAATGGCAGCACAGCCTTCTGGCATGTCAGCCACTCTTCCCAGATTTGTGTCATCACTGTACTTGCTGAGGGACAATCTTTCCATTTTTGCTAGCTGGGCTGTCTCCACCTGCAAGCGTGGGCCTGGTGCTGCTCACCTTTCTGCCACAGAGCCCCTCGGAGAAGGCACAGGCATCATCTGCTCTGCTCCCCCCTCCCAGCAGGCAGCTGGAGGCAGCTGTCAGCTCCACCCCTGAGCCTTCCCTCCTTCATGCTGACCACAGGAATTCCCTCAGCCTGCCCCTGTATGCCGTGTGCCCTGGCCCCTCACTCCCTCCAGTGCCATCAGCTGGGCCCACTCCACACCCATCAGGATCTTTCCTGTACCAGGGAGACCAGAACGGGACGCCGGAGCCCAGGGGCAGTTACAAAAATGACACCAAAATGCTTTCACTGATTGTTGTTTATTGTTATTGTGGTTGTTGTTGCAATGTCTCTCTTTCTTTCGTATTTTTAGTAAGATTATTCTCCCAGTTTGTTGTCCAGTCTTGGGAAGACCTGGTAACCAAGCACGTTGAATGGACTTTCCGCCGCACTCCTGCGCTCCTTGCTGGCAGACCTGAAGACTTGTGCTTCTTCAGAGGAGCAGCTGTCTGCGTCACCATTTTGAGGGATCTGCTGCTCCTCTCTGTGCACCACCATGCAGGACGTGGCTTCACCTTCAAGCACCTCTTGGGCAGCCTTCTCGTCCTCAGACCGAGACACCCCATGCCCAGTGTGGCCTTTGGGGGGCTTCTCCTGTCGCCCTGGTGCAGCAGTCCGAAGGAAGCCGAGTGCGCTGTTGTCCACTGCTTGGGACTCCGTGCAGAAGTGATGACACTTCTGCAGAAAAGGTGGGGATGGTGGGCAGGGGATGGGGGTGGAGGGTGAGGGGATGGGGGAAGAGGCCATCGTGCAGGCAATCCTGCCAGATGGTAAATGGATGGCCTCTCCCCCCTAGCTGTGGAGGCGGAGGCAGGGCCGGGAGTACGGAGCAGACCGGGCGGCTCTGCGATGACGGTGGTGATGTCTCGCGGGTGGGAGCCCTGGCACGATGACATTGTGCCACATCAGAGGGCTTGGAGGTGGATCCACCTCCATCAGCTCTTCCTCCGCAGGTGGATCCACCTCCATGGGCTCCACACCATCCGCCGCGGCTGCTCCGCCTCCGCTCTCTGTCCTCCGCCTCCACTTCTTCTTAGGCTCAATCGCCCAATTCGCAGTGCTCCCACGAAGCCGTGAGCAGCCTTCATCCCAGGACCTCTTCAGGAAAGCCATGCTTCCATTCGCCAGAGGGCCTGGGAGATCAGCGAGGGGTGGGCCAGGCGCAGGGGCTTTTATAGGCCCCGGAACACAGTGACAGCAGGGAGCCTCTGTGATGCCCCGGTGATGGGGCACCACGCACCACGCCCAATGTGGCCATGTTGGAAGGGGGCTTGTGTGGCCTGAAAGAGGCCCTCGTGCTGAAGGAGGAGGAGGGTCTGGTGGGCTGAGGGCCCCTTTCCTGGCGGTGGCTCTCGCAGGCCATTGTGCTTGCCAGAGAGACAGGCTGCCCCTCGGGCACAGGGATTGTCCTCCACCTCCGCTTCTGCTTGGTTTCCATGGAGCTTTGGGCTGCTGTTCCCCCAGGAGCTCTCAGCTCCGCAGTGGCACTGTCTTACTCCCAACAGGAAACATGATTTTTTTCTCTCCTCATCAGATTGAACTTGCTGAGTTGCAGTTTGCGCCCGTTGCTTCTCGTCTTGTCACTGGGCACCACCAAAAACAGTCCAGGGGATAAGAGGAGTCTGATCAATATAGAGGGAGAAGATCCCCCCTCAGCCTTCTCTTCTCCAGACTAAACAAGCTCAGCTCCCTCAGCCTTGCGTCCTAACTGAGATGCTCAGCTCTCCTAATTGTCTTTGCAGCCCTCTGCTGGACTCTCTGCAGGAGCTCCATGTCTCTCTTGTACTGGGGAGCCCAGCACGGGATGTGGCCCTCCACATGTGGCCTCAGCAGGGCTGAGTAGAGGAGCAGGATCACCTCACTTGACATGCTGGCAGCACTCATCCCAGTGCACCCCAGGATCCCACTGGCCTTCTTGGCCACAGGGGCCTTTTGCTGGCTCACACTTAACCTGTTGTCTACCAGGACTCCCCAGTCTTTCTACACAGGGCTGCTTTCCAGAAGGCCAGCCCCCAACCTGCTCTGGTGTGTGGCATGATTCCTCCCTAGGCACAGGATACCGCATTTGCCTCTGTTGAGTTTCATGAGGTTCCTCTCTGCCCAACTTTCCAGCCTGTCCAGGCCTCTATGAATGGTAGCACAGCCCTCTGGTGTATCAGTCACTCCTCTCAGGTTTGTGTCACCAATAAATTTGCTGAGGTTGCATTTTGTCCCTTCATCCTGGTCATTGACAAATAAGTTGAACAGGACTAGATCCAGTACTGACACCTCGGAGACACCACTGGCTACCGGCCTCCAACTAGCCTGCTCTGCTGGTCACATCCACTGCTGCTCTGACATCCAGACTGTTCTCATCCCACCTCTCCCTTCACTCCTCTAACCCACACTTCCCAAGCTTACGTATGACAATATTGTTGGAAACAGTGTCAAAAGCCTTGCTGAAGTCAATTTAGACAACATCCACTGCTCTCCCCTCACCTATGCAGCTAGTCATTCAATCATAGAAGGCAATAAGGTTCATAAAGCATGATTTCTCCTTGGTGAATCCATGTTGACTACTCCATCACCTTCTTTTCTTTCATATGCTTAGAAATGACATACAGGATGAGCTTTCCAGGGATAGAGGTGAGGCTAATTGGCCTGTAATTTCCTTGGTCCTCCTTCCTGACATATTTGAACTCTGCTTTCCTCTCCAGTTTGCACAGAATGAATTACCCCTATCACTAAAATGGTATTTGAATAGAGTGTCTAAATGCTCTGTTCCTCCCTTCCCCAGATTTGAAGTTCATTTTTCAGTTTCTTTGGTCTTGAATTTGACAAAGTGCAGGACATTGAGCTAACTTCAATTAGATCTGTACAAACCAGAAAGTCCTCAGAAGTTCTGAGAGGGGTTGAAGGGTCTGTGGTTTATTTTTAAGGCTTATTAACTTCCTAGTAAAGTTATGCTTCCTAGTAAAGGTATGCTTCCGCAGAAATATGTCTCTATTGAAGGTCAAATTGTTGAAGAAAAATTGTATGGGCGTCTTATATTTAAATTATCAGAAAGTAACTTCTGGAAAGACAGAGAGGGAGCAACACCAACTGGAACTAATACAATGTTTCCAAATAAATTAAGTTTCTTCCTGGGTATAAAGAAGTTCTGAAAAGTGCCATGTTGAGATTTTTGGATACACTAACATTATTTTTTTCATCAATTTCACCTTAATCTCTTAGGCAGATCTTGTCAAGAAACTTTTACCTCCTGTCATCTGTGTTCTATTTCTCTCTTCATGGCACTTCCAAGATTCAAATAAACCACATGAGGACTTTGTGAAGACATACTGTGATTTATCTAACACTTACCTAGATAGCTGCATGACCCTAATGCACTAATGCATCTCACTCTTAAAACCTCTAAGGCTAATAGTGAAGTGTTAACTCCACATGAGACATTAGCTGACAAACTAGGTGCAGGGAACAAGGAGGAGGTGGGAAGAACACAGACTTATTCCTCTAGTTAAGCTGAAGAAAAAATAAAACATAAAAAATAAAAATTAAAAACAAAAAGCAGCTCAGCCAATGAAAAGGAACAGACAGACAAGTTCAAGTTTTAAAGTTATCTTAGGGAGCAAAACTAATGGGTGCAAAGGCACTTTATTTTCTCCACCATGTGGTAAGGTCCCTTTCTGATAACAGGGATACACTCAAATCACAAATATTTGTAAACTCACTGGAAGAAGTTCATGGAAGATAAAGCTTGGTCCTCAGTGCAAATCAGTCAAAGAATAAATTCATGCAGATACTGCTACCTTGCGGAAAAGCTGAATTTAAATATTTAACTATTCTGATGCTTTCTAGTACCTAAATTGTGTGCTGAAGCTCAAAGTTCCTACAGAATGTAAAAGTGAGTTCTCAGGACGTCAACAATAAACTTAGTGTGATATAATTTGGTTATTTAGTTACTTATTGTCTATGATCTATTGTTTAACCAACTTCAGTAGTAAACAGAGAGATCTAACACTGGTACAGTGCCTGCTGCCTAGGGACTGAGCCAACAGAACAGGACAAGTACCAAAGCCTCACCTCTTCCTAACCTATAAGGAAATGCAATCAATATATCAGATATAATGAGAGTAGAGTCCCTGACATTTGTGCTGATATTTATTAAAACTTTATGAGAATTACACAATATTCACATATTGTGGATCTGTATAAATACAGATTACTGTCTAATTCTTATTGTCACTTATTTCCCTCACTGTTATTACTAATTAAGAAAATAAAATTGTTGGGCATTTTCTTCCTAGGTTTACCAAACATCATTGAAAATGTTCATTTTTATTCTACTCATAGCCATATATTTTCTGTCTCTCTATTGATCTGGGAACATTCAAAAGCTATCTGGCAATGTACTTTCAATCACGTTTTGTTCATAGCTTTAGTTAGTCAGAAGAAAAACACTCCAGTATACCATTTGGTGGGGTAATAATAATGGATTCCCAAATGAAGACAGGGATTTACACACTTCAAACTGTAATGCTTTAGACATTACTATGAAATATATTGCTTCAGGAAATGTGTTATTTGGAGCTATCTTCTTCCTGCCAATACATTTTAAACAGCATAATAATCCTGCAAATAACTGTAACAATCTGTTACGACATAGAAACATACCTGTTAAGACTACATAAACTAAGACTGTAGAAATATTACCCAAGTACCAATGTACAACCTCTAGCTTTCCATAACAACCACTATGAAGGCTGGACCAGGCCTGTGAGGTGATAGAATTAAAACTTGCTTCCCTAGAAGAGAAATTCTCTACAGGGCATACTATCATCAGCGATTTAAGTGAAAATACAACTCCGCTGTGGCATCACTTAGCAACATCATGATCATTCTACATCATTCTTAAACAAGTACAAATGCAGAGGTGAATCTATCTAATCCAACATATATCACATTTCACTCTCAGGATAATTCCAATTCAGCACAAAAATGCTTGTTTATGAAGAAAAGAAAAGAAAAGAAAAGAAAAGAAAAGAAAAGAAAAGAAAAGAAAAGAAAAGAAAAGAAAAGAAAAGAAAAGAAAAGAAAAGAAAAGAAAAGAAAAGAAAAGAAAAGAAAAGAAAAGAGAAAGAAAGAAAGAAAGAAAGAAAGAAAGAAAGAAAGAAAGAAAGAAAGAAAGAAAGAAAGAAAGAAAGAAAGAGAGAGAGGATGCATCTGAGAAAACAATATATTTCTTAGGAGTGATGACAGACGCAGTAGCCAGTTTGGAAAACTTAGTCAAGCAAAACCTCAGCTGGTTTTCAGTGATGTTTTGCTTACATAGATCCCAAACCTGACGCATGCTGAGCACATCTGCTAAGGTGCTGAGTGCAGTCAATTACAGCCAGCCCACCTGCCAAAGCCACCCTCAGTCTGGTATAGAAAAGGTTGGCTTGGGTCATGTTCGTGCCTACTCCCAGCCCAGCTGGGGAGTACTTGAACTCATTGCTATACCACAGATACGACAAGTTGTTTCAGCATAGCAACAATAACTACACAATGTGCAGCTCCATGCGGTAGTTGTATTTGCCCAGAAGATTAGTGTTAATTCTTAACACCTTCATTTTATATTCAATTATCACACCTTATTTGTAGGACTTAGTCTCTGTATTTATATGTTATCAAGCTGTAAGCTTTGAAATAACAAGGATTTCATTGCCACCTAAATTGTACCATCAAATTCTCCTCCATACATTTGTTGCCTTTACAGAGAGCTGTGATGTATGTTGCAACTACACTATTTACTGTTGTTTTTTTCCCTTCTTCTTCTCAAAGTCACTATTACTTTCGAAAAGCACAACATAAAATGCAAACAGGTTTGCTTATGGTTATAGCAATGCATATCACAACTTGTTCTAGTTTAACTGCTTAGATATGTGCATTTCTGTAATGTCTCTTCAGGCAGCTCTAGGACTCTGACAGATGGTAAGTCTGACACACAGCTCTGTGAGTAAAAACTCAGCTTTGCCAAGGGGAGGGAAGGGAAAACTGAGAGGGAGTGAACTGAAATGCAACTTGTCAGCTCTGGAAGGCAAGTGATATCTTTTCTCATTTCATATTAATTGCTTCATTACTAGGAATCTCTGATGAATTGATTTAGAACTCTTACCCTAGGGTATCCATTCATATTTACATGGTTTGATGCACATTATTAAAGCTACCTGCTAGCTTTTAATACCAGTGTTTTATTTTAATACAAACTATGAAAAGCAGATGCATAACGAACAAAAAATACTCTTTCCTAACTTGTACAGAAATGTTACAGCCTAATTTTAATAGTCATATAGTATTAATTTTTATGTCCTCATAGTCCACAGCAATGCTCACAGAGCACACATGTCTACCTATAAGCAACACTGGAAAACAACCTTCCCTGCAAATAATTTCTTCCTCACCATGCCATCAGGAGGACTCCATATTCTACAGCTGCAAAATGTTCCCAGATGCCTGATGTTAATCTACAGTGTACCTCAGAGAGACTTTAATGAAATCAGTACTTACTTCCTTGGGAGATTAACACCTTCAAAGCACTGACATCATTTAATATATCTAAGTTGCTTGGTATAACAGTAGATTCAGCTGTTTTGAGAAGGAAAAGCCTCTTTTTTTTTTTTTTTTTTCTCTGTGTGTGTGTGTGTAATGATGCTTGTCACACGGCAGAGAGCAGGGATTAGTGAAAGTAGCAGCTCTGGTACATCCCTAAGGGCTTAAAGAACATTTTTTTACATTCAAATCCTTCACAAATCTGATCTAATAAAGTCCCCAGCATGGACAAAAGGAAGCAGCGTTATCAATCCATATGAAATGTCAAGATCTATAAGGCAAGTATGTTAATAATGTCCTAGACACTGGATTAGAACTGAGTCAATACTACCGGTTTCCAGACCTGTAGTCTACTACTATTTTTCAGTTTGTGACCCTGATGGGTCTGGTGGTCTGGTCTATGAACAAATTCTGAATAATCTATGAAAGAAGACCAGAAAAAGCTAGTTATTTTGTCTTATTTAGCAATGTGGACAGGTGACAACTCTAAAAGAGTCCTCACCTTTCTTGAAAACTGTAGGACAATACAGTCTGAAAAAAGAAAAAAAAAAAAAAAAAGACAAGTTTGCTCTCTTGTCTTGAAATCTACTAGGAGCCGTTTTTGATAACAAAAATCTTCAAGAAAGATATCTCCAAAATTAATTGTTCTGTATCTTTTTGAGAAGTCATGTGCTCAAATCTAGCAACCTATATGCTCAACACACTGCTTAGATGACAATACAGTGTTTGTGGTTACATTCTGAATTCACCATCATAGTAGTGCAACAACCCTGCCACAGAGCTTATGATAATTATTTACCATTTATTAGTCAGTCTCAGGTCAGTTACATGAGCTGGAGATTCTCATTGTTTGTGTTTGTATTTTCATTCTTAGTTTTTCAAAGTTGAAGATGAAAAAATATAACACAGTTTAAAATATTCTGGGTCATAAAATCATCTCTCTGGTTAGATTAATGTATAGGAATCACAGCTATAAATGGCAACAGAAATTTAGTTCTACTATATTGTTCAGCTGTTACATTGTAATTACAGTTGATGAGTGACAAATTACAATTATTAAATTTAAATGTGATATGCTTGCCTGTCGGTAACATTACTACTTTTGGTAAAGATGCTACTATATCCCTGTCACTAAACTTCATTTTTTCAGAATCACCTCTTTCCCAGAGTCTCCAGTCTTTCTTCATCGTGCCTTCATTGTTGCCCATTGTACCAAGGATTAACAGCCCAAAGTAGCAATATTAACAGGACAGAGCCATAAAATTTATTTGTTTGAGACTGTATTGAAATTCATATGTGATAAAAGATGGGAAGAAGGATACTCATAGTGTTAGTGGAAGAGTAGGTGGTTTAGAATGAAGAATTACATGAAATACGGATATCTGATTATGTGACAGGGACAATCATTCAAGATTTCAGAAGGAAGCCAGTGACTGGTCAACAATACATGGAACTTGTCAACAGCATTCAATACAAAAGGGAGCAAAACAGCCTCACCTCCTGCATTATTTGTATGTAATCAAAGCACTTTAACCTAGGGGTGAATCACGACAAGTTTTCATGACATTTGCTTTCCCTTATCATGATGACAGCCCCAGCACTAACAGGATACAATCTATATCTAGTTCTGCTTTCTGTTGCAATGCTACATACAAATAAAAATAAATAATTGCAAACAAATCCTGAATTCCTCCTCTTAGTGAGCTGCTCACAGCCTATTGAATAAAAGCAAAATATAAATGAATCCACAATAGTTCTATAAGATACTACAGATCTAATCTCATAGAGTAGTTATCATTCACATATCCAGACAAAACGTTTATGACGCATAGTCTGTAATCTTTGTAAAATAGATCTTCAGAATGAATCTAGTTTAATATAAAACCCCTCCCTCCGACAGCAAATCACAAGTTTATATTTTCTTTTTATGACAGTAATTTATGAAACATCTAATTCTTCTAAAAATTGGTCCGACCATATGATTAGTCAGTGAACATTAAATATAAACGATCTCTTTGTAAAAGAATACTCTCTAATCTAATGATCTACTGGTTACAACTACATCAAATTAACATGCCCTGCAACAACATACATTATCAACTATACAGTCTGACAACATGCATTTTAATTCCTTTGACTTATTTTATGTGGGTGAGTTTCTTGTTTGTGCACATATGGCTCCAATTTATTTATTTATTTATTATTATTTTTTAAAGCAGTTAGTTTTCCCATTTTTTCTTCAAACGCTTTTATTTAGTTAAGAGACAGGTAAATCTTGGCTATACTTGGATAGATCATGCTTGGTGTCATTGATACTAACCAGGAGGCATCAAATAAAATTCTTGCACACCACAACTTTCAGCGTAGAATACAGAGTTTTGGAAATACCAACACACTCCACCATTATAGATGAAACATAGCTATAAAAATGATTCATTAAAAGCAGTGAAACAACAGAGATTTACTGTTGACTGAATGCATTATTTCTCTTTGTTCAACCTTCTACTCCTTCTTTCTAGCTTATATATTTCAACTATCAGTTGGGGAAGTGGGATGATTTCCTTACTAGTATTTTTATGTCACAACCATACATGAGGAGCTGCAGTCTCTTCTGGATCCCAGCCAACAATATAGGTCGTAAGAATAGTACTTCTCACATGACTAAAAAGCCCCTATTGCTGTTTAGCTGACTGTACATTTAGCTTCTATGCATCTCATGCAGATACCAACATATATCAGAACCAATCAAAACCATTGATTATGCTTTTGTATATAAGAACACATTGCACATATAATATGTGCCATGTGAGGAAATACACTATGCTGGAGTCCAGGATTAACAGTTTCCTTACTTTTATCTATTGTTTGTTCAACCCAAAATGTTCAGGATCTCTTCCAAAACTAATCAAACAGAAAAAATGTAATTCACAAAGTGTCAGTTTGACTATTTTCATCCCAGGATAGGACTGCTTTCCTAAGTGATAAGGATTCTAATTTTAAATATGCAGGATATTTTTATGACACTGTCTCCCGTGGTTATTTCCTCAGCCCAGATGGATGATTTGATACTTTGCCTGAACACCTTTTTAAACTTGAACTATTTTAAATAGCAAGACATCTTCTCTTAGGCTTAAATAGCTATCTGCTTTGCTGTTTAATCAGATGTTCACACCTATTTTAGATTAACCAATGCATATTTAATGCATCTAAGCCTCCTTGTAAACCAATCCTCTAATTCTTCCTAATCTAAGTATAATTAGCCACTGATTACAATTACATCCAATTAATTAATCTTTAACAACTACACATTGTGAATTATGTTCTAGGAAATATGTGATAATATTCACTCTAATTGAGTGGGCATATTGATTTCATGTGTGTAGCTGTGTAGCTGTATTTTCTTCCCCCTTCTCTTCCCTCTACCCCCTTATGTTTTTTTTAAACAAAGCCAGTTCTTACATAAGTTATTGCTGAATTCTGGAGTCTGACAGCTTCCATTATTCAATATGAGAAGGATATATAGAACAATGTCAGATGCAAATTCACTTCAGGGATGAATCTACAAATTCACATCTGCTGTCAATTACACTGCTGTTATCTGCATGCTGGCAATTTTTCTGAGACACTTGAAAGAAACTACCATCTAACTGTGCATAAAAACCCTTCAGTCACACTTCAGAAAAAATGACCTAGGAGTGAAATTTTTTCTAGTTTTTTTTCCTAAGATGTCAAGTTTACACTCCTGCATGTTTTCATGTTTCCATGAAAGAAGACCAGGAAAAGCTAGTTAATTTAGAGTGCAACTCTACTTTGATCTACAGATTCATTAAAGTGTTAAAATAATGTATTTCCAGTGTGTATTTTCAAAACTATATTCTTTGGAATAAACTCACAGCCTGTTCTCTCTCTCTCTCTCTCTTTCACACACTCTCTCTCTCCTTTTCTGCTAAGAACTTTAATTGACAAACAATATTTTAAATTCACATAGACCTACAGATATAAGTAATATTTTGTCTAAAAACCACCTAAGGTAGACTCAAAAAAAAATTTATTCTTTGAATTAAGATTGAATAAGGTAATTCCAGCTGAAATGCAAATACGCAGCAACATATACAGCAATATTTATGAATTATGTATTTTATATATATATACATGCTATATGTGAGAGTTGTAATTCAGGGTCATTTTCAATGAGTTTGTAAAGGATGTTCTAAGTCTTTCAAAGGACAAAATTTAATCCTCCTCAGGTTAATGATGGACAAGTTTCTTTCCTAGAAATAATTTAATAATTCACAACCAGTAACACCGGATTTCTTTTTTCTCTAACATTTTTTTCTCTCTAGTGAGATGTGTTGTATTTGTAGTATTATAAGGGATTCTTGGAATCAATATTCTTGCCTTGAAAATTGTTTGACTTATCTGTCAATAAACCGATCATCCACTACCAATGACAATCACCCTTGATCTAAACTGAATCCCCAATTATTTCATCTTATTGTGTATTTAAAGATCAGAATTTCACAACATATTTTTGGGAGAGCCAATTAGGTGGTTAATGGTTTAGCATAGATAGCAGTTTTGTAAGTCATGCAAGTTCAGAAGCATAAATTCCTTTCTTTAGTTTGTTCTTTGTCTCAGGTTTAAGGAAGAATGCTCTGCAGATAATGGAGAGAGACTGAAGTCTGTGGAGAATGGCCTCTGTTATCCTAAAGTAAGTGCTTGTACTGGTGAGATGATGCTGAAGGTGACCAGACCATGATGACACCCCAAACATACAGTTTTAAAGATGGCAAAAAGAAAGACTATAAATTTCAGCCACCTCTACATGAACAATGAGGAGCAAACATGTAATACAACTATCAAACGAGAGCCAGCTCTCTGAATTTATGCTGATTACTCTTCTGCTTGAAAAAAAAAATGCTTGCAGCCAGAGACAGCTCAAGATCAAAATTACTCCATGAAATTTATATACAGCCAAAATAAGCAACAACTGGTAGTTGTTCCAACACCACGTAAGATATTAAAAACATATTAAAAATATACAAACATGATTTTGTAAAGCTGAAAAGCAGCAGAACAATGAAAGTGTTGAAGTTTTATATTGCTTTAGAGAAATTTGCCCAGCAGATGAACTCTGAGGCTTCAATGGGTAAATTTACTATGTGAACTGCGCACCAAGGATTCAAACGACCGGCATCGAACAGTCCAGGAAATCTCAATACAGGACTTGGAAAACATTCAGTACAGAGTTTAAAACACACTCACACAAAACACCAACAAAACAATTTTTTAACTGGGCAATAAAACCAGTAAGAGAGTTTCACTGAAACCAGAAAGAGGTATATTTGAAGTTTTCACCATCATAGGAAATTCAACTACTATAGTCTAGTGTATGTTCAGTTATGTTACAGTCTAAGGTCTAAAGGCCTAAAGTTTCAATCCTAATGTTAAGTATTAAAGGATAAAGCCAACTTGTGAAAGAGCTGAAATTGAATTTAAGATAATGCTATGAATACACTTCACACAACACTTAGAATTGCATGAAAGAGCATTTTGACAATTAACAGAAACTGCAAGTTCAGAAGACATATAATCTAGTTCACAACAAAGTATTTGATATTTGATGATCACTGAATGAGAAACAGCACTCCAAAACCAACTAACAGTAGTTTAAGATCTGTACATCTTGAAGTTCTGTGAGGACTAAAGCATATTCTTCAATGGCAGAAGAATATCTGAACCCCAGACAAACTGAGTAATAACATGTGCAGTTAAGCATTGTGAAATAATGAAGTGGATGAACTACAGCCAAATAGAGACCAAAAAGAAAAAATAAATGTTCTATTAAGCACTTAGGAGTTTAAGCCACTAAGAATGCTAATTAATCCCCATGGATTGAACTGAACTGTTTACCCAGAATTATGCAGTGTCTGTTATGGGCCAATGACATTTTTATCAACTTTCTTAACTGCAAACAGGATCATCATAAGCACCAGACTGAATGAATCAACACAGAATGATTTCAGTCTTCCTTCTACGCATGGTAATATTTTCAGAATAATATTATAAAAACTTACTAAAAAGCAACATTCGTGGTAAGATTTGAACCATATAGCTCAACCTGATTAAATATACCTTTGTCTACATTGAATAGAAATAGGAAACATTAGATAGGTAAAAAATGTATGACCACCATCTGCAAATGAACACAATAATTTTAAGCTCTTATTTCTGTTACTAGTTTTTGAAGGAACTATCAACATATTCTTTCATAGATAACAGATGAGGAACTGCTCATGGTACAAGAAATCCCCTTTATGTTAGGACCACGTTTATGCAAACATTGTCACTAGGAAATGGAGGGGACCTCTGTGGGCTGCCAAGAAGAGATGTAGAAGGAATTTCTTAAAAACCCAAGTGAGGAGGAAGGGAATAAGGAATTCATGCAGTGTGAGGTCCTGAATTTTCAAGGCCTCTCAAAACAGGTGGTCTAAATAAAATAATACTAAATAACAATGGCCAGGATATCAAATGGTCATCCAATCCATCTTCCATGCTTCCCTTTTCTTCACAGTGGTAAGAATTTGAGGGAGAGCATATTTCCATAAACCTGAGAAGCACATATTCTTCTAATTTTTTGATATCCAACCAACTATACAGAACAGCAAGTGAGGAGACAGAGTGAAGTCAGTCTGTAGCCACCCTCCCCATACCTTTCTAGTCACAGAGAGCAATCCAGCCTTTGATAACCTGATGCAGGGATGGAGGCAAGGGAGAAAAATTATTTATTTCACATAACCCAGACAGGCTGTGTCAACTAATAAATCAAATCATAAATCAAACGCTTGGAGAAATGTGTGTCTGATTTGTATCAAGAAGCAACTATTCTTAACTGTTATGGGTAATAAATGGAAAAATAATTGTAATATGAATAAGCATGATGTCTCAGTCTAATAAATTCACAGTCCATGGTGCATATATTCAAAACAAAACAAAAAAAGAAATTTAGAAAAAGTATCTATTTTGAAATTTAGAAATTGATATAAAAAAAAATCCAAGATTTTCTAAATAAAATATTTATTTCCTATTTTGGTGAATCTTTTTTTCCTCAAAAGGACATATAAAAATTATTCCTTTTTGTTTGTTTGTTTGTTTAATCTGATGAGATTGAAAAACAACAAAAAAAAAAGTCAGGTTTTCTAGTTTCAGTCAACATTCAGTAATTGAAAAGGTATTCTTTCATATACTTGTATATATACGGGGTACATTCAGTCAGCACATTCAAACTAAACTGAAGCAGTCCTTTCTCTGTCTGCAAATATTGTAGCAGTAAGCACCTGAATACAAAAATCCCTTACGTATAATACTTATATTTTTCTTCTGTCTTCTATTTTATGGCTCATTATTTAAACTTTTAAGCATGATTTTTATGCATTCTTTTGTCTTTTTTTTTTTTTTTTAAAGCTATTAGGCGAGAAAAGCCTTATGACTGTGAAAATAATGTAACCAGCAGACTCTTCTTGGAACAGACTTCTTACAAGAATCAAAAGTGTAGTAAAAAGTAAAGAACAGCCACAAGAGACATATGGGACTATATAACTATACAACACAAGTCTGTTTCACTACCTATCTCTCCCATTCATACCAGAAAATAAAAAGCCCAATTAGAATTTAAAAGTCATATATTTATTGTCAGTGAGAAAAATATGTCAAAACAGGTATTCTCCTGTAAGCCAGAAAATAAATTCTTTCATTCTTGATCGCAAGCATTCTTTCTTCAAGTAACTTGTCTGATAAGGGTTAATTTCCTAACAGCATTTACATTTATGTGTTTCTAGTCAGATTTAGTAGTACTTATGCAGTACCACCAGCTGAATCTACTTGCTCAAAAACATGAAGAAACCATTAATAATCAAACCCTTAATGCACATTAGGCATTGCATTTACTGTTTGTTTCCTGTGCTGATTTACAATGAAACCATAGGAATCATTGCTAACACATAAAAACACAGACACTTGCCCTTACTGCCAGCTATTATCTGCTTAAATATGCACCAAGATGCCTTCTGAATTTAGTTATTTTATGCAGACAGTCTCAAAAATACTATTTTCTCTGTAAGAGGTAACACACAGCACCACTTCACTCTAATAGTTATGAGTGGGCTGCAGGTCAGATGGCTGTGGAGCACGTAGTAAATTATGCCTAGGCTTACAGTCTAAGAATTTTTATGTTTTGTTTTGACTGCAATACCTGTTAAAGCCACATAGGATAACACTGCAAAAAAAATACATATATATAAATAAAAATAAAGAAATAAAAAGGTATCAGAACAGCTTCAGACCTCTTCAAATACTGAGTAAAAACAAAACAAAAAAAAAAGGTTTATTTAAAAAAATAATATAAATTAATTACTCCAGCAGAAATACATTAACAATAATGCAGTGAAGGACTTGTCAGTGTTAGGTCAGAGGTTGGACTAGATGATCTTGGAGGTCTCTTCCAACCTAGATAATTCTGTGATTCTGTAATTAAAAAATAAAAATAGCTTAGCCTGGTGTATGGACATTTAAAGACCATAGAATCATAGAATAATAGAATCATACAATGGCTTGGGTTGGAAGGGACCGTAAAGATCATCTAACTCAGCTTGCTGTCATCTGCAAACTTGTGAGGGTGCACTCAGTCCCATTGTCTATGCCATTGATGAAGATACTGAAAAGCACCAGTCCCAAAAAAAGATCCATGAGGGACACCACTCATCCATCACTGGCCTCCACCTGGACACAGAACCATTGACCACGACTCTCTGGGTGCTGCCATCAAGCCAATTCCTTATCAACTGGATGGCCCACCCTTTAAATCCATATCGTTCCAATTTGGACATTAGGATGTCATGTGGGACTGGGTCAAAAGCCTTACAGAAGTCCAAGTAGATGACATTGATTGGTCTTCCCTTGTCGACTGATGCAGTGACTCCATCATAAAAGGCCACCAGATTGGTCAGACATGATCTGCCTTTGGTGAAGCCATGCTGGCTGTTCCACATCACCTCCTTGTCCTGCATGTGCCTTAACATTGCCTCCAGAGCATTTTTTCCATGCTCTTCCCAGGCACAGAGGTGAGGCTCACCGGTCTGTAGTTCCCTGGGTCTAAAAATGGAAGTGATGTTTCCCTTTTACCAGTCATGGGGGTCTTTTTGTTTCAAACCTGCTCAAACCAGTCATTCAGAACAAATGGTGTATTCACAAGCCTTGTAATATGATTGAGACTGAAACCAAGGCCTTAAACTCAAAAGCTACCTCAGCATTTTTCTTTTAGTATTTCTAGGCCTTCTCAAGAAGCTTTCTATCTGACTTGTCCATTTCTCAAAGGTGGGCTAAGTCCTACATAAATCAGGAGAAAATAAACTGTGAGGAAGGGCTTCTTATGCAGGATTCCTCTTGACAAGGTTTACATTGTCAAAAGACATACTAGTTGATCCAAACTACCCTCAATTTAAAAAATAAAATAAAATCTCATTACAAATATCTAGTCTTATGCTTGTTTCTCCAAAAAGGGAATAATCTTGGTGCGTCTTGGTGAAAGCCCAGTCTTGGCCCAGTTCTTACCTGCTACGCTATTTTGAACCTGAAAAGGTCCTGGAGAAAAAAAATAATAATAAAATAATAATAATAATATCATTCTTCAAAGGAAGAAAAGTAGAATAGGAAGTGCAGAAGCCACCTTCTAAGAGCACTGGGGAAATCCAATGGAGGCAAAGGGGAGGCAGACATCAGAAGTTTGGACATAGTTAGATGGGGCAGGGAGAAAGTAAAATATATTTGACCAGACCAAATAGACCAGACCAAATAGAGAGATCATCACTGACATATAGCCTAGCTTAACATTAACTGGGACTAAGAGAGTGAGATATGAACTTCCAGGCCTTGCAGTCAAAGATCACAACACTTTTTAAAAGAAAATTCTCCTTAAAATTTCCTTCATTGAATATATATACATTGAATAAAAAAAAAAAAAAAAAAAAAAAAAAAAAAAGATATGATGCTGAAATACTGATTATTGAAATAATTATGGGAAATGTTCAAAGTTGGTGCTGGTAACAGAGGAATTTTTGAGCTTTTGTTGTCTGACTTAAGTCTACATAGGGTATTTCTTTCCAAATCTTTTCCATTTCCATTTTCAATTTCTTTCCATTTCTTTTCTCTCCAATGAAACATAAGTAAGGTTTAATTTTTGTTCTGAATACTTAACAATATGTACCAGAGTATTATGATGATTGTATAAAAAATTATCTCAAAAAATATTTTATTGCCCATATTTAAAATATATACCTTAATCAGGCTTGTAGCTGTTAACAAAAGTACACAAAATATAATATGGATATCCATGTTCTTAAGAGATGCCCAGGTATAATCATGATTAGAACTAGATAGTTATGTAAATAGCAAGCATGACTGCACATAAATACTTATTCTCTTCCAGTACAGAAATATTGAGAGGTCATTTATAGTTAAGATGTGGAGTATGATATACTAGAAAAAAAAATCCATGTAAAACTTAATCTTCAGTAGAATTATCTGAGAATTAAACTAGTATAACAATCACTCAAATTCCAGATCTTATTTTTTTCTATATTTCTTTTATCCATGAATTAAAAAATTTCACAACAGAGGGTCCTCTTACTTTCAGGAACCCTACTGATACAGTATGAACTCCTGATGTGTTATTAGTGTTCTTCATCTGCATATTTACTTAATATCATAATTTGTTTCATCCAGGTATTATAATAAAATTTGATTACTACACTAGTCATGGAATTCAGGCAATCACCTGCAGCTATGCCAGGAAATAACTTTTGAAAACACTCAATTTTATATTTTCTGTCCTTCACTTTCAGATTCCTTTCTTCAGTTTTATCTTCAGCCAGCCTACCACTGCCTTCAGAACTTCTACTCACATTCTTGCATGCTTATATCCAATGTGTACCTTCTAGCTGCCATCGTTCCTGTTTTGCTTTGTTTTGTCTTTGTTTTTCTTTTTATTAAAAATTATTTTCTTTTTCTATTTATTAACCCAGTTCTCATCTTTTTGTTTCTTTTACGTTTCTTAACAATTTCTGTGTAGTGCCACTTTAGTCAGTCTTTCAACATTTCAAAGTTATCATCTTTTTGTTTCAGGATATATATATGATTAACATTTCTTATTTTTAAATTTCTTCTGTATGGGTATTTTGCCTTCTTTTTCTAATTCTTCTTTCCTAAAAGTACTTCATCTATACAATATTCCCATTTACAAACAAATAAAGTTGAAAAATCCATCTAAATTCTTGTTTCTTCCAAATTGCTGTCTAGGGGGAAAAAAAAGAAAAAAAAAAAGAAAAAAAAAAAAGAAAAAAAAAGAGAGAGAGAGAGAGAAGGAAGAAAGGAAGAAAGGAAGAAAGAAGGAAAGAAGGAAAGAAAAAGAAAGAAAGAAAGAAAGAAAGAAAGAAAGAAAGAAAGAAAGAAAGAAAGAAAGAAAGAAAGAAAGAAAGAAAGAAAGAAAGAAAGAAAGAAAGAAAGAAAGAAGGAAGGAAGGAAGGAAAGAACGAACGAACTAACCAGTTTGCTTTCTTTTCTGTGGCTAGGTATCCACTTTTGTCCAGACGGATGAACATCATTCAAAATCTGTACCAGTATAAAACCAGGTATGGTTTTGGTAATGTAATGGAAGAAAAGAACAAATGTAATTTATAATTATCCCAAAAACTTAATATCATGCAGGGATCATTTAACCACTGTTCACATCCCAAATGACTTTATTCATTTTGTGATAGACTGTGCTGAGTCTGGTCTGGTCATCAGTCTCTCACTTATTTTGTAAGCAAACAATCAGGTTCTGATCCCAAGTAAGACCAGATCATACAACTAATTCACCTGGAACAAAATTAAAGTCTCTCCCATTCTCCACAGTTCTTGTCCTATCTGTAGGATAAGAAAGAGATTTATCTCCAGTATTTGTCTCCCGATTCGTTTACCCCATATTCCAGCAGTCAAAACTGCTAAATAATTGTCCAATTACTATACTTTGTTGAAATTTGTGGGATAAAGTATTTTTTTTTACATATTTAAATCTACTAGACACTCTGTTGACATATATATCATCTCATTCCTAGCCATTTTTATTTCCCATGTGAAACTCAAGAAACTAGAACTTTTCCAACCTTTTCTTCTGCTTCACTCTCACCTTTTATACCAAACATGGATCCTTTACACTATCTTTAGACTTAACTGCAATACAACTCAATGTAAAAGTAGCTGATGTGCTATAAGCTATTTGTTTTAAAAGTAACAGAAACAACACCATATGCTACATCCAATTTGGGTTCTTTTTTTTTTAAGTCTACGAACTACCAATACATGACCTAAAGTCATGATAATACACCTTGTATGTTTACCACTAAGGTTAAATATTAAATTTAAAACACTCTTCTCATTGACAACACTTTTAAGAATTAGAAAACACAAATCAGGCAATTCCAAGTGCCTTATATGACTTCCAATTTTACATTTCAACAATCATCATAGCACTAATAAGTTTAGATTTATCTATTCCAGGAAAGGCCTAAAAGATTATGATGCAGGATCTGTTTACTGACTGAAATAATAAAATTACTGGATTACTAAGTAGGAATCATTATCCTTCCATGAAGAAAACCACTGTCTTCTGATTCCAAGTCTGCTCAACTCTGATCTAGACTGGAAATACGTTAAAGCATGGCTACTTTCCATGGCTAGGCAATATAATTAGTTACTAGATAGTTCTAATATCTACCTCAATATTTTCATTCCAATATTTTCATTCAGTTGTTGAGCCCTAAGAGTCTCTATCCCAGTTATTCATGTGAGTGTGAGACAAAAGGAAAATCTCCAAAAAAAAAGGGTAAGACTCATAATCAGCTATTCAGGTTTACTTCTAGTGCAGGTAAGGAGCTTCCTTTTTTCAAACTCTTATTAAGAAAAAGAAAAAAAAAAAAAGTTAAGCACATAATTGTTTTACATTTAAATATTCATGCTACATACGGTCTTGTATCACCGATACGATCTTTTATATAACAATTATTTGTGTTCTTGCTCAATGTTATGCAAAACTAGATCTTTGTCTAAAATCTTGGTTGAGTAACATAGGTAACCTGCAGAGAGTTTTAACCATCCAGCTGTTGTCTAGGCTTTTAACGTCCAACGATTTCTGTGTTATCAGGATTTAAATACCTTTAGGGATCCGTATCTTAGTCGCACAGTATTGCCACTATTTGCCAATTATAGAATGCTGCCCAAAATGACAGGGAAGACACAAGAATTACTGGGCATCCACACGATATTTCTTTGATAAAAACTTTTTTTTTTTTCCTTCTCGAAAGCATTAAATTTCCACGGGAAACCAGTCCTTCTGCAACAGTCTCTGGGGAAAACAAAATCTCTGTTGACAGGTAACATTTGTACTTTTCCATTGGAAATACACCTCAACATGATTCTAATTACATTTTTTGTCAGTACACTTACTGCTGTTGACAAACATACTGACTGTATGGCTCATTGTCTAAGCAAACACATTGGAAAAGAGCCAACAGTTTCTAGAACAACAACAACAAAAATAAATATATATACATATGACTAGGGTGGGACAAGTTCTCAAGTCCACAGTAGTCCATATGCATGCAAAACGGTACAGATGAAAAGATGAAAAATTTGTTCTGTATTCTCACTCTCAGCAAAAAACAAATGCAAAAGTATTTTGTTTTGTTTTGTTTTGTTTTGAAATACACAGTATCTTCACGACAAAGATTCTAAAAGAAAGCACCACTTTGTCAGAGTGATTAAGAGTGGTTTCATCAGAGCCTCCCAGGGTCCAAGCTCTGTGACAGCCACAGATCCATTATAATTTGAATTTCACTGTTGTTTCCTGAGAGAAAGGAGATGATCAATTACAACCAGCAATTTTCTTCAAGTGCCTGGAGATTTCCTCTATACCTCTCAAAAACAAGCAATAATAAAAGTATTGGGGGTGATAAGGAAACTTTTTTCTTAAAACTTTATTATTGGAAGGTCTCATCAGGAGCAGTGACTTTTACTCTCACCATTTCCTTTCATTCTGGTTGCAAATTCCTATTTCTTATCCTTCCGTTATTCTGTTTTAGTCAAGTTTTAAATTTACCTACTATCCTGCTCCTGGGCAACCATTTCAAGGCTCTCAACACTTTAAGCTTTGACTTACAGTCTTGGGTAGGGTCACAGTCCATATTTGCACTTCTGACCCCTCCAAGGTGAAAGGTCTCCAACTCATTTTCTTTAATTCATTTTCTGTTAAGACTGAGTCTCAAGATGTCTCTTGAAGCTAATCAGACCTACACACCACTCTGATTGCTGCTATGTAGTAAAAACCACATTTCCATTATATCTGGCTATCTTGTGGCCAGGAAAGTGATGATCTTACCCTAAACATTACACCATGTCAAAGTGACTAGCAGGTCATTTTTGACCTTTCAGCACTAGAAGTCTATATATATATACATACATATATATATATACACTTTAAAATAAAATGATATATGTATATTAATAAAATAAATAAATAAATATATGTATTTATTTATTTTTCCACATTCAAAGTACGTGACAGAGTAACTTACCAAGTGTCATCACCGATTTTTTCTTTTTTTCATCAAGCTTCATTTATAGCTGCTTCTTGTTTTTTATTCAGGTATAGAATTTGCATTTAGATTGCTCTCCTGGAGGAAAAACAAACAAACAAACAAACAAAAAGATGAAAAAGAAAAAAACAACCTTCTGTAATCCTGTGACTTCTTTTAACCTTGATTCAGCAGCAATCACCATGATTGCATGTGACTGAAAACATTTTAACATATCGAGCTGCATTTCAGTATTCCCCATTTAACTAAACCAAAGTTTTTACCTAGGAGTGTTATTTTATCCTTTTGTTATTCAAACTGCAAAAAAAATGACAATGGACAAAATATCATTTTATGTTATGAAAAGGTAGATAACATTTCTTCCTATGTTAAATATATAATTATAAACAAATAGAATTATGGAGACAAAGATAAGAGCAACATGTGACACTTACCTATCTTGAACATTTAAAGAATTTTGGTTAACCAGAAGGTCTTATAATTACTGAAATGAAGACTGTTACAGGAGGAAGATACTACAAATCCATTGAAAAAGTGGAATTTATATTGGCAATAAACAGAAGACTTACCATGCTTTAGTTTAATTCTTCAAATTTAGGTATATTGTTAGTAATGTTAATAATGTCACCATATGATATTACAAATACAGTATATAATGTCTTCTAATCTCTGTAAACTCCCTATAACAACCTGTCATCCCATTTTTAGCAGTAAAGAAAATCTGATTAAAGCTTGTTTTTTGTTTCAGTAACTCAACATGAAATGTCCATCAATTAATTCTTACCATTATTTTTGAGCATATAAAAAAAAAAATCTCTTGTTAGAAAGTTCTTCAGACACCATGAAAATATCCAGCAGATTGTACTATACTTTTCTATGAATTCAAGGAATATGAGATACCTATGCACAAGAAAACATTCAATTAAAAAAAAAAAAAAAAAAAAAAAAAAAAACAACCTGCAGTACTTAATTAATTTTAATTAATTTGAAGATAGAATCTCTATTACTGCATGCAGTCTCTTGAGGGAGTCTTCATCCCATTAAGAGAGATAAGGGATTGATAATCTGTTAACAGACTGACCTAGGACTTCATACTAATGTAAATAAGCACAAATAAAATTCTACGATGCAATTAAGTGAACTGTTGTTACAAGCCAAAAGTAAAATGTGGCACTATGCACATCTGTGCACAGAAAGAGAAAAATGGGGCCTCCTCCAGAAATGTTGGCCATTAAAACTAACAAAGGGATGAATGCTAAGATGTAACACATATTCTTTAGAAGAACTGAGTAAGCACAGCCTTGTGTACTGCCTTAAAACCCCATTCAAAATCCACTGAAGTCAACAGTAAAACTTCGCCCTGAGATCTGTGTGATCTGGATTAACTCCAAAGGCTCCACCTAATCTCTGGGGCCTGCATGTGCCTCCAGTTGCCCTCTTCCTCTGCAACCACCTCCACTGCTCCTGTCCTGGGGTTTGGCTCCTGTGTGGAAGACCAGTTCTCATATGGGACATCCGAGGCACTGCAGTAGGAGATGAGCTAAGCTGTTGGTAAGAGCTGTGGGTAAGGCACCGTTGTTCTGGAGCACAGTGGCACTGCAGTAGGTGTAAGGGGGTGATCCATTCTAGGATCATCCCAAAATCCTGGAGATGACTGCAGAACAACTGATGTATATCAGGTAGACTCGAGGCTGGTTGGGACAGCTGGAGCCTACTGGCAAACCCTGGGTGCTGGTGGCTATAACCTGTCAATACTAAGAACAGCGTTTGAGGTGCATGCACTCCTCTTTTATGTCCTGTGATTCAAAACAACATGCTAAACAGTACGTTTAGTAGTCATTTACAATGGTTTAATTTAACTAGCATAAGCTTGCTATCCAAGTTAATGTTCTGACCATACCAACATAAAACATTTTTTTCTAATTTTGTTAGCTATAGAACAAAAGTCCAACAACCAAGAATCTACCAGCCACCATACTGTTGACTTCAGGTTAAAAATATAACATTTGGTAACAGCTGTTCGCTGTTTATTACTGCTTTTGTTCACTGTCATCCGAATGTTCCTTGTACAAGCCATCATTGCATCCTGGGCACCAAAATGAAGAGAAAAGGTCTGTTGTACCTACCCAAAGGCATATTGCAACAGAGGCTGAGTTAAATTTGATGATAAGGAAAATACATCTTTTCAGATTGGGATAAAACTAGTTTGAACAGATGCCATGTGTTGCATTTGGCACAGGAGCATCCACAATACAGCTTGCTGAAAGTACTTCTCACACTCTCAACAGGAGAACATTTATCAGAAGTAGCAGTCACAGATTCTGAAAGTTATAAAGCTGTCAAGAAAATGCTAATTTAATCAAGTGCGGGTTTCTATAGGGTAGAAATTCACCATGATCTCAGTGTGAGTGCTTCAGCAGTAGACAGAACTAGCTGTATATTATGCTGCACCTGAGATTCATCTTTCAAATAAAGCAACACTTAAGTACTGAATAAACGGAGCCATGGAGATCAATAAAGTGCATACGATAGCTGATGGGTGACAGTGACAAGGCTGCCCAATATTCTGAAATCTGATCTGTGTTATATAGATTTAAAAAATGAACCTTAACAGGTGCCAAGGGCTTGCCGTCCACAGACATATTCATAAGTAATTTTATTCAATTTGAGTTTAATCAGTACTTTTTAAGTTCCAAAACTGCAGTTCAGCTGTGCTGGGGATTATATGCACTTTGGATACAAAATAATCTCAAGTACTGTAAGAATGGCTAAACACGGCCTGTACGAGTAAGGGCTAGCGCAAACTAGGTCCTCTCGGCTGCTCACACAATCCTGCTCAAGAGAGCCACCTTAGCAGCAAAGGTATCCCTGTAGATCACACTTGCATGCACACATCTACCAGAAAAAAAAAAAAAAAAAAAAAAAAAGTGTTGAGATACCCAAATAGCTGAAAAAAAAAAATTATCACTGGTGATATGCAATGTGTCTCTACCTGCCTAGGGCTAAATCACACTAAATATCCCCTGCAGGTGTCCTTAAAACCTACTCCCTAGGCATACAGTGTTTGTGTCGAAAACCATCTCCACACAGAGTCCTCTCTCAAAATCTCTTCACAGCTGACTACAGTTAACACATTATTTAAAAAAAATAAAAAATAAAAAATAATAATAATAAATAAATTGATAACTAAAAATATCTTTTGAAACACAGGAATTAAATACTGAAACAGTTCATGAGTCCCTGAAAAAAAAGCTTCCTGCCTTTAACACAGTCAACACAAAAGCTTCAGAAGGAAGTGTAAGATGTGAACAGATGGAGGAAAGGCAATGAGCTTCCATTTCCACCACCTCTCACACTAACCTCTAAAAATTAGCTAGAGAGATAACTTGAGGTTTATTGTATACTAGCAAAACGACTATATTCATTTATACATATACTTTTTTGGAATTACCACTTGCAATTGAAAATTAAGATGTACATTTCCCCAATGTTAATTACCAAAAAATATTATTTATATTTTGCTAAATAGTGTTCAACATAAACATCATATAAATGCAGTCAACAAGCTGTATAAGCATAATATATATACTTAGCAGCAGTTTACTCCAAAATCATTAAAGCCTCAAGCTTTCTAAGATAAACTGTAGAAACATGTACCGGACCATACATATGTATGCATGCATATAATGAAAACAATTTATTGCTCCAAACTTCTAATGTAACAAAATTGTTAGATTAATTTAGATGTAGGAAATAACACATCAGTGAGATATACCCTAGCATTGAGCAAACTGATTGTGAATATAGAATCTGTTTAGAGTCTGCTTATTTGTATTTAATTTTATTTTTTAATATAGAAACGAGGTATGAAATTACAAGACAGCAGTTGAAGATTGAAAGGTTCCTTGGAAATACCGTAAGTGAGACTGTATTTCCCAATGAACTAGTAACAGCATTAGGAATTAGGTGAATAAATATGAGCTGACTTAAACTGCATTCTTGGTGTTTCTTAATGCAAAGCATGATCCAATGTTTACTTTAGTTAACAACATTCATTTCATTTTCACCAGCAGATTTCCAGAGGGATTCAAAAACATTCATTTTCATTAGCATGATTTAATAATATTAATATATGTATACTTAAAATCCAATCTAATACTAAAAAGGAAGTGATGCTGAGAAACACTGAAATTACTTTTTTTCTTTTTTTTTTCCCCCCCCACATCTAATGTACTGTTTGTAATTTGCAGTATTTCAATGGACAGTGGCAGGTACTGTAGCACCCTGACATTCTACTTCTGTTATAAAATCAAATACCTAATGTTGCTGTGTATTCGACTGATCATACAAACACCGTACAACCTGATACCTGCACACGAAGCTCTTAAGAGAGTCGATGGTTTTATGGAACAGCTGTTGCCAACCATTTACCTTTCTATGGATCTTGGATAATTTTATGCATTTGCAACACAAATTTGTGCACCTGTATACACAAATATATACACTGTGCTGACACTTTGTAAACTCTGATATTCGTAGTTTTTTACTATTTTATTTTTTATAACTGTCTTGCTAATTTTCTACTACTTCTTCAGTTCAGAATATTACTAAAAATGAAGATGGTGCTGATGCACTGCAGCAAAAGCTTTCAACCCGTGACCTGAAGTTTCTTTTTATGACTTCCTACCTCCTATTCATTCCATCCCTTAATCAAATCTACAACTGCCGCCTCCAATTTATGATTAAATATTCCAATTACACAAACTTTAAAAAGGGCCCCAAAAGAGCATGTAATTCCTCCAGCTGCTATTTTATTACATTTTCTAACTTGCATCTCACTCTTAGCTATTAATAAAATAGTTCATCATTTAATTAACTGGACTGATTGGCTGAAGACCTTGTTTAATAACTAGTCGGTGTTCTAGGTGAGCTGACACTAGATCACTTTCCTAACATAAGCTTCGGCTAGTTCCTATGAACCTGGACACCACCACACTCCGTCTCACTACAGAATCTCAAAATGACAGCCCAAGCACTGCAGCTGGAGTGCTGTTCATGCTTAAGACACAGAGACGGCTCTAAACAAATTGTGTTCTGGAAATTATATGCAGGAAATTGTCATCAGACACAGTACTACTAATTAGTCTGGCTGAACAAGAGTACTGTGATACTATTTCTACAGCAATATGTTTGGCCTTCTTAAAACACATGCTATTGACACTGGTTTTGCTTTGCTTTTATTTGGATGTTCAGGCACATTTTTAATGAAGTGGAAGGCTGTGCTTAATGAGTTACATTTAAATATTGGTTCAGAGAAGCATAAGTCTAAGACCTATTGAACATCAAACAAACTTAGGAAGTTCAGCTTTTTTTTTTTTTAATAACAGCAAAATAAAACAGGGATTTACTTTAATTTAACATTAACAATCAGCAGCAAAGGTACAAACAGATAATTAATACAAAAAGCCATGTCTAGAGACTCAGCTAGATAAGGGAAATGAGGAAAGATTTTTGGGGCCTCAGGGCTTTTTGCCAAAAATACTCAATCTCTAATTCTTTTGACAGTGAAATGGACCCAGCTTCCCCTAGAGTAACACCTTTTGTACTTACTCTTTAAATAATTCTAAGTACTATGCAATTGTTTCCTCTAGAGACTGTTTTTGAGTTTGCCGTTCTTCTACTTAATATTGTGATGAAAACATTTAGTTTTAATAGAACTTTGTTTCAAGAATACTGAAGCACTGATTTGCATCTCTTACATTTTTTGCCTGATGTTAAAATAATTACCAGTCTAGGAACGTTGTTAAACTCAATGTCCTTCAAATTTTAGCTTCCTACATCTAGTAGGATAATACTACAAGTACAGACCTGATGCAAGCAATAAATTGTACACATTTAGGAAGATAAAAAAAAAAAAAAGAGAGGGTGTGTAAGCATTTTCATCATTTGCATCCTTGATGCAAAGATTTTGTAAATAATAGTGCAAAGAACATCAATGCACATCTAATCTGGAAATAGCTTTAAATCAATCTTTTAGAAGAATTTTATGACACCCACCATTTTTTAGTGTGTCACCTTGTAGATTTTTAATTATTTTATACTTATGAAATCCCAAATATTCATGATACATTTTTGTTTTAAATTCTTACATTTGTTGACTCTTTGTATTAAATTGAAAATATTTTAATGTTTGTGAATGACCATTCTTCATACAATATCATTATTCTAATTGATTACAGCATATGAATTGACAAGTGCTTAATATGAAACCAGAACAAACTTTCAAACATGTTTTATGAATGTTTGCATTTAATTTTTAGTCCCCGAATATGAAATGACCTACCCTTTAGCATCTGCAAAGCCTTTAGGATGGGAATTCCAACTGACTTCAACTAAACTTAATTAAAATGTCATTTACTTTCCTATGAGATCACATATTTTTATGTAGAAGTGGCACATGGGATAAAACTTTCCAGTAATACAGAAGGTAATAGATTTAGAAGGGATCTGAAAACTGGAGGTCAGAACTCCTAAGGTCTGAAAAAGACAACATTTCTTAAAAAATGTCTCTGTCATCTTTACAGAAGGAAGCATCCTTGAGGGAAAACAGAAGAAATATTGTGATCAGCTGGGTACTGATTAAAAGGGAAAGGACTGGGACAGCCCCTTCAAAAATGGAAAAGTTCAATAAAAGAAGTATATTATTCTATTATGCATTAATATTTAGTTGTCCCAAGTGATAACTAAAAATGGAGGCTCAATCAAGACATGTTCCTTCCCCCATGACTTTCTTCCCAAATGTCAAGGATAAAAAGTTTAAAATAAATAGATCCCTTCTTGTCTCTGCACACACACGGAAGATTTTTAAGAAGTGCTACAGCAAGACTTTTCCTCCAAGAACACACGCAAGGAAAGTTATCTCCTCCCAAATCTCAAATTTATTTCAGAAGTTTCTCTATGTGTTTTTTCATTACAGCCATACATATTGAATAGAAATTTGGTGTAGCGTAACCTGATCTTCTGTTATTCAACATAATATCAACATTAAAAAATATATGGAGAATTGTCATTTTAAATAAATAAATAAATAAAGCTATGATGAATGAAGTATTTTAAGCTCCAAAACAGAAAACTTTAGAAACTTAAAAAGGCACAGGGAGTAAAATTCTCTCTAAAAGACAAACATTTTAGCCAACAGTACTGGGAATGTAGTAAGAGGAAAACTTATTTAATCAAACATATATGCATTCCTCTAAGTTTTAGTTAAAGTTCTGTTTCCATTATTCATAGAAATAAGTTCACTGAACTGCATGAAAACTGAAAACTCTGTGTATTACTTGCAATTTCTATGGTCTCTAGGGATTTTCGTTAAAAGAGAATCTTAGAGTCAGGTGATTTGCATGAAATCAATAAACAGTTCTTTCCTTTGGGGGAAAAAAAAAAAAAAACAAAAAAAAAACAAAAAACAACACACACACAACTGTCAGGAATACCAGTGAGATCTCAGCTACTTAAAATGCATAAAGAACAGTTCTTGAACACAGAGAGTCTTCAGATTAACTGAAGCAAGGATGCCTAATCCTGTCAGATACCAATGAAGCACCCGGTGACAGCAGTATGCTGCTGGTTATATTGCAATTGACTCTGTCTTGGGAGTGACAGTTTAACCTTTATCTGTGGCCAGAAGAACTAATACTTGAATGTATATGAAAGTGTGGGTTGGAGACCACTGAACTCAGGTGTTTTCTGTTGTTGTTGTTGTTGTTGTTTGTTTGTTTGACTGATTGTTTTTGGCAAAGTCAGTAATCTCTTTGTCCCTCGTTCCTGTGCTTTTTCTTCTTTTTTTTTTTTTTTTTTTTTTTCTTTTTTGGCACTCAGTTCTTATGTCTTCTTTTGGATGAGAAGCTCCTAGTTTCAGCCGTCTACAGGCTGAGTAGTTCATTTAAGGACACCACTGAATCTTCCTGCTTCGTGAAGAAAGAGAAACAGACACCTCCTAAGGATAAATGACTCTGTTTTAAAAGCAGTGTTTAAAAGATGTAAGTCAAATTGCTCTGCACTGCGCTCTGAGGAAGGCTAGGCAAACTAAACTAGATGTGCTTTTTGACAAAAAAATAAATAAAAAAAATTAAGATGAATCCCATCTTTAGTAATTATTCATTCCATGCATGCTGCCTTTCTGCTTTAATCTCCTTTCCTTAGAGCTCATTCAAAACACTGGTGTTAAAAGTCATCTGGCAAGGTACCTCTACTGACGCATTCATAGATCCTGAAATTGCTCTTTTGGAAAATGCACCCCAAACTATTTTCTCATCTTCATCTTCCACACATATACTACTTAATCTTTAGTCATCTCCTCTACAAATTCATTCTCCCTTTTATGTACCCCATGACCATTCCCTTGCTTCGCTCTTGATAGAGTGCCTTTCCATGGCTGTCACAAAGCTGTATGCTGTGCTCCACTTGCTGTGCTTATGCATAAGCAGCTATCCTAAATTCACCTAATTGTTAACCTTAAATCAAAACTTTAAATAAAAACTTGATTGAGTGGATGACAAGATGACTTGTCTTCCAAATTTGGCTAGAACAAAGATATCTATACCACAACAAAAATAAGCTCTCATGAAGAATTCTTGCACCACGTGGATATGCTTTGGATTATTTTTTCTTTGCTCACTGGTGCAGTTGTTGCAGGGTTCAGTAAATCAAAATTCAGCCACTGTTAATCATGTTCTAAAATCATGAGTCTTGTGTAGGTTTGTAACTGACAGTTTTTAAACTCTTAGCTTCTGCAGAAAGGACTGTCCTTCCTCATTGTGTAATACTGAAAATGCTCACGAGTCAATTAATTATCATTCATGCCTTCAGAACAAAGTTGTGAGGAAAAATTAAATTAAATCCAAAATCCACTTTCTGAGCCTGGAAACATATCTAAATTATTCTGTGCACTTTTGCACAGAGGTGGTAGGAGGATTATGAAGGATTAAAACTGAAAGCAGGAATCTCTCCTTAGGCAATGGAAAAATTAATCTTCTCCTATGCCAAAAAGATTGGACCTACTGTCTTATCATATGTAGCTGCATAGAAGAAGCTTGGATTTACAGAAAATGCAAGTTTTTTTTTTTTTTTTTTTTAAAGGGAGTGGGGCATGGGGGTTTGCTTTTCCAGCAAACCTTATAAACTATCTTGGAATTTGTGGATTTTGTAGTACCTGGAGGTGGATATATTCTCCTTCTGCCCTGTTCTTTACCACATTCTTTGTTCAATTCTTCTTTTTTAACTTACAGGGTTTCTTTTTTTTCTTTAGTGTGAAAAACAGGCATGAACTTAATTTTGCTAAAACACCGAAGAAAACACCTGAGGAAGAAGAATCAAGATGTCAAAAATGAGGTTTTACAAAAGTCAAAAGTTATGCTACCTAGTAAGATCACTCAAAAGCTCTCAAGCAAATAAGTCAATTCATATAAGCTATGGTGTTTTGTTTGTTTGCTTGTTTTTTGTTTGTTTTTGTTTTTTGTTGGTATCCTGCATTACTGAGTCCTCCATTTCATTCCTCCTCTTCACTGTTTTCTGAGGCTCCTGCACCTTTCAAATATTATGGGGTTAGAGAACAAAAGAAAAGAGTACTTATATAACTCAAAACAGAAAACCAAATGAAGTTCCAAATTCACTTAAGATATGCCATTTCTTAATCTTTTGGGTGGTTTGTTCGTTCATTTTTTAATCAAGGAGGTAGATATTTAAGAAAGAAAAGAGAACATCAAAATCATAGAACACACTCAGAAAGCAGTGAACCGAATTCCAACATTATGCCTTTTTAAATTTGCTCACAAATATTTATACAAGGAACAATCATTAACCAGTAAACATTAATGCAGTTAGATGGAGCCTGTATTTATTCCTTACATTCCACAAAGATAGTTAGAAAATGCCAAAGTTACATTCACTTATTTGTCACTTGTTTCAAAACTTAAGATGGTAGAAAATACCAGTGTGATAAACCATTGTTTCATTAAAGTTTCATTAAGCTCTGTAGAGCTTTAACTTATTGAAATTCATAAGGGAAATAACTTAGTACATCATATCAAAAGCAAGTATGGAAAAGACCTGAAGTTAATTATACAGTGAATTATTTTAATGTTATACTGAATTGATTGCATAGCTTTCAAAAACACTGCACAAAATGCTTGAGTTATAACAACAGAAAACAGAGACACAAAAACTATGTCAAAGAAATCATAGCAAGATCCATTAAGAAAAATAATAATTAAAAAAAAAGCTAAAATAGTGACACCAAAAGCAAGCCAATTTGAAATTTTTGTAGGCTGCCTACCCAGAATGGGTGTAGGGCACATCATTATTCAGATGAAGGATAATTTGAATAACCTGTATGTTACAGAAACATCAAAACAGACTGGAGGCTTATATATTACTTCTTTAAAAAAAGCTCTTCAGTTGGAGAGGGTTGAAGGGAACACTGTTCTTGTTTTGGTTTTATTTGTTAGTTTGTTTTAAATGCAGGTGTGCAATTTCAAAGAATGCAAGAACCAGTACATACTGAAGGTTACTCTGTCATTCCAAAGTTTCCCCTACTAAAAGAATATGTATTTCAATCATGAAGCCCAAGATAATTTATATAACCAACTCCAAATGGAGGAGTTTATTCAATGATAAATATTTGCTATTCATTTTGTATTAAAGTCTGTTTATCTTTCTCACTCTTATATATATTTTTTGTTTGGTTGGTTGTTTTTTGTTTGTGTTTTTTTTTCAGTGTCTGGGAATTAACAAGTATTTCATCTGTGTTACTCAAAATAATAAAAAAAAAAAGCTATGGAAACACAGAACACTTCTACAATGCTACATCAGAGCATGGACCATGGTAAAGCATGTCACCAATTTATTTTTAAATGAAAATCATGACTGCATTTTTCCTATTAGATATGAAATGTATGCCCAGTGCAAATTTTCTTTACACTTATTTTACTTTTTTTTTTTCACAACACATTTAAGCTTACAGAAATAAAATAAGCAACTGTAGACGAACAGCATGTGTTAACTAAAAATATTGTAGATATTTCACGTTAGAACAGGCAGACTTAAGGAAGTGCCAAAAATATTCTACGTTATTCCTACTCAGTCACATCTTTCTTTGAAACTTTGACAGTTTCTTTTTATTATGATGACAATAAGACTGTGCAGTGCTTGATTTATTTAGCTCCCAGATACTTCTGTCCATTATTACTAGCAAATACACACCATGAATTACCATAGAAAAATCAAATATTAGTCGAAACCCAAAACTACTCTGTTCAGTTTCACAAAAGATGAATCCAAACCTGCATGTACAAAATATGGGTTTGCTATATGACAGATTTGCCCTGAGTTGTCTGTTTAGTCTTTTATTATTTGAAAAGATAATTTTATTCCATCTCAGAGATCAGCTGCTCATCTCCCTTTACTTCAACTTCTACTTCCAGTGCTGGCAGCTGCACCATTTGAGGCTACCAAGCCCTCGAAGAAGGCAACATCTCTAACTACCTCTCATTTTCCAGAGATGTTGTGCCACAGTTTTAGTGCAGAAGAGCACACTTTTCTGTGATGCTTGTAAGGTGCAGTGTAAGATGTTCTCTCAATCAGATTGACCTTACGATGCAGCACTGCCCTCTCCTCCAACTTGTGAATATATTAGCCACATTCAATTGAGTCTGACATAAGGGAGCTGCCTTAAATATATTAAATTCTTATAAGTTGCATTAAAAAATAGGTGGCTGAGTAGATCATCACATTAAAATTTATAATGACAAACCCTACTTAGTCAAGTCATAGCAGTAAGGCAGTAAGCCTGCACGCTATAGTTTGTAACTATACATAGGTGCTGCTGTTTTCCTCCTCATTCAGAGCAGAGGGTACAGTAGAGACAAACTAAAAAATGAAGGGAATGTGTGACAAATCCATGGAAAACCTACTGATGTTAGTTCTGCTCCTCATGAAACAGCTTGGGTTCACTTCTACCAGCCAGCTCCAATAACAGTAATAATAAAATTAAAAAATAATAATAATTTTTAAAAGTCAAACCAAAATCAGTCTGTTGGAGTCAAGATGAGATTTGTCATTCTATGAGTTTTTGTTTGGACTGTCTCCTTTCCATCTGTGCCCAATGTATTCATTGCACAATTTCTGGGATTGTGTCTGTCTGTACATTTGTAACTCTGCTGCTGTCAGGGAACACTTTTTTGTTCCACAGTATACCATTATAACAGTTAGTGCATGAGTCCTTGTGCACAACCGGGTCTTCTAGACAAAACAATCCAAAAATCCCCTTTACTTTATTTGTGGCAGTGAGACAAATAGGTTTATGATGATCTAATACATTCGGTTCTTCTTGTTCATTCGTTCACCACCTAAATTCTCCAGTTTAAATTCCTGCTGTCGGCCATAGCTGTGAAGACTTTTTTGTGTGTGTTTTTTTTTGTTTGTTTCCAGTGGCAGGAATGCTTTGCCTCTCCAATTGGGATGAGACACAGCAGTCAGGTGTGGTAGTTGATTACTGCACCTTTGTTTCATTTGAAAAAGGTAGAATGGTGGGTTGTGTCTCTAAAGATGCTGACTACAAAGATTATCCAGAGCTCATTTAATGACCATGGAAACAAGTGTTTATTGAGACAGACTTTGATAAACTGGCTGAAGCTGAAACCCACAAGGACGATTATATTGTTTGAAGGATGAGTGACTGAGCTACACTGATAAAAGAAAACAAAAGGATTATAATCAGCAGTCTACTAACTACAAACAAAGCTGCATGTTAAAAAGGGAACGCCATTACACGTCCTAAAACCAACTGAGATGAACCACTGCAGAGTTTGTTCCTAGTTTGTTCCTCACAGGAAAAAGCTTGTGAATCAAAGTTGTGCCGCGCCATTGCAAAGATGACAACTTTTTAGCACCAGTGACTGCAGCAGCAATAAATCCCAGGTCTATTAAGATATTTCAGCCCTGCTATTCAGAGTGATTTGATCTCTGCTACTCCTTGCAGCAATGTGTGTACACAGACATTCCACTCAGGTATACCGCAGAGGCTGGTGAATCTCCATCCCTGTACCTCTTCAAGACTTGCCATTTCTTGACACAAAATCACAGCTGACCTGACCTAGTGCTGAAAATAGTTTTGCATCTATTTGTCAAATCACACAGCAAAGAACAACATGTATGTCATCAGCCTGAGTCAGTTCTAGTTCTGGCAAAGTAAAAATTACATATATATATATATACCACAAAAGACCATTTCTGATGGGCAGGTCAACCAGCACTCTCCTCCCCAAATAATTTTTTTCCAGACTATCATATACAAGTCTGACACAATTCACTTGTATAAGGTTTGAGGTCTCTTTCCTCTGCACTTTTTTCAAAAAATACAATTCACCTCACTTAACACATAACTCATGCCAGCAAAGATCCTAACATAGTATTTAATCTAATGACAAAACTCTAAACTAAGTAGAGATCAAGGCAAGAGAGGGCCAAATGAGGGCACGCTTACTGCCAGTACTCAGGAAGATGGTCTGCTGGTCCACAGCAGTGGCTGGAAAAAGGTCACATGAAGCAAACGGCAATTTGGCACTCTGTATGTCAAAGTGCTCCAGTTCTGAGGCTAATGGCCACAGAAGCCAGCTGTGACAGAAGAAAGCCTCTAAGAGAAACATGAGCCCTTTGTGAAAAAAAAAGACAAAGTCACCTGAAGGAGAAGAGTTCCCTCGAACCAGTTAATAGGGCAGACTAAAGAGATCCTAATGAAAAAAAAAAAAAAAAAGCTTTTTTTTTTGACCATAAATCCTATATTTTCATCAAGGCAGTGATGCTTGGAATAATGGCAGCAAGTTACAAAAAGAAAAAACAGGAGAGGACAGGTCTGTAAGCAGTGAAAAAGTATTCAGAGTCAAATGCAGAATTTAGAAATGTACTTTCCAAGGAAAATATATATTGTTTCAGAGCCAAATGAATTTCTGTCACACTTATGCATCAATGCACAGGCTCTGTCCCTTGATTTTTGTTATCCTGAGGATGTTAAAACAGGACAGTACAGAGTACTGGTGTATTATTATATGTAAGCCTTCAATAGCAAAGCTTAATCCATATCACATTAATAAAGAAATTTAAAAACGTGATTAGTATTGTGTCCTAATTAGGAAATTGGACAGAGGGAAGGATTGGAAACGCTGTTCTGACTTCTGGTTAGGAAGATCAAGCATTTGGCTTATGAAGCTGATCACAAATAAGCACTGCATATAGTAAGCATTTGTTCACTTCAAGCCTTAAAAAAAAAAAAAAAACATCACAGAAGTGCTGGAAGAATCAGTGCCTGTAATATTTTTGGTCTTGTTAAAACCATCTGTTAAATGTAAATTATTTAATTTATTTAAAATTTGAAATCCACAGAATCCAGAGATGCTTTAGGGAAACAGCCAAGCCAGGTGCAGGGAGCCAAGCACAGCACTTAACACCAAGAAAGAAGATCTACTTCTGTCCCTCAGATGCTGGCTGTCATGCTGGTTCGGGTGAAAAGGTAAATGCCATGGCAAACAGTAGCAAAGAAGCCCACGCCTGATCTCAGAATTTGCTTCACTCTAGCAAAATGCCTTTCTCACAAGTGGCCAGGTGTACCATTAGGGAATAAAAAATACTTACTATTTCAGTCACCCTTAGCTCTTCAGATTTGGCTTTCTCTGTTTTAGCATATAAGTGTGCATGCACAGAGACTTTCTCAAGCACCTACCACTTGTCCTTTCAAGCATCCCTCTGAAGCACTGGTTTCAGCATAATCAGTTTTGCAGATTTCCCCTCATCTCATTCTCCATCTCTACAGGGATTCCTTTTGTGTATTCACAAAACACAGTATCAAAATATATCTGCCACTTCTTGAATATTTTACTGAAGTATCTCCTTTATTCTTCTGTACAGACAGATTTTTTTTCTAGCAGTCTAAAGGTTTGTTCAGTTATAGATATTGTCTTAGGCACTGCATAAATATTTCTCTGCTAAAACAGTTAGTCCATATGAAAATCACTTCAAACAGTCAAAGAGAAAGGACTTTTATGCAGTTCATTGACTATTGTTTTTATTATTTACTACCATTTCCCTGGTGCTCCGTCTTGGCACTGTCTATGCACATAAACCCTGTCTAGTATAATATATAGAGACTTTCTAAAGGTGGAGGGAAGGATCATCTCCTCTGGTCTTCCTTGGTGAAAGATTTATTTATTTTTGGCTTGTGTGGAGGTTTGTCCTTATTTCTTTAAAATAAATAAATAAATAAATAAACAAATAAAATTGAAAAATGAAGACACTCTTATGATGTGCTGTTGGTAACAATTCCCTATCCCTGATCATTTGCCCTCAGCCCAAACCCCTGCTTCTACTGTAACAGCACGTAAGCCACAGAGAGGAAGTTCTACTTCAAGAGACATTTTCTACACACATTTCTACACATTTTCTACACATTGTAGAAAATGACCATTTTCTACACACAACGCAGAGCTACTGTAGCTAACTGGAGATCTTGTCCATTTTTTGTTTGACCTCCTGCAAAAAGTGTCCTGCAGCTTCTGACACCTCATACTGGGAATTCAGAAGTTTTGAAGGTATCTGGGAAAGCTTCTCCTTATTCATGCTATGAACTCTCCTTCGCTAGAAACTGACTCTCATGTCTGACCGCTGTTCTAGCAGGGAATTTCATTGTCTGAAACTCGTGTCTGAGATGCAAACAATGTCATTTACTTTAACACGGATGAAGTTTGCTCTCTAGACTGGGAATATGGCACACTTATTAAGTCCCACAGAGACAGAAAGTCGTGAGCTCAGCACAACAGCAACAGGCAATCTTTTAGGTGGGATCATAGATTGTACCTATTCCCTGTAATTTTAAAAGCTGAGGGTCAGCTGATTATATCTAAATATTCTCCAGGTACAATGGCAAGTCAGCATTTTGTTTCCATTCCAAACTGACCTCTATCTGTCTTCTTATGTGGTAAAATAGCTAGGGAAAACATGCAGCAAGCAAAGCTCCACAAAGAACACTGATGATTTTCCATGATTCCACCTCATTAAGTGGGTAAATAGGAACAAAGGTGACAGAAGATGGTTCAGACACTTACTGGAGCACTGCTGATGTTTGCTAAGAAGATTCCCTTCAAAAACACAATGGAAAAAGTTTTCATTTGGACATGAATTGGAGTGTTTTGATTTCAGGTATTGCAACCATATGTTGACTGGCATGTTTTGTGCTTACCTAGTTATAACACAAAGCCTGACTTGAGAACATGAGCAAAACCCCTTCTTAAAATGTTATTAATATTTTAGATCAAACTTTACTTGCCTATAAAGGCACATTTTTAGCTGAGTCAAAAAGATGGATGTTGCTCTTTCTACTAAACAAAATAAAAACAATTAAGCAGGAAAACATCAAACTGAAGAAGTGGCTATGGCTTTTTGTCTCCATTCATTCCTGAAGCCTTAAAAATTCACAAAACTTCAAAGAATAGGAGGAGTAGGTATTTGAGAAAGAAAAAAAAAACTCTGTGAGGCTGACAGTGCTCTGGAGCTGGTTTTCCTTCTTTTTAAACCTTCACATTAGCCAACTCAACATCTCATCTGCTACCTTCTCATTCCTTATTTTTATGCTTATCCAGTATTTCCAAGAAAATCAAGCATTGCTTTTAAAGAACTCTTCCTTGTCTAGCCACATGCTCAGGATTTATGTCTTACACAGCCTAGTCTATATTTCTAGCTCTTTTTTCATCATCCATTTATGTGCAAATACAAAAGTTTGTACTCAAAAAGAAAGTAGTAAAATTTTATTGGTGATATTCTAGCAGCTAGATGAAAAATGGGATGGAGTGAAGGACAATCCAATGTGCATGTTATTTTCTCAAGTCAGAGTGCTTTTCAGGTCTTGTGCTTTCTCTTTAGCTAACAGACCACAGACTAACATAAACCCTCAAAATCTTGTGCTGCAATTCACAGAAGTTACCAAAATCTCTCTTTAGCATAAACAAGAATTTAGGGGGAATTCTGTACCATCAGTGCTGTGCTACTTCCTTTCCTCTTCTCTTCCCAACCAGTCTGACTCTTGCTTTGCTTTATATATATACACAAATCTAAATTTCTGTTTTCTTAGTAGCACTCAACAGTAGATACTCGCAAACCGTCATTTAGCCTACATTAGTCAGGCTCGTACCATGACAATGAAATGGTATATTCCATAAAGAATATTCCCTTTCATGCCTGACACCAGTGTGGATACTTAAGACCAGAGTCTTAACTACTTGAACAGAAGAACGTGAAGTAGTACCGCCAAACACAGCAGCACACAGAGCATTTAACTTCAACAAAGAAAAGTTTTCCACAGAGTGACAGCAAACATAAAGTTATCAAGCATGGCGACAAGCTTTCCAACAGTTTTTGCACAGCTCCACATCCAAGACAGCCAAGACAGCAGCCTAGATGCAGACCTCGAACTAAAGCTGCAGATTCAGACAAACAAGCTTACTATTTATTTATCGCATGCTGTTATTATTGTTGTAGGGTTTTGCTGTTTTTAAAGAACTTTCGCACCTTTTCTATCTACAAAAAGCATCACAAAAGCTCAAAACCTTTGTGTGTATGTCTTTAATTAACTCATTAATTAAATCATTGGTCTGATTTAAAACAAAAACAAACTTTGTTCACCAAAAGTCTTTTTGTAAGGGAAGTTTCCTTTTTTGCCAGCAGGATCCTCTGCTCTTCCTTAAAGATAGTTGTCATTAAAAGAGAAGATGTGCTTCGCCACACACATGCTGCCCTTCCATTTATCATCCGTTTCCCATTCAATCAAGTGTTGAGAACAAGCATCTGAGCAGAGGATGTGTTGATTCTGCATGGTACAAAGATGAGGATTCAAGTGAAAGCAATAAAATAAGGCCCACAGTTTTCTGTATTACAAACACAAAAAATACACAGTCAAAGCCAACAAAAAGTTCTTTAAAAAAATAAAAATCTCTTTTTTTCTTATTGTTCTTTAGTATATCTAAATAATATTTTTAGAGGTGGAAAGGGCAAGAAGTATAGATTTTGCACAGAAATAATCAAAGTGAGCTCAAGCACTAAAATAATGTTGACATTGGTGAGAAATAAAAAATGTTTGCTCTTTGGGATCTGAAATATTTTAAAAGAACCTGCCTCAATTCTGATCCAGCTTCTGATATTGATTTAGACATGCCAGATACAAATATCAATAAACACAGTTAATACTGCCTCAGGGGGATGTCAGAGGGAGATCAGCTTCTAAAACAGAGCATTTATAACAGCAGCATTTCCCAGTGGAAGGTTCTTTTTTTTTTTTTTTCCTGACACACACCCATTTAAAGCACAGAATATATTAAAAAATAATCAGAATAAATACCTTATTAGAAAAAAGAAAAAAAGGCCTATTATATGAAATCTGAATTTTCTTCTGCACTATTTGGAATCACATACTGAAAATATGTCTAAGATCAATTTCAAATAATGCAGCCATCACCAAAATAATACCATACTTATACAGGTCATACTGTATAAATAAAAAAGCAATATTCTCTTCTTTTCCTACTGCGAGTTATAGACAAAATTTTCAATACTTAGATAAGCCCCAGTAGAATTACCACTGGAGAAATCCATACCACTCGATCATAGTTAAAGACTACTCTTTCCTAGCTCTTTCCCAATTCAGTTCTGAGTCCAGCAGAGGAACTGATTTATGTTCCCACAGTTGCATTTGGAGAAAGCTGACTTCCTTGGCTGCAAAGGGCCCAGCCAGGGTGCCTGCTGCAGGAACCCGCAGTCGGAGTTCAGAACTGAGGCACTGTGAATATTCTTTGTCTATACACACAGCAAAACACAAGATAACCTCATGGCACAGTTTGATATAATGAACCATGGTAAAAACCCAGGGCAAGCAGATACAAATGCATCGCTGTATTGGTTGGCTAGTTAAATTCCATCACACCACTCTCTCACTGCCTCTCCTTAAAGGAACTGGAGGAGAAAATATGATTAAAAAGGACTCAATAGTTGAAAGAAAGAACAGGAAGATTAATATAATTTGTTCCATATGGCTTAACGACTAGAACGGAGAGAAGCTAAAAGCAAGCCAAAAAAACCTTCCCCCCATCCACCCTTTTGTACCTCCTTCCGCCAAGCAGTGCAAGGGACTGGGGGGCTCCAGTCAATCCCTAACGCTCGGTCTCCCCTGCTCCTTCACGGTCATGCTCTGCCACTGCTCCAAGCGGGGTCCCTTCCACAGGCAGCAGCTCTTCAGGAACTGCTCCCACACGGCTCCGTCCCACGGGGTCCATCCATCCATCCCCCAGGAGCAAACTGCTCCAGCACGGGTCCCCCATGGCTGGGCGGCAGCTCCCCCCAGATCCCCTGCTCCTGTGGGGGCTCTCCATGGGCCGCAGCCTCCTCCAGGCCACATCCACCTGCTCCACCGGGGGCTCCTCCACCCACGGGGGGGGCTGCAGCGTGGAGATCTGCTCCGTGTGGGACCCATGAGCTGCAGGGGGACAGCCTGCTCCACCGGGGGCCTCTCCCTGCACAGCCCGCAGGGGAACTGCTGCTGCCTGCCTGCAGCACCTCCTGCCCTCCTGCTGCACTCACCTGGGGGGCTGCAGGGCTGCTTCTCCTCTCTTTCTCCCTGTGAAGCAGCTTTTTTGTTGTTATTTTTTTTCTCCTTTCTTAAATACGCTCTCACAGAGGAACAAACGACATAGTTTCTTGGCTTGGCTCTGGCCAGCAGTGGAGCCCTTATCTAACATGGGGCAGCTTCTAGATTCTTCTCACAGAAGCCACCCCTATGGCCCCCTGCTACCAAAATCTTGCCACGTAAACCCACCAGAGCAACTCTTTCGGCGAAGAAATTTTTCGCAATAACCAACCGAAACCTCCCCTGGTACAACTTAAGGGTTTTTGTTCTTGTCTTGTCACTTGGGGCTTGGGAGAAGAGAACGATCCCCACCTCTCTGGAGCCTCCTTTAAGCTTACTGTAGAGCACAGGAAGGTCTCCCCTGAGCCTCCTTTTCTCCAGGCTGAACAACCCCAGCTCCCTCAGCCGCTCCTCACCAGACTTGTTCTCTAAACCCTTAACAAGCTTCAGAGCCCTTCTCCGCACACGCTCCAGCACCTCGAGGTCTTCGCTGAACACAGTGCTCGAGGTGCGGCCTCACCAGAGCCGAGCACAGAGGGACAACCGCTTCCCTAGTCCTGATGGCCACTCTAGTTCTGATACAAGCCAGGTGTAGAGATATTTACATACATACATATTGTCCTGGTTTCAGTTAAAACAGAATTAATTTTCTTCCTAGTAGCTGGTGGAATGCTGTGTTTTGGCTTAGGATGAGAAGAGTGCTGATAACACCCCGATGTTTTAATTGTTGCAGAGCAGTGCTTATACCAAGCCAAGGACACCTCAGACTTTTGCTCTGTCCTGCCAACAGGCAGGCTGGGGGTGCAGTAAGAGCTGGGAGGGGACAGACCCAGGACAGGTGACCCAAACTAGCCAAAGGGGTATTCCATACCATCTGACGTCATGCTAAACAATATATAGGGGTGGCTAGCCGGGGGAAGGGGGCCGGACTGCTCGGGGTTAGGCTGGGCATCGGTCAGCGGGTGGTGAGCAATTGCATTGTGCATCACTTGTTTGTACATATTATTATTATTTTCCTATTATCACCATTGTAACATTATTGTTATTATTGTTATTATTATTTTGTTATTATTATTTTCCTGTCTTATTAAACTGTCTTTATCTCAACTCACGGGCTTCACTTTCCATTTCTCTCCCCCGTCCCAGAGAGGGAGGGGGGAGGGTGAGCGAACGGCTGCGTGGTGTTTAGCTGTCAGCCGGGTTAAACCACGACAGTCTTTTTGGCGCCCAACGTGGGGCCCGAAAGGTTGAGATAACGGCAGATCTGACCACAGTGTGTTAAACTAAAATTTGTGTAAGTATTAGACCTGCTTAATAGTCACTTGTCATAATGCTGATTGCTTTAATCTCAACTCTGCTGCGCCTGTTTTCCAAATTGAGTATTATAGTACATTATTTTCCGTATTTGCTCTCTGTCATGTTGTTTATCCTCTCCGGGCCCTGGTTTCAGATCATTATGGTACTGAGTGTTGTAGCAATGGCTTATGAGACGATGAGATATCTGGTCATGACTCTAACTTGGTATTTGTACTCAGTAACATCGTCGACTCTGTATTTTGGAAACTGTATCTTGGAAACTATTAGCAATTACACCTATTGTTTTTTTCCGTTAGGGAGTCAATCTGTGGAGGGGAAAGGGGAAGATATTTTTTCTTACTTGATTACTCTCCCTTTCTCCTTCACCACCCCTGTATCCTCCTGGATCACTATGCCTTCCTCCTTCACCACCCTCTTACCCTCCGAGCTTGCTACAATAGCTCTCCAAGATATTGAATATCCTTGGGATACTCAGACCAGCATAGTCTTGTTGTTCTGCCTCCTGAATGTACTTCAGGTTCTGCTTAAAGTTAAACAACTACTTAGGAAGCTCATCTGGAGATCTGCCCGGAGGCAGTATAGTTGTGGGTGGCAGGGAGTATGGGAGGATATGGGCAGGCATCTAGAGCAGTTGGCACCCCCAGTGTTTTGGAAATTCACCCCTGAACAACTGCAAAATCCTCAAAAACTGGCAGAATGCTTGAGAAAAAGGTGTCATGATTCTGGCAGTTCCAAAGTAACACAAATCATTGTAACATGCTGGGGCCTGGCTCATGCCTATCGAGCTGCCATTGATACTGCTATCAACTTAGTGACAGACCCTGTGGCCACGCCAAGCCCTGTGACAGATCCAACGGCCACTGTGACCCCTACGGTGGACTCTGCAGCCGCTCCAGTCCCAGCTCCTGCAGCCGCTCCAGTCCCAGCTCCTGCAGATGCTCCAGTTCCAGCTCCTGCAGCCGCTCCAGTCCCAGCTCCTGCAGCCACTTCAGTCCCAGTTCCTGCAGATGCTCCAGTCCCAGTTCCTGCAGATGCTCCAGTCCCAGCTCCTGCAGCCACTCCAGTCCCAGCTCCTGCAGCCGCTCCAGTCCCAGCTCCTGCAGCCGCTCCAGTCCTAGCTCCTGCAGCTGCTTCAGTCCCAGCTCCTGCAGCCGCTCCAGCCCCAGCTCCTGCAGCCGCTCCAGTCCCAGCTCCTGCAGCTGCTCAAGTTCCAGCTCCTGCAGCCGCTCCAGTTCCAGCTCCTGCTGCTACTCCAGTCCCAGCTCCTGCAACTGCTCCAACTCCAGTTCCTGCAGCTGCTCCAGCTCCTGCAGCCGCTCCAGCTCCTGTGGCTGGGTCAGAGAAAAGAGCTGTAGCAGTGCAAGTTGACCCTGCAGAGGGTATTCCAACCTCTGTGGCAGACCCTGTAACAAGGTCAGAGAAACGAGCAGTAGCAGTGCAAGCTGCCCCTGTAGAGAAGGTGAAAAAATGGTATAGAGATTCAGGTCATTTAGAACGCAGAGAGTCTTCTGCCAAATCTAGGTATAGAGACGACGGAGACGACGACGACGCTGGGCCATCAAGGGTTCAGGAGGAGGAAGATGAGGATGCCGAAAAATCAACAGTAACTACCCGAAGCCTAAACGAGCGTGAGTTACGAGATGTGCGAAAAGATTTTGGTCGCTGTATAGGTGAGCAGCTTGTCACCTGGCTGCTCCGATGCTGGGACTCTGGAGCCAATTGTGTGGAATTAGACGGCAGGGAAGCCAAGCGACTGGGATCCCTTGCTAGAGACGCAGGCATTGACAAAGCAATTGCAGATGGAGCACAATCTCACAGCCTCTGGAGGCGTCTCCTCTCAGCTGTGAGGGAAAGGTATCCCTTCAAGGAAGAACTTTTATGTCTACCAGGCAAGTGGACCACTATGGAGAAGGGAATCCAGTACCTGAGGGAATTAGCCGTACGGGAAGTGATTTATGAGGATCCAGACCTCAGACAAACATCCAAAGATCCAGATGAAGTCAGGTGTACATGACCCATGTGGCGGAAGTTTGTACGGAGTGCACCATCATCATATGCCAGCTCATTGGCAATAATGGCCTGGAAAGAGGATGAGGAACCCACAGTGGATGAAGTGGCTAAACAACTCCGACAGTACGAAGAAAGTCTCTCCTCTTCCTTACAGGCCTGCGTCTCAGCTGTGGAGAAACTTTCTGAAAAGGTTCACCAACTTGAAGAGAATCTATCATCCTCCCCACCTGAACCAACCAGTGCCCACCGACCAAAGGAGAACACTTGGGAGAAACTTTCTGAAAAGGTTCACCAACTTGAAGAGAGATTATTCTCCTCCATACCTGTACAGAGCAGTGTCTCAGCTATCAGGGGTAGGCGTTCATCCACACAAGGAAGACGATATGGTGGGTACTCACCCCGTGCCACCCTGTGGTTTTACTTACGAGACCATGGAGAGGACATGAGAAAATGGGATGGAAAATCTACTGCGACCCTAGAGGCACGGGTACCTGAGTTCCAAAAGAAAACAATCAAGAAAAAGGGATTCTCTGAAAAGTTTGCTGCTCCAACTTCCAGCAGACAGTCCTTCAAACACAGAAATGAAGAAGATTCTGACCAGGATTAGGGGGGCCCTGCCTCCAGCCAGGGGGAGGAAAGGGACAATCGAGTTTATTGGACTGTGTGGATTCGATGGCCTGGCACGTCAGACGCACAGAAGTATAAGGCTTTAGTAGACACCGGTGCACAATGTACTATAATGCCATCGAGATATAAAGGACCAGAGCCCATCTATATTTGTGGAGTGACAGGCGGATCTCAGCAGTTGACTGTATTGGAGGCTGAAGTGAGTCTGACTGGGAATGAGTGGGAAAAGCACCGCATTGTGACTGGCCCGGATGCTCCATGTATCCTTGGCATAGACTATCTTAGAAGAGGATATTGCAAGGACCCAAAAGGGTTCCGGTGGGCTTTTGGTATAGCTGCCTTAGAGACAGAAGGCATTAAAAAATTATCTACCTTGCCTGGTCTCTCAGAGGACCCCTCTGTTGTGGGGTTGCTGAGGGTCGAAGAACAGCAAGTGCCAATCGCTACCACAACTGTGCACCGGCGGCAATATCGCACTAACCGAGACTCCCTGATTCCCATCCATAAGCTAATTCGTCAATTGGAGAGCCAAGGAGTGATCAGCAAGACTCATTCACCTTTCAATAGTCCCATATGGCCAGTGCGAAAGTCTAATGGCGAGTGGAGACTAACAGTGGACTATCGTGGCCTGAACGAAGTGACGCCATAACTGAGTGCTGCAGTGCCGGACATGCTGGAACTTCAGTACGAACTTGAATCGAAGGCAGCCAAGTGGTACGCCACAATTGATATCGCTAATGCATTTTTTTCCATCCCTCTAGCAGCAGAGTGCAGGCCACAATTTGCCTTCACTTGGAGGGGAGTCCAATATACTTGGAATCGGCTGCCCCAGGGGTGGAAACACAGCCCTACCATTTGCCATGGGCTGATCCAGTCTGCGCTAGAGCAGGGGGAAGCTCCTGAACACCTGCAGTACATCGATGACATTATTGTGTGGGGTGACACAGCAGAGGAAGTTTTTGAGAAAGGGAAGAAAATAGTCCAAATCCTTCTGAAAGCTGGTTTTGCCATAAAACAAAATAAAGTCAAAGGACCTGCACGAGAGATCCAGTTTTTAGGAATAAAATGGCAAGATGGACGTCGTCAAATCCCAATGGATGTGATCAACAAAATAACAGCTATGTCTCCACCAACTAACAAAAAAGAAACACAGACTTTCTTAGGTGTTGTGGGGTTTTGGAGAATGCACATCCCAAATTACAGTCTGATTGTAAACCCGCTCTACCAAGTAACCCGTAAGAAGAATGAGTTTGAATGGGGCCCTGAACAACGACAAGCGTTTGAACAAATCAAGCAGGAAATAGTCCATGCAGTAGCCCTTGGGCCAGTTCGAACAGGACCAGATGTAAAGAATGTGCTCTACACTGCAGCCGGGGAGAACGGCCCCACCTGGAGCCTCTGGCAGAAAGAACCTGGGGAAACTCGAGGTCGGCCCCTGGGGTTTTGGAGTCGGGGATACAGAGGATCTGAGGCCCGCTATACTCCAACTGAAAAGGAGATATTGGCAGCATATGAAGGAGTTCGATCTGCTTCGGAGGTGGTCGGTACTGAAGCGCAGCTCCTCCTAGCACCCCGATTGCCAGTACTAGGCTGGATGTTCAAGGGAAGAGTCTCTTCTACGCATCATGCAACTGATGCTACGTGGAGCAAGTGGGTTGCACTGATTACTCAACGGGCTCGAATAGGAAACCCCAGTCGCCCAGGAATATTGGAAGTGATTATGGACTGGCCAGAAGGCAAATACTTTGGGATGTCATCCGAGGAGGAGGTGGGTCGTGCTGAAGAAGCCCCACTGTACAACCAGTTACCAGAGAATGAAAAGAAATATGCCCTGTTCACTGATGGGTCCTGTCGTATTGTGGGGAAGCATCGGAGATGGAAGGCTGCTGTATGGAGCCCTACACGACGAGTTGCAGAAGCTGCTGAGGGAGAAGGTGAATCGAGTCAGTTTGCAGAAGTGAAGGCCATTCAGCTGGCTTTAGACATTGCTGAACGAGAAAAATGGCCAGTTCTCTATCTCTACACCGATTCATGGATGGTAGCAAATGCCCTGTGGGGATGGTTACAGCAATGGAAGCAAAACAACTGGCAGCGTAGGGGCAAACCCATCTGGGCTGCTGCTTTGTGGCAAGACATTGCTGCTCGGGTAGAGAACCTGGCTGTGAAAGTACGTCACGTAGATGCTCATGTGCCCAAGAATCGGGCTACTGAAGAACATCAAAACAACCAGCAGGTGGATCAGGCTGCTAAGATTGAAGTAGCTCAGGTGGACCTGGATTGGCAGCATAAAGGTGAATTATTTATAGCCCGATGGGCCCATGACACCTCAGGCCATCAAGGTAGAGATGCAACATACAGATGGGCTCGTGATCGAGGGGTGGACCTGACCATGGACGCTATAGCACAGGTTATTCATGACTGTGAAACATGTGCTGCAATCAAACAAGCCAAACGGTCAAAGCCTCTTTGGTATGGAGGACGATGGCTGAAATATAAATATGGAGAGGCCTGGCAGATTGATTACATCACACTCCCTCAAACTCGCAATGGCAAGCGCCACGTACTTACAATGGTGGAAGCAACCACCGGATGGCTGGAAACATACCCTGTGCCTCATGCCACCGCCCGGAACACTATCCTGGGCCTTGAAAAGCAAGTCCTATGGCGACATGGTACCCCAGAAAGAATAGAGTCAGACAATGGAACTCACTTCCGAAACAACCTTATAGACACTTGGGCCAAAGAACATGGTATTGAGTGGGTGTATCACATCCCCTATCATGCACCAGCCTCTGGGAAAGTTGAACGATACAACGGACTGTTAAAGACTACATTGAAAGCAATGGGCGCTGGAACATTCAAAAATTGGGATACGCATTTGGCAAAGGCCACCTGGTTAGTCAATACTAGGGGATCTGCCAACCGAGCTGGACCTGCCCAATCAAACCTGTTACGTACTGTAGATGGGGATAAAGTTCCTGTAGTGCATGTAAGAAATATGCTGGGTAAAACAGTCTGGGCTACTCCTGCCTCAGGAAAAGGCAAACCTATTCGTGGAATTGTTTTCGCTCAGGGACCTGGATACACTTGGTGGGTGATGCAAAAGAACGGAGAGGTCCGGTGTGTACCTCAAGGAGATTTAATACTGGGTGAGAATAGCCCATGAACTGAATTGTACCATGTTAATTACTATATAATACTGTATGTTATCACTACTATGACTACTATAGGTGACTAATTAGAATGTATGGAAAAGAGTGTAACCTGAGCATGACATAAATGGTATGGAATAAGGGGTGGATAGATGTCCTGGTTTCAGTTAAAACAGAATTAATTTTCTTCCTAGTAGCTGGTGGAATGCTGTGTTTTGGCTTAGGATGAGAAGAGTGCTGATAACACCCCGATGTTTTAATTGTTGCAGAGCAGTGCTTATACCAAGCCAAGGACACCTTGCAGCACTAGTACATGTTCCTTGGAAAACTGGTCAAACTCTCTTCAAAGCCCGTAAATTGATGGTTTCCTCTAACAGGCACTGACGCTTCAGCTGGATCCTCTAAATCCCATTTTACTGCTTCTGCTTCCTGAGCAGGTGACAGAAACTCCTAACCGGAGAGCAGAGGAGTTGTAGTTCTGTATACAGGAAATATTTGGAAGTTTGGAAGATGCTTCCCTTGCTCAGCTGCCATCCCTACGTTAATCAATCACCCGATCTTTTGCCTTCCAGCAAAAGTCTTGATGCAGTTCTTAAGGAAAGTTATTTCTGAAAATCCTCAGCCACCTCTGTGCACGCCAAACCTTTCATGGCACTGTGCAAGGCGCGGATGGCAGCGATAAATCAGGTTGTGGAATGAATGGCAACGTGTGGGGAGGGAATTTTCAGGTGGCTTCGCGCTGTTTCACAGGTCCCTGAATTAGAGGTAATGAGGAAACAAGCGGTAGAAACAAAACCTTGAGCAAGGCTGAGATCAAGAATTGGCTACAGTGTTAAAGAGGACCTTTGGGCAGTGGGCAATTGCTGGCTGGCTCCAGGCGCATGTCTGAGGGTCTCTGACCAACTCTATGATAGATTCGGGCGCGTGGACAGCACGTGGGGCTAAGGGGAGAGGACATGTAGGAGTGAAAAAGGGCAATAAACGCCTCCTGTTCAAGAGCCATCAGGAGTCTGTGTCTTGCATCCCTTCAGCAACACAAATATTTGGCTCCAGATCCAAAATGTCATGTATTTGACAGTTTTATTTATGGAAGCATTCCCCACCCCTCCCATCCCCTCTTTTCCCTCCCCTCCCCTCCCCACCCCTCCCCTCCTTTCCCTCCCCTTCCCTCCCCACTCCCCCCTCCCCTCCCTTCCCCTGTGCTCCCTGTCCCTACACACTGCTACACTCCCCTCCCCTATACTATCCTACACACCCCTACACTCCCCTCCCCTATACTACCCTACACTCCCCTTCGCTACACTACCGTACATTACGCTATGCTCCCCTCCCCTATGCTCCCCTCCCCTATGCTCCCCTCCCCTACGCTCTCCTACACTCCCCTCCCCTATCCTACCCTACACTCCCCTAAACTCCGCTCCCCTACACTACCCTATACTCTCCTACACTACACTCCCCTCCCCTCTACTACGCTACACTACACTATGCTACACTACACTATGCTACACTACACTACACTACACTACACTACACTATCCTACCCTCCCCTAACCTCCCCTACACTATCTTCCCCTGCCCTGCCCTGCCCTGCCCTGCCCTCCCCTCCAATCCCCTCCCCTCCAATCCCCTCCCCTCCAATCCCCTCCCCTCCAATCCCCTCCCCTCCCCTCCCCTCCCCTCCCCTCCAATCCCCTCCCCTCCAATCCCCTCCCCTCCAATCCCATCCCCTCCAATCCCATCCCATCCCCTCCCCTCCCCTCCAATCCCACCCCCTCCAATCCCATCCCCTCCCTTCCCTTCCTTTTATTCCCTCCCCTTCCCTCCCCTCTTGTCTTCTTCTCTCCTCTCTTCTTTCTTTCAGGTAACTTCAGATCGCTTCAGTCGTTCTCATAGCTCCTATCCCTGGCTGATTCACGGGAACCCATCAGCAGCAACCAGAAGCGCTCCAGCTGCTGTGTCACTGGTCGAGCAACAGTCTCCAACTGGGAATCGCTGACTTCGTTCTGTGGCTCAGACAGGTGCCTTTCAGTTCCACTGTGGCCCGGACGTGTCTTCTTGCTGTGTCCCCACCTACATCGCAGTTCTGCTTAGAAGCAGCAGCAGGGTTTTGAAGTAGTCCCACTGCTTCCATTTTCAGTGGTTTAGCTTGGCTAGAAATGTGGTGGCTGCCTGTTGAAGACAACAAAGAGATTTGGGTTAGAAACAGCTAACTGAGTAGTTCCTTTGCACAAGGGCAAGGAATATTTACCCCTTCCTAATGGAGACTGCAGTGTCAGAGATAATGACGGGTCCTTCAGAGAGCTTTGAAATATCCCTTGGGGATGCTGAGTCCAGAGGACCGGAGTAAATCTGTCTGAAGCACACCATGGAAGCACTCTGAATTACTTCCTAGCATAGAAGCATGTGACCAATACGGCTTCAGCTGGTTTCAGTGTTCTTCTTCACCTAATACCTAAAGTAAGATAAGAGGTCTCAATGCAGATGGAAAGATTGAGAAATACAGAAATCACTGATGTGCTTTGAGAACTTCTAAGAACTGAGAACTAAATAAATCCAATGTTGTAACATTAAGGATTGGTTAGAAAAGTAAACGTTGAAAACAAGTAAAGGAGAAGGACAAGTAAGCTTTCTTCAAGTATCTGCTATATTTAAAGGATCTTTAAATAAGTAAATAAGTAATGAAATATATACGCAGAGAGAGAGAGAGAGAGAGAGATATACAGCAACCTAAGAAACTGCTGCGCAGGTTAGCTTCTTGCTCTCTTTTCTAAAAGTCCTAGTGAATACAGCATCTGTGTGCGTTACAAGCATTACCCTCAGTCCACCACAGGTACACACGAGAGGACAGCCTGCAGGTTCCGGAGGCAAAGAAACTGCTCTAGCTTGATGTGAAGAGCCAAGACAGAAGTTGCTGTTAGGGAAAAGATACACAGAGGGGATGAAAAACACGGAGTGTGCTTCCGACCTTCACAACTTCTAAGCAAGCGGAGATGAGGTTGTGGAAGAACCAAATGAGCTGTTGATCGAGAAGCAGCCTGAAGATTGTCCTTAACCAGGGCCTTGCATTCTTCGTTTTTAGAGCATTGCTTGCCTTCAAGTGCACGATCATGACTTTATTAACTTTCTACCACTACAGAAATGCACCAGATTCTTTCACAAAACTTACGGGTGGTAATTGGAAGTACTGGTCAGCATTCTCTGTTTCCGTCTTCATCCCAATTCTCTTTTGGCCTGTGAAGCTTTTCAGATCAGAGGAGAAGATCCGCTGTAATACGGAGTTTTGGATACTGCAAAGGAAACGAAGAATCGTGCTGACAACTCTTTTCAACCTCACCTGCAACCATCACAGAAGAGAATACTGAAAGAACGCCGCTTTATCATGGGAAGCATAAATTTGAGCATAGGTGTCCTCTAGCTGAAGCGAGGTGAAGCAGGTTCCAAACAAGGTGAAGGAGCACACCCGTGAGCATTTCCATAAAGCTGTGTTTTCAAACAAATGGTGTAAAGACTTAGATTTTATTACAAGTGAAGAATGAAAAAATAAAAAGAAAGAAAATTACCAGGACATACAGTTTTCCTCTAGCTTGCTTTGCTTCTTTCTGAATCTAGGGCTTTGATACTGCTGCCTCCTCAGCAACATCAGCAATTTCCTAGGAAAGCTGGTGTCCACCAGGTGAAATAGGAATGGGAAACCCTTCTTGCCACAACTTCACACTCACACCAGAGCTGGCAGGACAGGCCGATGGACAGAGAAGTGTCTGTAAGAGTGTTAGAAAACAGACTTTAGATTTCCGTCAACCCAGGGAAAATTACTTGCTCATCCCTTCAAACTGAACTCTAAGTAGAAGGAGGTGATCCCAAGCTGCATTCCTGACATCTATGCTGCAAAGTCATCAAATGCGCCATGTTACTGTACCAGCCTGTTATGAACAGAAACAGGAGTTTGAGGTTATGCTGTTGGAGTAGAATTAAGCTCCAAGAGTTAGTTAGTCTTTTGGTATGCTTTTGTCTGCGAGTGTTTTCACTGTTTCCCAGACAATGTCTCCAGCAAGCTGGCTGCTTGCTTCATTTGTTCTGTTCCGTTCTGTTTTGTTTGGTTTTCTCAGCAAGGGTTCTTAGAGAAATGAGATTAAAGTGATCATATTGTATGTCCATCCCTCCCTCCCCTTCGCTTGTCCAGAGCTTTTACCTTGTCCACCAGCTTGAATGAACTCGGTCATAGGCGCAGTTGTGTCCAAGCCATTGCTAGACATGTTGTGAAAACAGACAGCTAAGCAGTGGGGAGAGGACGTGCTGCTGTCTGCAGTGTGACCTCAACGCTTACCAAACAGTAGGGAATACACAGAGAAGGGCGTTAGGAAAACTTCAAGCCCCAGATACATTTTATGTTGAAACCATATTTCCCAAGATAACACTGAACACACCTGCATAATCAAAATGTATTCATTTCTTGGTTCATCCAACTCCTAGGTTTTAGTTTTAAAGAGTTTCTGTCTTGGCTTAAAGCACTCTTCCAATCTCTATTTGCAGTTACTATGATTCCCTGAAATAGCTAATCCCATTTTTTTCTTTGTACAGTCTCCCAGTCTCTTTGTTTTCCTCTCCCCAAGAAACTTAGAACTGCTCTCTTCATACTTGACAACTAGATATGGAGCCGTATCAGCCAGAAGGAAGTTCCCTTCACACTTTCTGCTTCTTAGGGTATCTGGACTCTTACCTTTACTCTTACTCGCCCTTCCTACATTAGCACAAAGCAAGCTGTTTTGGAGATCTGATGTCTTGTTTTCCAGAAGCTACCCTGAATCACCCTTACGAGAGCTGTCCCACGCTGCGAGCATAAGTCTTGCAGTCTGCCCAGATATTTGCCTTCTAAGTCGATAATCAAATCTGTCAAGTTAAGAACATGTAATTAATGGAAAGGAAATCCTTTTATTTTGATCCAAATTCCCTTTTTTTTTTTTTTTAATTTCTTGTTTTTCTTCTTTTTTTCTAGACCAAGAGTGAATGGTGGGAAACCAGCAAAACTCAGGTGAAAAATGGAATGAAAAATGTTAAGGTCAGGCAGCTTGCCCACTGCAATTGCTACCCTGAAAGCAGATGGAGTGCATCTTCATACACCACAGCCTGAGACACTACTCGACAGGCCAGCCCATGTGATGAAGTCCATTGCTGTCCTGAATTTGAACGTGACAGGGGGACTCTTAAGCCTCTTGTTTATGCTTTAGTACTTGCGGTCTATGGGAGGACCACAGCACACTCTTCTCTGTCTACCCTTATTTGTTGATTGTCTGTAGGGAGAAGAGAACGTGCAGAGGCCCTCACCCGTACATTGGGTCTGTTCTCACTCTGTGCAGCTACATCATTGAGCAAAGTACCAAACTTGATGCTTCTGTAAGGACTTGACACAAACTACAGAATACTAAAATGAAGCATTCACAACAAAACCACATTGTTTTCCCCAGCCAAGCATCACAACACTTACAGAAGGGCATGGGCCCTCTCTGTGCCCCTCAAGGGGAGATCCACAAATCCTCGTGTGGTTTCATCACATCCAGCACCCTTCTCTGTCCCTCCCAGCTAAACGTGCACAGAGGCAGCTGTTCCCAAAGTGCTGTGGTGACATAATTCAGTTCTGTTTCTGAAGTCATCACCACAGGCGCCTCGCAATGACAGTGCAACACTCTCTGTTGCTAATGCGTATGTCTCAGAAACAGCTAGAGAAGTACCACTATGCCCAAACTGACTTTAATTAGAGTAGTTCAAAAATTATTCCCTGCTCCCCTACATCTGTGGAAGGTGTGTGATAAATCTTTTCTTGAGAAAGGATTACAGACAAAAAGAGCTTGATTCTGATACGTTGCTCATACTTGTAGAGCAGTTCACCTTTTATTTCCATGTAAGAAAAAAGAAGGGGAAATCAACAATTCTCTTCCTCTGAGCTCGGAATATGAAAGAACCCCAATTATCCAGGAAGCCTTAATAAGGAAACGATGCATTTCTTGTTTCTTCGGAAAACTATCCTCCTCTCCACGGGCTGCATCTCCGATCCGGGGCCTGCTCCTGCGGGGGCTCTCCATGGGCCGCAGCCTCCTCCAGGCCACATCCACCTGCTCCACCGGGGGCTCCTCCACCCACGGGGGGGCTGCAGCGTGGAGATCTGCTCCGTGTGGGACCCATGGGCTGCAGGGGGACAGCCTGCTCCACCGGGGGCCTCTCCCTGCACAGCCCGCAGGGGAACTGCTGCTGCCTGCCTGGAGCACCTCCTGCCCTCCTGCTGCACTCACCTGGGGAGCTGCCTGGCCGCTTCTCTCTCCTCACTCTCCCAGGTGCTATTGCTTGGCATTTGTTTTCCCTTTTCTTAGATCTTGTCTCCCAGAGGCCCAACAGGATCTCTCCCTGTCTCATCTCTGGCCAGCAGCAGGTCCCTTTTGTAGCCAGCTGGAGCTGGCTCTGATCTGACATGTGGCAGCTTCTGGGCTCTGCTCACAGAGGCCACCCCTGCAGTCCCATCTTCTACCAAAACCTTGCCAGGTAAGCCCAAGACAGGTCAGCTCCATCTGACTTCAGCTACAAAATAACCCTCTTCCCTACAAAATGCTATTTTTACAGTCAATCGGTTGTGGCAATGTTGTGTGCTCTCCTCTCTTTCCACACTGTAAATGCAAACATTTTTAAATAATAGAAGAAAAAAAACCAACAACATCCCATGGAGACTGTCTCACTGACAAAGAAAGACAAGTATTTACTGAAAATTTCTTCAGAAAAATTCAACCAAACTCAAATTCTTGTAGAAGCCTGACATCATACCTTCATTTCTAACAATAGTTGAAAATTTTGAGTTAATTTGCTCAATAGACATTTTTTCAATAAATAGTATTTATACCACAAAATCTGATTAAATGTTATTAAAAATGTGTTTCAAGAGAAATGTGACTGAAAAGAAGTATGGAAGAGTACATTGACCATGTGATATTTTATTAGATTTTCTCATCTGGCATACAATTGCTCTGCAGATGTTTTCCATGCAGCTGAGATTCCCTCCACAAACCTCATGTGAAACAACCAGACATATTCTCACTCTGTCAGTAATTTTAAAACTACATTGGAGTTCTCAGCACAATTTTCTTCTAGGCTTAGCTATCCTGTGCCTTTTTTTTTCTTTCTTTTTTCTCCCACAGTCCACCTTCAAAGGAACGCTTCTTGACTTAGTTCAGCTGTTTGGTTTGTTTGTGAGTTCTGTTTTAGACTGTTAACAAAAGATTGTATCTGTTTTTAAAGGATCATGAAGCATTGATGTTGTCCTATGGGTAATGAAGTCCACTGATAGGCTCAGTGATGTCTTCGCTGATAGTCTACTGCCCCAAAATTTTCAGAGCCATATGTCCTTGGGAAGATCCTAGCTAGAACCACAATCTTATGGATGACAGGTCTAACAAAACCAATAGCTTGACTGACAGCAGTAAATTTGTGAACCAAATCTAGTGATCCTGACCAGAAAACCATTGTACAGTGATGTGTTAGTGATCCATATAGCAATTTTATCAAGCAGTCCAAGACCCATGCTGTGCAGGCTGTACTTCACAAATTCCTTGGCTGCAAGATAACTCACCCTTCTCACTTTATCAGAGCAGCCAGCAGACAGCTCCCACTCAGTACTGGCTATTACACTACCTATGTGGCCTTGCGTTTACTGAATAGTGCAGGTAGTTCTCATGATAGCGTCATTACTGTTTGACTGTAGACATGATAAATAGAGCTATTTCCATATAGGAAAATCTTATAATAGCTTGAATTACCAAAATGGGAGAATCTCTGCTGTCAAGGGGGCCTCCATGTTGAGCTGTGTGGAGGTCAGTGTCCTGTTCAATGCTACAATTCTTGGATTTCCAAAAGGGGCACAAGGTTATATATATTATTCACTGTTTACAGTGTTAGCTATAATAAATATAACTTTAGATGAATCTTTACCTACTTTCTTACTGAGGTCATAGCAGACAAGTATGACTTGGTGCAAAACACCAAACAGTTTAAATGTCTGGAAGATCAATGTCCGAGTACAAGATGTCAAGTTATCTTGATGGAACATCAAATAAATGGAGAAAAAGAGTATGGGAGTCTATCAAACTTTCTCTAAACCAAACTCATCACAGTCCAAGACTAGGAAAAAAAAATAAAATAAAATCTTGAAGTGACTGACATAAAGGTTTACTCTGATTTCCCACTTTTATTTGTTGCCTTTCATCCCAAAACACTCTTCCAAAAATGTCCTCCTCCCAGGCATGTTCCAAAAGCTTTATGTTTCTCCAGTCCCGTGTCTGCTGAGAATTTATCTCTACAGATATGAAACAGGCAGTTGTTTAAGTAAATCAGCAGTGTGTTTTATCATGTCAGCATTATTACACCAAACTATTGAGGACTTTGATAAAATTACCGTGCACACTAAATACCCCGAAGATTAACAAGGCCTAACAGTTTGGCTTGGCTGTAAGAAGACAAGACAAGGATTTCCTGTCACAAATAAAATTTCTGCATCCAGAGACTTTCTCTTCCTTCTTTCCACATTTACCTTCTCTTGACCTAATTTTGAATAATTTCTAAGGAGGAGAAACAGTGAACAGGCAGTGGTTGTTGACTCTTAACCACTCAATTTATCCAGATGATGCTTGAACATATCAGTAAATATTAACTATATTAAATAATCAGAACAGATTCAGTGCAGTGTCAAATGAGATATTATTATTAACAAAAAAAAAAATAGCTTAAGGCAACATGGAAGGTGATCTTTTATATCTTTTATTTCCAACTTTTCTTTTTTTTTTTTTTGGGGGAGGGGGAGAAGGCAGGGTGGGATGAGATGGAGTAGGGGTGGGGGTGAAATTTCACCAAATTCAAATTCACTAGATTTTTCAGCAACAGATCTAGTAATGATAGCTTGGTAAGAAAATGGTTTTAACAGAATGTTACCATTAACACTAAATTATTCTGAAGTACCCAGGAAATTTCACTTTCTTACAGACAGTTTAATTACTTGAGAAACTCATTGCAATATGTCACTGTCATGCTCATTTACACAGCTCTTCTTTCTTCTTGTTGCTGGTATAGATTTGCAAACAGCTATTCTGCAGATTTCTGAGATAGGAAAGGAGAGGTCAAAACTCTTCTCAATATAAAACAAACAAGCAAACAAACAAAAGAGCACAAAACCACAACCAGATTTCTCATACATAAAATTCTTTTGAGTGTTCACTTGCATGATTACAACCAATAAATGGTCACTTCTCCCTAATGAGGGGCATAATAAGAAACAATCTCAAGAAAGCAATGGAAAGCAGTCAAAGCATTCAACTGTATATTTGTGTTTGGTTGCTTGGTTTGATTTGGTTTTGGGGGTGTGTGCGTGTTGTGTTTTTTTTTTAAACAGGTAAATGCAAGAAACCTTCCCTCTTCCACAAGAAAACATTATCAACTTTCTGAATAAATTCGGTTCTTTAATTACAAATAAGATGTTTTCACGTTAACATCCTGCCAGTTTCTCAAGGGAAGCTTGTCTCAGAGGGAGGGGGGCAAAGGCCTTTTATTCACTGTCATAGTCCTAACTGTGCTTTGTGATCTTGGACACAGTTCAAATGCTCAGCCTGTGCAAAAGCAGTGACAGTGGAAAGTAAGTTGGAATGTAACAAAGATCTGAGAACAAAAAAAGGAAAACTAAACAGCTTGAAAGTTTCATGTCACTTCATCAGTCCAAGCTGTGACACCCCAATGCCTGTCTATATTGTCTTCATTTAATCCTACCATTTTCTATGTTTCCTTTTATTTTTTAAGCTACAAGACCAAAACTATTTTTAAGCTTTATACTAGATGATTCTCCAGTTCTATTTTACTCCTTGTTATTTGCAGTTTGAAGATGTGAGAGAAATTGCCTGTAAATGCCTGTGGCACCCTCTTAAAACAAACTTGTCTAAAATGTGATTACATGCATAAAGACATTTTTCAGCAGTTACAGAAAGGAAGCAATGTGCAAGCAATATGCCCTCGTGTGCCTTGACAGATTCTTCAAAATGCAGGTTTCAAAAAATGGCTGCAAAGTCTTTGGCATGATGAAAAAGCTTAGAAAAGCAAATATTGAAGAAAGCTGTAGAGGAAAAACCTACATACAGGAAACCTGGTAACAGCCAGCTAACAGCCACCATCTCAATATCATTCTAACTCCACCTTGTAATTTTGCCATAAAGTTCAGAGAGAGGCACCACCATGAATTTGTCCAGCTGAAGCTGCAGTGATCAATTGCAATTTCCTACAAACAGATAACACCTTACACTTAATCTAGTATAGAGAATCTAATTCTCTAGTATAGGTGCTGGAAACCTTTCAGTCAAACTTTTCCAAAAATATGTATAAGTGACAGTAGGACAGCTTTTCAAGCTCACAGTACAAAAGACAAAAAGCTTGGCAGTGGGGACAGTTAATATTCTAGTATTTCACATTATCCCATTTCATGAAACTATGCACTAATATATTTTTATTCCACTGGTGACAGAAAAGTTTCAAAATCTTGACATGTCACTATAGTGCCATTTTTTCCAGGTATCTCTAGTATCAAAAGTGTACCAAACTGATGTTCAGTTGCCAGTGATATTCCTGTTATTTCTGCTGGTATCTCTGCAACAGAATGTATCTGCAAACATCAAAAGGAAATGCTTTCTTATGGTGATGAAAAGAACTTAACATGGTAAAAACAAACATTATCAGTGTGATTATTGTTTGTGGTCCATACACCTTCTCAGGCAGAGAACTTTCTCAGTCTATTTAATGACAGTTATCAGAAACTTTGAAATCATTAACAATAAAAAGTTCATGAAAAAATGAACATTAAGGAAAACTGTCGGTGCTGAATTGCCCATGTGCAAAATTTTCATGACATTTAATATCATAGATAAGCAGAAACAAATATTATTAGGTATATCCAGCTTCAGCTGTTGTACAATACTTAAAAGGGAGATTTTTGTGCAGTTTGGCAAGAAAACATATAAGCAAAGAAACAGAGAAGAATAAATGCAAAACACTCTTCAGCTTTGACTTCAAATGTAACTGTGTTAAACCAAAGTAAATCCAGCAAGATATTTTTTCTCACACATTTTGTTATAGGAGAGCAAAACATAAACTTAATGGGTACATTCAATTATTCATGATAATTAAAAAGAGAATGAACTAGTGAGCTCACAACATAAATAGAATTGTCAAAGTGAAAAAAAGAAATAAAGCACAAACTGGCAAAATGCAAGTAAGGCACATGCATCTGTCAGAAAAAGTGTTATAAGCAGAAGGCAGAAAGACCAAGCCAAATGGGGAATAAACTGCTAAGTCAGTCAGACCAGTCAGACCCTGGAGGTTTAATAGACAGTAACCTTAGAGAACTGCAAGCCAGTAAAAGTATCACTCAAAAAATATATCAACCAGGGCTTCATTAAAATTCAAGGGGGAGGAGGAGGAAGTGGGGAGAAGGGAGGACACAGAGGTAGAGAAGGAGAGTTACATGGGGGCAGGAATTTCTAAGTAACATTCATATGGAACAATACATTTGTATTTGAAGTATGTTACTATTTCAAGCAAGATACACATGTGAGGTCTTAACAGCATTTTACTATTAGCATCCTAATTTAGGGCTTCTTGAAGATGAGGAGTATGAGCCACAGAGCACACAATCAACATACCTAGTATGTAGATACTACATTTTCACACATGCATCTCCTAAAAGTTATGGAGATGCTAAGAGCTGATAAAAATTACTTAGAGTTATGAAAATGCATATACTTCCTTTACCAAGATGTTTTTCAACTAACTAATCCTTGTCTCCAACCCCGTAAACTGGATTAAGGTTGTACTTAAGCTTCAGCTAACATTTCTATGAGATTTGCCAGCCAAATATCCTTCAGGTGCTTTTATGGAATGAAAAAATACAATAAAGGACAGTGTTTCCTTGCTGTTGTTTTGATATTTACATGTTCAGTAAAACAGAGTATGTGGACACTGTGAATGTTTTAATTTATGTGAAGGAGTTTTTCATCAATGATTTTTATCACTGCAGATTTTCTATTCCCACCAGAGAAAATGCCTCACTCCACAGGGAAAAAAAAAAAAAAAAAAAAAAAAAGAGGTGAACATAGCTATGGTAAAGTTATCCATGTAAGGTATGCAAAACTGAAAACAGTCGGGAACTAAGAAAGGCAATAAGTCGTGAAACAGATAGGGAAGAATATGCAACACCTCACTTTGGGGTGAAATGAGTTGTATCATAGACCAAACCAAACGAGATCAGAAGAAATCATGAAAGACGATCGGGAAAGTGTTAGTTACAATAGCATATCACAGAACTATTTGGACATACCACATTGGACGCAGTTATACGGAACTGTATAACTATCCCACCCACACACTGATATAGCACAGCACCAAACTGTAAAAGCTCCTGGCTAGCCAGCATTTTTACGGCAGAGTGTTTATGCCTATACAGCAGAATGGTTAACAGCAAGGGAATATAACGCCACTGTGGAAAACAAGTACCGAGCTGTTATAGATTTCAAACAGCAGGTGCTATCACAGTCTTCGAAATTGGCTGGGAAGAATGAAAGATTCATGTGAAGGTGAAGTCCACAGAACTGCACAGTTTGACTACAAAAGAGAAACACAAGAGGTCAAGAAGCAGCTTGTCTGACGGGAGCAACTCCTAAAACATTCACACTGAACACCAAGAAGAAAGGCACTATTCTCATGTTTTACTGCAACGGCTGCAGAAGTATGTCATGGCTTGTGGTCTTTTTAAACGTCAGGTAACCAAAACAAATACAAATAAGGTTATCTTAACAAACGCAAGCACCACACATAATTAACTGTAAGAAACCTTTCTTACATACAGGAATTTATAAATATTAATAAAACAAAATGAACAAACAAAAAGATTAAGCTGATTTGAAGAGGTGATACACTAACTCTAAATGTCTGAAGCCATTTTACACAAGTAGCCATGGGCATGAAGGGAAATTGCAATTTCAGGTGCTATTTCTTCTTCTGACAGAAGATGTATATGGGATCACTAACAGGAGTAAGGAAGTTAATAGCAGATGCTATTCTGATGGATGCATTTTGGTCAAGCTGTTGGGCTCAACACAGAGATAGCTGAAGTTTAGCAACCTGTGATCTGCAAGAGATTACACTAAATGATTCTTCTGCCCCCAAACGTACTGAAATTTCTTATTGCCTGTGTTGCACATACACTCTGCTGAAGTTCACCACTTTGCAGATGTAGAATTTGATTATTACAGATTGCAGTATCTTCCAAAAGAAAAGAAATCAGTAACAAACTCTATAGGACCTCTTACACATTCTCCTGCAAGTGAAGGAAATCTTTCTACAAGCACAAAACAGGATCTTATTTTATAAATTCTTAGGAGCATTTAAATATTGATGGCAATAGCAAGAGTCATTCAACAAATTATTTTCCTATTTCAGAATCAGCATGAGCAAATTAAATTGATTATATCATCACAGAAAATAAATTTGGAAATGTAGAACTACATCTCTGACTCATAATATTTGCAGTTATCAGATCAAAGAATAATCCTTGAGCTGTTTCGATCAGATATTTCTTTACATGTCATCAAGATTCACTCCAGTAGATGTGGCAAAATACATAATTAGGGCTTCTAAAATTTACAAGTGACCACTCATGAAAGACACGGGAAAAAATCAATTTCCCCTTTTTCTCTAGGATTCCAGCCCCTCCTCCCCAGGCAACATTAACATAGCTCTAGTTAAAACATCATTTCAAAACCTGGTAGCTGACATCCACTAGAGGATTGTACTGGGAACCCTGCAGAAGTCTTCAAGCAGTAAGTGATCTTCAATAGGCCTTGTCTGCTCTACTTATCCTTATGCATAAACCTTGAGAAACCCATATGTTAGCATAAGTAGCAGCTGAAAGGAGGTCTGCCAGAGTGCACTGTGCCAGCTTGTGCTGCGCACTGGTGGATGTTAAGGGATAACACGCCAATCTGTCCGAAGAAGATGCATGATTCTGTTTGTTGTTATTACAATGAAAGGCACAATGATATGCGAGGGAGGAGGAACTTCTCCATGAATGGGATTGGCCCAGCATGCTGTGGGAAAATCCACACAGCATCTACCCAATGCTGCACAGAACTGGGATTCCCAGGATCTGTAGGGACATAAGATTTATTTGCTGCCTAGATGCCTCTTTTTAATCTATCTTATTAAAACAGCTATTTTATGATGCCATTTGTTGTCAGGTCTTTCTTACTGAGATGCAGTAAGAATGCTGCACCATCTCTCTCTCCGCTCACCCCTCACCCCCCCATCACTCCCAGTGCAGAATAAAGATGCAGATGTTATTCACATACAGAAGTTCTACAAAAACAAACATCTTATCATTACTCGGCTTCTCAGGTGTCAGTACAGCAAGGGAGTACAACAGCAATGAACATGTTGCTTATCCATACAAACGAGGTTAAACTTAACTCCACACAGACCCTAGTATGTATATCTAACTGCAAGAACATAAGAAGATATTACCTTCTATTGTACATTAAATCCTTCTGCCAGAGATGACTGCTTTGTAACAGGAGTGATAGAAGTGCTGACTAAAGTGGGGACCATAACTTCTTCAAGAGGACTAGAGGACATTTACAGTTGCAATAACATCCCAAACACTGTAATATTTTTATTTTAGAGATCACACCTCAGAGCACTGAGAGATGGAGTTACAATGATCCCTTTTATACACTTTAAACAATAATGTGAAATAGCGATATGCCACCCACATACAAGTTTGTCAAATTGCTCATTGTCATGGAATTGATTTTACACACCTCTCACGTAGCAGTAATTAAGGATTTGTTAAATACTTTTACGGTGAATAGCAAGGTTAGATTGTATTGTATATTGTATTTAACAGCACTTAATCAGCATTTAATCATCAGCCAGTTTAACACAATAATTTCAACAGAATTTGTTACAATAGAAACAATGACAATTAACGGCTAGAGAATAGTAAGGTTCACCCAAGACTTACTGCAGGGTCCTGGGGTGGTTCTAAACCTGTTGCATGCTTCCAAAATACTCTCTAGAGTGAATTACTCACCCTGCACACTCATCAGCATTTGTCCATGGACAAGCTTGTTCCTCAAGGAGTCAACCTTGAGATGCACATCCCCTCAGGGGTACCCTGAGAGGCATCCCAGCTCAGGGGGAGATCGAGGGTGCAGCCTGCTGTGGTCCCTGGAGATCTCAAGGGGCTCTTTGCTTCGGACTACTATTTATAGGACCGTAAGATGATTGTTAGTCAGTACTTTTCCATCCTGCCTATGGTTCAGATAAGGCAATTTTGGTATTTTCCACTGACACTGCCTTCCAGAATGTACAGTTCTGATACTTGCCAGATAGGGCTTGTCCACGCTGCAGTGTTCAAGATGTGGTCAGGGTGTGCCTGTTTTTACTCACCCATTATGCTTGTTGTCTATTGACAAGGCTGGTATAACATTAGTTAATCTTGTACCAGAGCTGAGTTGGGGAAAAAGCTACTGCACCACAGACATCGAGGGTTACTGCCCACTGAGATCCATGGAGAGCTCAAATAAGCTTTTCTCCAGATGCTGTATTTATAAGATAAAGATATTGACTCATGGTCATACTTGGATTCCTTACCATGTTCTGGAACTGCTGTGCAAGGCATGGCCAAATTGAGGCATACTTTGGCTCATAAGCCTGAGCAAGACTTACATCAAGTGCAGGAGTAGAGTATACCCTCCACAGTCATAAAGTTCTCTAAGTAATGCTGCAGCTTTAGCTGTCCAGGAACATGGAGAACACCAATTGGCAGAAGTAGTTGTGCCAGAGAGACATACGACCACATTTTTTAAACAGCAGGAGAGCTTATGAATAACCCAAATTTCTTTAAATTTTAAAACTACAATAAAGCAATAAGAACAATGGCATACCAGTTTTTCTAGGTTTTATATCTGTACATAACTTTAGCAGCAACCGTACTGAAATACATTTTTCCTAATGTCACTTGGAAAGAACCATTGGAAATAATAAACAGAACACATTACGTATGCAAACAGCTGCCGATTACAGTTACCTATTAATCCTCTGTTTGATTTCAGGACTAAGATTCCCCTACAACTTCTAAATCTGTGACTGTCCACATAATTTCAGTAAGAATATTGCAGACTGTGTGCATGTACCACTCAGTAAAAATTAAAATTAAAATAAAAACAAAAACAAATACAAATAAAATAAAAATAAAATATACAAAAGGGTATAAAATACAGGGAAGGTTTTTCAAAACATGAAACTCAATTTCTAAAACTTCTCTTTTTATAACAGATGCAGGTTTTACCACCTAAGAACCACAGAAGAATATTTTGTAAAAAATTTTCCCTCATGATAGAGACATTTGCTAAATAGAAGCCTAAAGAAGCAGATCAGTCTTTGAAATTAAAACTGAAAACCATGCATGAATACAAATAATAAGTACAGATATGCAAACAACTTCATCATCTTACAACAGAAAAGAGAGCCTAGATGCCTCCTTATTATTTAACACAAAGACAGTGAGTGGGTTAGGAATGGAGGGAAGAATCTACCGATTTAGTCCACCTACACATGACAGTAAGTAGGAATTACTTATATTAATATGACTGGCAAAACATTACCTGGTTGTTTTGGTTTAACCCAGCAAGCAGCTAAGCACCACACTGCTGTTTGCTCACTCCGCAGTGGGATGGGGGAGATAATCCAGAAAGAAAAAAAATAACAACAAAAAAAGTAAAACTTTTGGGTTGAGATAAAGACAATTCAATAAGACAGAAAAAGAAAGGAAAATAATGATAATAATTCTAATAAAGGAATATACACAGCAAGTGATGCACAATGCAATTGCTCACCACTCACTCATTGATGCCCACCCAGATCCCAAGCAGCAGCCTCCGCCCCCTCCCCAGGTAACCCCCCAAGTTTTATTGTTCAGCACGATGCCATATGGTATGGAATATCCCTTTGGCTAGACTGGATCAGCTGTCCTGGCTGCCTTCCCTCCCAGATCCTGGTGCAACCCCAGACTCCTCACTGGCAGGGCAGCAGGAGAAACTGAAGTCCTTAACTCTGTGTATGCACTGCTCTGTAACAACTAAAACACTATCAACATTATTCTCATCTGAAATTCAAAACAGAGCACCATACCAGATACTAGGAAGAAAATTAACTCTATTCCAGACAAAACCAGGACACTGGTTCTCTTCAGACAGGAGCTGTTCATGAACTACTCATTAGTAATTGCAATTTTCAGGGCTGTGCTTTGAGATGAAAACTGCATTTCACAAGCAAAGGATGAGCAGCACAGACAGATGCAGAAGGGGTAGAGCAGAAAGCTGTGGATGGATCCCATCTGCTTTTCTTTTTTTTTTTTTTTTTCCCATCCCACACATCAGCCAGAGACCCCATTATGTCAGATATTTTAATCTTTTTTTTCTTAATTCTTTTAATTAATATTCTGAAGTACATTTAGAGCGAAGGCGTGCAGTAATATTAAACATAAGTCTAGATTTTTGGAAAGTTACTTTTTACAGCATTCTATTGTGTGTTTTTATAGGACTGTTCAGAAAACTGTCAGTTTCCTATTTCCCTGTTGACACATTGGCTTGTGTGATTTGTCACAAGGGTTGTCTGTGTCATATTATGTGACATAATACAAAGAAGCTGAGAAAATGAGATGTGACAAGCCAACTAATGCACTGAGCCAACAGGGAAATTTAAAAGCAGTGCATATCTTAGAACAGAGTTGATATCTCCCTTTTCCCTTCTCCATCCGTCCTGTCCCCCAAGCCCACACAGTTTCTCCTGCAACATGGTGAGGGTCAGTTCCTCATTACCTATGTTTAAGCAGCATATTTTCCTTCCAGCATTGACTGTGACAAATACGTATTTTCTCATAAGCTAGAATACAGGCAACTAATTTTTATTTAGTGCTGTCTGGAGTCTGAAATCATGTGTATAAAGCATCTTCCAAGAGTAAAGAAGTACACTGTGAAGAAAAAAGCAATATTCAGAGAAGATATATGAATAAAATTCCAGTCTGCAAGCAATAATAAACAAGGTTAGCTAGAGAAAACTGCAGTAACCATGGGCAACATAAAAGTAAAGATGCATCCTTTGCATAGGTAGTGTCTTTCAATAGCAGTAAATAATTTTATTATCAGGTTCATTTAGAATTGCAGTACTACAGCAGTATCTGTTTGCCCCTCCCTTATCACCCGATTCCTGTTGGCTCTGGTTTGCAAAGAAAAACAATGCAACAATTTCCCCATTATCAGTTGTCAACATTCCTGGAATTATAGAGAAACCTATTCTCCCAATACTGAACTCAGATAGTAGTTTGCAGCAACAGTATGAGACAATAAGTCTCTTTTTCACATAGCCTATTGTATGCTTTCATGACACTGGAATACTTCTAGGATATATATTCCAGATTTAGAAATATTATGCTAGAGTTAAAATATTCTTAGAGTAATTTCCATTAAATTTGAGAATTACAATTAATTGTGGGCAAAGCCTGAATTTTTGTTTAAAGCATTTGATCAAGCTGTACAAAGAAATTCTCAAAATATTTGGATGACCAATGGGACAATTTAGAGTTACTGTGCCTTAATAACCACAATATGAAGAATATTCTTTTCCATAATGGAAACAATATGGATTTATAAGAAATCATAAAACAGAATACAGGAATCTACGTACTCTCAGACTTCTATTTGATCAGCACCATATTTTTTTATTTTTTTTTTAGATTGGTTATTTACTGGTTGCTTCATAATAGTGTCATCTTTTTCCTATTTTAACTAGTGGTAAAACTGTGTATACTTTGGGAACATATGCAGAACATAACATTTTAATCACTTTTATTCTTCAGATTTAATGGATACAATCAAAAAAGCATAGTTAAAAAAAAAAAAAAAAAAACTCAAATCCCAAAGCAATGTCTTGATAGAAGCAATTTTAACCCATAGTGCAATAAAATCATACTTAAAAGTTTCTGTAAAAAGAATTAGGCAGTGCAGAATATCACTTAAAGTTCAGTATGTTTTAGACCTTTCCATTTAGATTCATTTTATTTACCTCTTTCTTTCTTATTGCAACCCTTGTAAAGCTACTGTAAAGTAGAACCCATTAATATTTGTATAAACATTTCCAGATTTCCTCACAGAAACTTCTACAGAGGTGTAAAATAAACATTATTTTGCTGATGTGTGATCTGTGAGGTGGCTGACTTTCATATCATCATTACAATCATACCTGAAACTTGGTACCAGCAGCCCTGTTACCTCAGGGCTGTCTAACTCTGTGGGGCTGGGACTCCACATATATATCCTGTGTTCCCAAACAGAGCATAAGTAACTGGGGCTAGATATATATGCACAGCATGGAAACTAAAAATAATAATAATAATAATAAAAAATGCTGGGACTCCTAAGTCTGGATAGGATAGGGTCACAGTTGGCCCCCCAGCACATGAAAGATGTGGACCTGATAGAGTGAGTTCAGAGGGCTACGAAGTCAGTCAAATATCTGGAGCACCTCTCTTGGGGCTGTTCAGCCTCGAGAAGAGAAGGCTCTGGGGAGACCTCATTTGCAGCCTTTCTGTACTTAAAGAAAGCTTTTAAAAAAGATGGAGAGTGACTTTTTACACAGGCAGATAGTGATAGGACAAGGGGAAGTGAATTTACAGTACAAGAGGATAGATTTAGGGTAGACATCAGGAAGAAGTTCTTCACTGTAAGGGTGGTGAGGCACTGGCACAGGTTGCCCACAGAAGCTGTGGATGCCCCATCCCTGGAAGTGTTCAAGCCAACTTGGGTGAGGCCCTGGGCAACCTGATCAGTGGGAGTTGTCCCTGCCCACGGCAGGAGGGTTGGAACCTGATGATCTTTTAGGTCCCTTCCAACCCAAGCCACTCTATGGTTCTATGACTGTGATCTACTAGATGTCTGTAATCAGTTCTTAATTTCTTATATTGCCTTACCTTGAGGAAAAAATCTGAAGTCTTAAATCATCCTATAAGAAACATAAATATTTCATCACAAATAAGGTGGCTTGCATGATTCTTGACCTTGTAGCAATTAATTTTGTACACATTGACCCCTGTGGAACTGTAAAAGCAACATGAAAGCATTTTGCTTTCTGCCCTATGCAAAGTATCTCTAAGCTGGTCACAGGAATCAGGTCTATGTGCTGAAGACATAATTCAAGGTTACTGAAATCTGAATCTCTTCCATTGGCTTTGCATTAGCTAGATAATTCTGCAGTCAATTATGCCATGCAAACCTTGTTAAGCTGCACTAAGAAAGTGACTGAGATTAGATCCTATATGGAGAGCAATCACAAAAATTATACTCAAAAGACACACTAGGTCCATATTTGCAAGTCAAATTACTTTTGCCATAGCGTACTAACCATCTTTCTTTCAAGCTAATCAATGCAAGAGACATGTCATGTCAAATCCTTTTATTTTTATACCCTCATTGCCCTTAAAGTTAAATGCTTGGTATGAAGGGACATGCATGATTATTAGACTAAATGTAATTAAAAATTGACTAATGACTACTTTGCATTCACACCATAAATATAGGACAACTGAGTCAAGCTTACCAAATGGTTAGGAGTTAAGAAATTTACAAGTGATATTAAAGTGTTTAAGACTTGTATGGATCTCCCAAGCTATGCAACTAGTGAGCTGTCTGCACAGAATGCCATGTAGTAAGCACCTACATCACAAAACAGATGCTGTCTTCAGGATGTATAGGAGCTTACAGCCATCAAGATCAGTACATAGAGCACACAAAAACTCTTGCCACCTTGATGTTCCCTAGGTCACAAATACAGGGACAAGACAGGTGTACTGTGGGGATCCATCAGTTCTGTCTGAGTTACCAGAAGCTGCAATTAACTTCTCAGACTAGGTCTCAGCCAGAGAATTTTACATTCATTCAAGTGGGCCTGGGTCACGTAAACTAAAAGTGATAAACAAGGTAGATAAGGTTGAAATGTAATATGTAATCAGCAGAGGAGAGACATGTAGGAAGGCTTCTTCAGTCTGGTATTTCCTACAAAAGAGGACAATTAATGACCAGCAACCTTGCAGGTAATCTAGATGAATGGAGGGCAGCAGAATTCAAGTGAAAAAAAAAAAAAAAACAAATTCAAAATAATTGCTTCTGTATTTTAACTTACCAATTCCTAACAACAATCGGAAAAAAAAAAAAATCCTTTCAACGGTGCACAAAAACTGTAATCCAAAGACCCATAAGTGATCTTTTTTACTGAAATCGCTTCATTATTTTTCCCAAATAATTTCACTATGCTCAGACTTCTCAGAGACTGATAACATGTCAATGTATTATCAGCATTCATACATTCGCTTTTGACTTTTGAAATGTCTTTACAATTAAAATATCACCACTAGACTTGATATGGCGTCCAGAAAAAGGAAGTTTTACTATGCCTTCATTTACACTTGGTACATCTTTGCTACAGGGACACTGTGAGTCCTTTGCTACAGGGACAAGTGCAGGGTTCCCTTTTTGGTAAGTTTGCCTTGGATTCATGCAGCACGCTCCTGAATTCATCTCTAGTGGGCTCAAAATAACTTCCCTTCTGGGTGAGTCAAGGTTGAAACTGTGCACTGGATGACCCCACCTGCAACACAGACAAAGCATACCTCCATCAGAAAGGAAGTACACCTTTTCTAATGTCCTTCAGCATTTGCTCTCTATACATGCATGGGATTGTATTTTTAAGATCAAGGCAATCTGCAATAGTTGTACAGAAACCTATTTCACATCACCTGGTAGATAAAATGCATAGAATATACCCAGAAGAGACATCTGGCATAAAAATCAGTGCCAGGAAACATGCAACATGGGCATGCTAAAACCCTAATGGATCACACCAAATCACACTAACTGTACTTCCCTCTGTTCCCTCTGCACAACATACCAGTTGTTTATATAGATACACCTTCTCTGACCAAACAACTTTTTCCAAACAGGAAGTTTTCTCTCTTCCCTCAGCTTCAGTGATCTTTAGAGGTCACCTCTGTCCTTCACATAATAAAAGAGCAAGGTCATTATCATCTTCATCATATTCATGTTCTATTCAACAGACTGAATTTTTCACGTTAAAAGTGGAACTACATGTACATGTAGATGGTTACAGAATATTGGTTAAATGATTTTTTTTCTGTAGTTTGTAGTGAAAGGAAAGTACTTTTCTTTTTTCTCAAGAAGAGAAAAATACATAAAAAATAATTATTTGGAGGGAAACTTTTTAGGTTGATCAGTTCGAAGCAAGTTGAAAATAGCAGATTACCTCCACATGCATGTAATAGGAATACATAGGAAACAAAGTAAACTTCATTATAGTAATAGGTATGGAAGACCTTATATTTTTCATCATTTTACCTCAGCACCAATAGTATCATCAATGTAATGACAAACCACCTCACAAACACCCAAACTAACTTCACTGGAACATGCTGTCTGACATCTCCCATGTATTTTTGCCATCAAGTTTGAATCAAGTTTAATTTTAAAACCAGCAGACAGAGTCTTGAGAGCTGCAAAATGGTTGCACAAGGATTTTAGAAACAGAAACTCTTAATATGCTTTTCAAAAAGTTCATACATCCTATCTCCCTATGGCGGTGTTTACCCTGATAGTTTTTAACATTATTCATTAATGGTTAATTTTCAGTCATAACAGTATTGGAATAGGCTAAAATTAGATATGCATAAATATAGGATATAATATAGGATATAGTTTTCACTACTTCATAATTGTGAAAGTAAGGGAGACCAAATGAAATTATAAATGCTATGTAATTTAAAAAGAGTAGGACAACTAAGAGATTTTTTTCTTAAAACTACAAGAACACATCAGGGAGTAGTAAACTAATCACATTCTCTGCCTCAAAGAAAAATTAATTGCATATGCAAGTCAAATTTGGCAAAGTAGCTTAGCCTCAGTGAAAGAGATAATTTGACAATATTGAAACATTTCCCAGCAACAGTTTAAAAACAGGGCATTTCACTCTAGAAAGTTGTAAAGTTTCTTTGTTTATATTTTCAATATAAAACAATTCAACTTTTCAAAAGGTATGTCAGCAGGCAGAATTTCTTCAACAAGGTTTTTAGAAATCAGCATCATACAGGAAGGAGAAAATATAATCCAGTCCCTCATCCTATATTCAAACCAAACTGAACACTAAGAGAATGGAACATGAGTACTGAGGACATAGTTCTTACATTATTTCCTAAAATATCAATTCATAGCCCTGTGCCCTATTATGGAAGTCAGTTTCCAGTCTTATAGTACCTCCTATTGAAGTTATCACTTTTGTGATGAAAATCTTCAAGTCTTAGTAAGGAGATATAGAATCTCAAAATATAAGTTGTTGGGAGGAGGGAAAGAAACATACATTTTTTTCTTACTATTTGACAATATATATGATCAAGAGAAGAAACAAACAAACAAACAAACAATAATTAATTAATAAGGGTGCACCAATTAATTGATTAATAATGTGAATTAATAATTCACCTGCTGAACCAAAACATAAATCTTGAAAAATGTTTCCCTTTGTTTGTCAGAGCAATTTGCATCCATTTTGATTAAGACAAAACTTACCACAAAACACAGAAACATTTTGGAAAAGAAAAGAGCATGTTGTTTCAGTGCTGAAATTCAGGAATTTATAAACAAAGAAAAACAGAGTATGGATTAAAAAAAATGCCACAGACAGCAACAGCATTGGTAATAGTTTAGCTTTTACCCTGTAAAGCCTGTTGTTTCTCTCTGCATGGACAAATACCACCAACTGTAAAACACTGCCAACAGATATTAAAAGCAACCCATCCTAAGCCACCTATGGTGGTCATATACACACATACACAAACATCTACAACATGATTAAGATTATATGTATCACTCTAAAGGCATTGAAATTAATTTATTCCTTACCAACAGGAATACAATCATTTTCAGCCACAAATATGCCCCTGTAGGAAAAATATACAAAAAAAAAAAAAAAAAAAAAAAAAGCCATAGCAAATCACCTACTAAAGTGATGCGACAACTGGACTGGTGTGTAAGAAAATGGATGTGGAGGTTTGTGCAAACCCCATGAAAAGGCATCTTACATAATTGCCTTTAAATATGTCCTGTTTGAAACCAGACCATGTTACTATAATCTTACCCAAAAAAAAAAAAAAAAAAAAGTCACTATTTATTCAAGTGACAGAATTTAATCTGATGGAAATGAGATAAACAAGAGTTTATGCTGAAGCAAAACACTCTTTAGGTTAAATAAAATGAATTGGAAAGAGATCATGTTTAGGATTACCCATTCACATTACCATATGTTAAGGGATAAAGTGTAAAAAATGTGGTATGAGTGAATGAAATGTACCAGTACATGGCTTATTAAGCATTCCTAGTTATCTTCAGGAAAGCAGAGCAGTTCCAATAAAACACAGACATGTTGATGTTTTTCTGCTTTCCAGTTAAATCATCCCTTTTAGAATTTAAAGAGCCTGAATGAATTTTCCCCCCACACAGCTCCTCTCATCAAAAGCAATCGACTCAGACCCTCTTAAGTTTAAAGGATTGCTACTGCTTGGGTTACATGCTGTAAATGGTATGCCCCAGTTTACACATTCATGAATTAATTTCTACTTGATGGCAAATAGAAATTAATGGCATACTTTTCTTAAGATAGACTGTGAGACTGTTATTTTTGATCCTGAGAACACCTGCTAAGACACCTTTGCTATGCACAATAGGTGGACCAAGACAGACAATAATTCTCAGACAATTGCACATGAAGAGAAACCAAACACTGCGAAATGAGCCCTGGTTTCCTTCTAGGAAGAGAAGACAGACATTTCAGTTACTACTTATAAGAAACAAGGAGGGGAAAGTAATGAGAAAAGAAATTGAGAAAAAATGAATGTGGCAGCTTTAAATAAATATTAAGAGTTCTATAGCCCCTATACAGGAAAGATTTCAGGATTCAACAGAAAAAGCATCAGAGGAAACTGAAGACACTTGAAGTACACGGAATATCTAAATTATGCAAAACAACTGGACAAAAAGTTATTGAAATGATCAGTTTAAATGAAAGTACACATTTTTTAGCTCTTTATTAAAAAAAAAAAAAAAAAAAAGAAAAAAAAAAAGAAAGAAAAAAAAAAAAAGATTTGGAAAGATCCAGAGGAAAAGTGAGAATTTTACTTCAACTGTTTCAAACAAAATTTTTTTTTAACATAAAAGCAACAATACCAGGTGTCATAAAACAAGATCACATGGTGTAAAATTTGCAATTTAACCTGTTCTATGCTTTCCTATATGATAGAGTACTTCAGCTTCACTAAACAAAGTTGTAACAATATTATGAATTTTAAAAGACACTGGCAGAAAAAGAATAATGTAAAAAGCAAATATTTTTCAGAAGCATAATTTAGTTTAATTTATAAATTCATACTGAAGTTGTATCTACACAAATTGAAGAAGATCAATGAAGTTACTATTTACATTTCTGCAAATTATGAAGCTTTCTTGTATACCACAAAATGTTGGTACCACAACAGCATGAGATCCAAGCCTGCCCTTCAAGCATACAGTAACAGGGTGCCTGGGTACCCTGGTGCAGTGATGGTGTGGGGCTAAGGCAGGAGCTTCAGCCAAACATACATGTGGAGCAGAGGCATTCCCATCATCATCCACAGCGTGGAACCTAGGCCTGCCCATAAGCCAGACAGCATCATGGGATCCAGCCATGCAAATTGGTGATACGGTGGTATGGGATGTAGGCATGCAAATTGACCACACAGTGGTGTGGCACTACGGCACACCAACCAGCCTGAAAACCGCACGGGTCAAAGCATTCCATTTGTCCCAAAACGCCATGGGGCCCAAGCATGCCTATCAGCAGGACAACAGCAAAGATCCATGGAGGTGGATTCACAACAAAATTAAGAGGAACCGATGGAGGTGAATCCACCACAAGATAAGGAGGAACCAATTGAAGTAGGTCCATTGGTTTTGGATTCATCCAGGTTTTGTTTGTTTGTGTTTTAAAGTAGTAAGTTGTTCAAGGGGCCAGTCACTCCCACTAAAGTTTGTCCTTGTTTTTATAGACACAGGTCTTTATGCCAGAGGTCTGGACTGTTAATATTACCTGCAGTGACAAGATAGTTCATGTAATAAATGATATATTTTGTAAAGTAGAACTATGAGTGAAGAGTAAGCAGTGCACTGAGAAAAAAAAAAAAAAAAAAAAAAAAAAAAAAAAAGAGAGAGAGAGAGAGAGAGAGAGAGAGAGAAGCACATATTTCCATAATTGTAGCTATATTTTCACCTGCACTAGCTCTGTGAAGGGAAGAGAGCTGGTGACATTGGTTTAGAGTACAGAAGTTTAGCTTAACAGAAGTGAAAGCTCTTTCCCATGTACGGGAGTGTTCTCCCATCACAGTAACAAGAAGGAACATCTTGTGATCTTGAAAGAAAAGCTTCTGTCCTGCTCTTCCCTCCCATCCATCTACGTCTTCATGAAAGACCAGCTCAGAGAAAGCCTTCCTATGGATATTTGATTCCATCTCTTGTTTCCCATTTTTCTTTCCCCATCTCAATTATAACTAATAGAATCAGTTTCTTTGTTGGGTTAGATTGTCAAACAGCAAGAGCTTGGGGCCCTTTCACAATATCTATATAAATATGACCCACAGCAACCTCCAAATACACGAAAAATGTCTCTCCAGCCATAAAATGTTTAGTTAACTGTCTGATTGCTCCACTAGTACCTTCTTTATTTAGAGTTTCCTAAGTGACTTGCTTTTCTTGTTTCCACAACAAACAGTGCTGTTTTCTGTACTGAGTCTGGCTGAGATGGAGTTAACTGTATTCACAGCAGCCCATATGGAGCTGCATTTTATATTTGTGATCAACAAAAGTGTTGATACCACACCAGAGTTCTAGCTTCAGCTGAACGGACCTTGCACAACATCGAGACCTCTGTTTTTCACTCTGCCACCCACAAGGAGCAGGATTGGGCAAGAGGTTGGGAGGGGACATAGCCAGGACATCTGCCTCAAATTGACCAAAAAGATGTTTCATACCATCTGATATCATGCTTAGCCATAACACTGGTGGGGACACGTTTTTCCAAAGTAGCCATTGCTCAGAGACAGACTAGTCATCAGTCTGCTGGTGGGAGGTGGTGAGGGCTTGCTTTTGCATCACTTGGTTTGTTGTTTTAGTTTTTCTGTCACTTAGTATACTGCCTTTATCGTGCACTACAAGTTTTCCTTTCATTTGCTCTTCTATTTCAGTTCCTCAGCTGGGGTAGTATGGGGAACACAGGACACAGGACACAAGTGATTGGGTGGGGGCTTAATTGCTGGCAAGGGTCAATCCATCAAATTTTCAAATGGAGAGAATGTATTATTTTTTTCTAGAGATCAAATCTCTAAATCTTCACAGAAGTATCAGCTTAACAGACACTAATAATTCAGAAGCCAGCATTTGTTAGTGTACATTTTTCTGTAATATCCTGACACAGTCTGAGGATAAAAATGCAAATGTTTATTTTAGCAAACATCTGATCCTGATCTGCACATCTGTCTACTGAAAATGACTTGAACTACTGCTGTGAAAAAGTCAGAAAATAAACATTAAGCCCTAGAATATGTGAGACATAACACCAACTCTAATCTTTTGAGTTACTCCTGCTTAAACCTCGGCTAAATTTAACCAATTTCATTAAATAGTTTATTTCCTGAAGTCACGACATGCAACACTGTCACTGAAAAGACTCAGATGAAGAAACCCATTCAAGACTACCTATCTGAGGTTCTGCAACAAATAAACTACAGAAAATATGGAAAATATTTTCACTTCTCATCACTTTAAATGTAAGTATTTGAGAAACATTTGCTGTGTTATTTTTAAAATGACAAAAACATACATAAAATTCAGGTATTTATATCGTTACTGTTTTCAAATGAGCATACATTATTCATATGGTCTGTATGTCAATAAGAGGATGACTACTACATGCAGTGCTTACCTTATTTACAATACTTCAAAGAAAAGGGATCAAAACAGGATAACAGCATGTGTTCTGGGAGGGAGAACAAAAAAAATTGGAGAGAGAGGGAGATAAATCCCATAATTGACAGGTAATTCACCATTACTTCTTGACTTTTCCATCTTTGTGTTGTCACTGTAAAACTTAACATTTTTTCCATCAAAGCCTGCATTACTCTGGGCAGCAAAGAGTTCAGGAGCTTTTTGGATTTATAAGCATACACACACTAACCCTCACCTGAGCAATCTCATGTAGCAACATTAAAGAAAAAAAAAGAAAACAAAAAAAAAAAGAAGAAGCCTTAACACACAAATAAAAATCTATTTGTGACAGCATTTTACTTATATTATTTTTATGACTCAGTGTCTGATGATGGGAAAAACATTTAAGAATTAGCTCACTTTTCCTCATCAAACACAAGCCTTTTAGTCTGCTGAAAAAAGAAATGAGAAAATTTAACAGGAATATATGGTTTACTGCATGACACATCTACAGCTGGGGGAAAGGAATTATTTGGCAGTTATAGGTATATTTCACCTTGGAAAGCCAAATTCATCTTGCCAGATAATCTATCACTATTTCTCCATTTGTCCACAGGGCAGAAATTGGTCTTTCTATTGCTTCATCTCTACAACAATAAAAACATCCTTTCCTGTAAAATGACTCTCAATATCCTGAAGACTGGAAGTCAGATTTTAAGTGTTGTAACTTACTCTAGTTTATGCTAATCTTTTGATAAACACGTACTCCCATACTATAATAAGAGCTTTACTACGACTAAGCTATCTAAAAGTTAATTTCCAATTTTTAAGTGTTTGGTTGAAACATACATACATAATAAATTATATTCCATGTATTATCAGCTAAAATGAGCCAATAGCTGGCACTAAGGGAAAACAAGCCAAGCAGTACCTGTTCAACTAGCCATGATTGGTGAACATACTTCATTCTTTGCTTACAAAAAAATTCACATAATTAATATTTATTCATGTTCCACTGCACAAGCTAAATACGGAGAATATATACACATATGCATAAATTTCTGTTTTGGTGCTTCTCTATACATACATTTAATTACTCAGGCATGAATTAATTATAAAAAAAAATGTAATATAGATTTAAACTGTCTAATAATTCTGCTTTAATTAGCCTTTCTTGTAATTCCTGTTGGTTTAATATCATATAAGTATTGTTTCACAGTGTTGTTTTTGGAAATCGGCAAAGTCTGACTAACTAAACTTCCCACAAAACTTCCCATATTAATTAAATATAGAAAAATATGTTCAAGACATTTAAATAGAAAAAGGGTGCTATACCATTAAGTGGACTTGTGAATGCCCAGTTTGCTCAAGTATTCCCTGAACTTCCATTGAAGGTACATCTTCCTTGTTCCAGCTGTTCAACCTGGTCTCTGGGACCTGGGATTCCTGAAGAGCAGTCTTGCTGGTAAAGACTGAGGAAAAGGTGGCATTCAGTACCTCAGCCTTTTCACTATCCAGGGTAAGTAACCAGGTCTCCTGTTTCCTTCAGCAGTGAACCTAAATTGCTTTTTGGAGATTTCTAATTGACAGAGGAGACTAATCTGTCATCCTGAATTGAGGCTGCCATAGCTCCATGCCCCCAGGTCCAACCAGTAGTAAGGCTGAGAACATATTGCCAGTAGGCATGCACACAAACATAAGTATGCGCTACATATATGTGTGTAAACATGGCCAGACACACTTCACACTCATACAACATGCAACCCTGAAATGCCCTTCCCTTATATCTCATAAAGTGTCCTATGCCCATAGCCAGTGTATCCTTAGTCCAAGAGGTGGTCCAGAGAGCCACTCTTCATGGCTCATCTTGATGGGTTTCACCCCTGGACATCGGTGTGAAACTGGTGGCTCTCCTGGTACAGCCCTTGGTTCCTGCCTGTGCTTCTGCCTTTAGGCATATCTGGGTTTGCGGAGATGGACTGATGATGATCAATGGGCCTGGGAGGAGACAGAGCAAGGTATTACTTGGGTTCTCCCACCTACCATTGTCTCTCTGTGTTCCTCTGTGGGTATGCAGATGAGTTTTTTATTACATAACCTAACACTGATATATTCAGGAAATATATATATTTATTTCTATTTGCTGCTCATCGCTGATCCTAGTCTACACTATACTTGACAAAAGAGTAAAAATGACAAATAAGCTATACAGTCTAGTGCCAAATCATTTTCTGCTGTATTTTGTAGTGCTAGCAAAAATACTACAGTATTGAGTTGATATGGGTCTTGCTGATTGTTAAGTTGAAAGTTAGGAAATGGTGTGGGCAGTTCCCACATTATAATCACTGATGGCAGTTTTGTTAGCTAAAAGAATAAACAAATTTAACCTTCAACTTCTCTAAAGGAAAGCCTACTTTGCCATAATGGGCATAATCGGCAGGCTTTTGACATCAATGGGAATATTCCTATTGACTGAAAGGAAGCTGGAGCACACCTATTATGTGTGTAAGAACTCTTGAAATCTGATTTTACAAACTGAGCTCTTGGTGGTGCTTGACTGATGGTTTAAATATGTATTATAAACTTGTTTCTTTTTAGTCTTTCATAGGCTTGAGAGTGCTAACTTTAAAAGTCTTAATTCTGTAGAGACCTTGATGCCATTCTCAATTGAGGCAGCACAATATGCAGGTAAAATGCTTCCCATTTTTTATCTTGTTAAGCCAAGCAGTACTAGTAACAATTGTGCTGTAGGAAAGTGTTATAAATGTCAGGCTTTCTTAATGGTTTAAGTATGACTCAAAACTCTCCATGGGAACATTTCTGATTGACTGAAATACAAAATGAGAGGCTTGATAAAACAAATGGTTGTGCATGTTTTGTGCCTACATAGACACACATCGTGTCCTTTGGTCAAACCAGTGCAGACAAGAGTGTGCTTTATTCCTCTAATTCCAATGTAAGGCACATGAATAAAAGGATAGAGATGATAACAGAAAAACAAAGCTTTTCCTTAATAACTAGTTTGCAGGCACCATAACATTGCACAGATCCTTGCCTCTTCTCAGTGCCCAATTTACTTTCCACTCCTACCACTGGTCTGGCTGTACACAGCAGTTACCAGGGTGCATGTTGCTAAGCCGTGGTGACTCTGCCAGGAGCTGGCAAGGAATCATACTCAATCCTCATGACTAAGATGGATGCATCTCTCAGTGAACCCCTGAGACAAGTTGATAATGTACAGAAAAAAAAGCAGGTTAGTAGTATTAATCAGACTTAAAGGGCATGTAATCAAGAAGAGATGCATGGCAACCTTGAGATGAGAAACTTGTTTAGCAGCAAACTCATACTTGTAGCTAATCCTCTAATGGACAACATGACAGGAAGACTATATGATGGCTTTCTCTGTATACAGCCTCTGTGCTTACCAAGTTTCATGTTTTATGCTCCTCAGTTATAGCACATCTAACACTCCAGTGCCTTTTTTATTCTAGCATGCAGAGTGTCAGTAGAGATTTACCTTTATTTGCAGCCTGATATTTAAATATTTTTAGATGTCTTTTCAGGCTTTTTTCTTGTATTCTAAATACTCAGACCTGTTGATTTCAATATATATACACAAGTATCTATTTACATTTGCTGGCTCTGCTGACATTTTAGAAAGCAGTAGCTATTTTTTTTCTTACTCCTTATGGTATGCTCCCCCCCTCCCTGTCACTTCTGGCCTTCCGTCTGTCTGTTGCCTTGTTCAGACACTGGAATCACAGAATCACAGAATTGTAGGAGTTGGAAGGGACCTCAAGAGATCACCGGATCCAACCCCCAAGTTGAACCTGAAGCCTTGCTCAGACAGATAGTGACCACAATATCATTTCAAGCTGCTTGCTGGAGAAACTGACAGACAGAGAGCTTGCTCAGCAGCTGAAGACCAATAAAGCACATGCATGTGCACGCACACGCACACATATATATTTATATACAACTATTAGTCCATCATCATACCCCATAAATAGTGAGAGGTCCAAGAGCCCTTTGAGCTCTTCTGTATGGCAGCTGGCTGCACAACAGGATATCCCCTTGAGCTGGGATGCCTCTCAAGGTCACTCCTGCTGCAGAGATCCCTTATTCCTTGCTAGAGATGCCTTGCTGCAACAGATTCTTGGAAAGTGATGAATAGCTTGCTGTACTTTGTAAGCTTTGCTAAGGTTATATCTGAGATTGATTGTGCACATATAATCCTTAGACATAAACCGTTGACCAAGTCAGGCTAGGAGTGGATTCAGCAACACCTAGGTTCCTTACTTCTTTGGTTCAAGGAGTTTAGGAAGCAAGGGAGTCCACTGTGAACTTTGTGACTCTGGGATAGTTTCCCTGACAAATCTGATGTACTCTGTCTTCTCTGTAGTAAATAATCAAGGGTACTATGCTATATTGAATCTTGTTAACTCACTGTCTTATTTACAATTAAGCTTTGTTAGATCACTACTTTAGATCAATAAATATATTGCTGATTCTTTCTCATGTCTGAAATATATAATTTCATCCACAACACTCTTTTTATGCTAAAAGATATTATTAAAGCTTCATTAATCAACTGTTCAGAGTGTGATTGCTCCTGAAAAGCTCTCAAAATCTGGCTTTTTACTACTTTCATTAGTGCTTAATTAAGAGAGGAGATGTAAACTGAAATCTTCAGCCCACTTAAAGATGAGATAGTACTTCTCAGAAGAGGGGTTCAGAATGTGGTCTGTTTCAAAAGTGAGCTGAAAAAAAGAAAAAAAAAAAAAGAAAAAAAAAAAGAAAAAAAAAAAAGCTGTAAATTTAGACCAATGTAGACTAGACCATATAGAGTTGAAATATGGCAGTTCTGTGCCAAGAAGAGTGGTAAAATTGGGCCATTACCTTAATTTGTAATCTGTAACTTCACTGTATGCAGAAATAACAGTATATAACAATAAATGCCTGAGAAAACCATGAATAGATTTGCAAACAAGGATTTCCCATGGACAGTTAAAATCTTATTCACTCTATGCCCAGTCTTTTTCTCAGCTTGTGTAATACTGCTTTGATTCTCTACTCAGTGTAGTGTGATCTACCTAATGCAATGCTCTAAAAAGGATGAAAATACTTGTGGTGCAAAAGAAGCTTGGGAATGATGTAGCTTGATGAGCATCTTGCTTTGTTGTTGTTGTTTGCTGGGCTTTGTAAGTAGCCCATGAGAAGCAGGCTTTGTGCTATGACAAATGTGCTAAGCTCGAGTAACTGTGTTATCATATTATAGTTACCCTTATTACTCTTCTCTTTAGTCAACATCTGAATGCTTGGCACTTGTTTTGATTTCCTATAATAGAATTAAAGGTATTTAGGGAAGGAGAAAAAAAAAAAAAAAAAAAAAAAAAAAAGGAACCATTTTTCCCCTATGCTATGGGGAGTCAGCTGTCATACTCTCAATTGCTTAATAAGATCAGAATGTGATTTCGTACTCAGGAAGGCTAACTATTTTAGCCTCTGATTCAAATTTAGTCAGTGACACTGAAATTGTAAGTTGTGCTGATCCAACTAAGTGACTGAGCATCATGGCCCTAGTTGTTTGCAAAAGAATACATGGGCTTAATGTTCCATGGAAGCAATAAATGTTATGAATTCTGACGATGATGAAAGAGCTGCTTACAATGGATCTATGCATAGATCTGGAACATTTAGTAATGCTTAAAATTTGAAAGGGAGGATTTGTATAAAGGGTGTGTGAACAAGATGGATGGAAGTGTATGTGAACAGGAAGCAGGTGGTATTTTAGGTCTGAGAACGAAATAGGAGACTAGCTCAATATTCCACTTTGAATTTTAGATCTTTGAACTGCATCAAGAATTAAATAATATTTGAGATCAGCGTCTGTCATCTAGCCCTCTTAGTGTATATATGCTTATTAACCCTAAATTAAACCCCTTATCTAAGATTTTTGAGACATTGATGCTGGAGTTTGTGCATAAATTGTAAGGTGTCAACTTGTTGCAGAGATAATGAATTGGATATAAGTTTGGTGAAGGGGAAAATGGTTTGCCTAGGCTGGACAGAATGCATTTTAATTCATTTAAAAAGTGATGGAAAGCTATTGACTTTCACTGCATCAGTGAATCGATTTGATTCACTGCATATTCTACATACAGTAGCACTTTGCAGACCAGATTGTGCTATACCTGTGACAGTAGCCTCAAGACACATTTCTTTCCTTTGTACCTGTAGTATTTAATATTAAATTATTCCTTTGGAGCAGTGGCAGAGAGGAAGTATGATCTGGCCTCATCTTGATATATTCCTGTTGAACAGACAGAGATTTGCAAGGAACTGTATTCTTTTCACTGTAATAATTAAAAACATAGATAAGATTTGCTGATGCTGGGAAACATGCATACTTCTTAGTAGATACTCCCTGACTATGGTACTGATACATCCCATCTTTTACCCTAGGGAAACTCAAAGCACACCTCTTGTTATGCATTCATTACAGAATTTTAATGAATTACTCTTTTACTTTGCATGTCATTTGTCTAGTCGATGTTGCTTTCCTGTGCATTGTAAACACATTTCTCTTGTTCTTGGCAAAAAAAGAACTTTGTTATTTCCAATGCAATACACATGTATGTTTTTCTCTGAGTCCTTTTGTTGATACCCTATCACCATAATGACAGAAGTCCTTGTAGATCACTAAATTTAGCGACATTGAACTAAAATTTGTATGAAAGCAATTGCAGACTTGTTACTCACACAGTTTATTCTCCCTTGAATGGAGTTTTGGTTATACTGGCTAATTACATTGTTGACATACTACAGTCTTTTTAACACAGATTTATTAAGGAACATAATAATTATATCACTATCTTCACTTTCTTCGCCCTTTCACCTGGGGAGGAAGAACCCCGGGTACAAGGACTTGCTGGGGTCCACCCATCTGGAAAGTAGGCCTGCTCTCATTATGAAGACATCTGTCCTCCTCAAAAAACACTAAACCCTGCTCCCTAGGATATGGCCAAACATTGCTCATTTTGGGGAAGAAGATAATATTTTTTCTTCTCTCTCTCTGTGCTTCTGTGCAACCTTTGACTGTTTTTTTCTCTCTTTCTCTTCCCTTTAATTAAATTATCCTTATCTCAACCAGTGAGCATTTTTTTCTTTCCAATGTACTTTCTTCTCCCCCTCATCTGAGGAGGAAGGAGAGTGAAAGACCAGTTGTGGTGGAATTTGTCTGCACAGCATGGTAAAAACACCACAGTTCTTTTTGGCATCCAATGTGTGGCCCAAAGGCCTCAAGATGTTGACAGATTTGATTGCAGTGTGGAATGTGCTAGACCAAATTTATAGATGTTCTAAACCACAACATCAGTACAAGAGAGATATGGATATACTGGAGAGGGTCCAAGAAAGGGTCATGGAAATGATGAAGGGACTGAAGCATCTCTATGGGACTGGCTGAGAGAGCTGGGACTGTTCATCCTAGAAGAAAAAAAAAGAAGGAGGATCGGAGACGATCTCATCAGTATATGTGAATTCCTGAAGGGAAGAAGCAGCAAGGACAGAGCCAGAGACAATGAGCAGAAACTGGAACATAGAAGATTCCCTCTGAACATCAGGAAGCACTTCTTTACTGTGCAGGTGATGGAGCACTGGCACACAAGTTGCTCAGAGAGTTGTGGAGTGTCCTTCCTTTAACAATTTCAAAAGCTGCCTAGACATGGTCCTGGTAACCTGCTCACAAAGGGGGTTGCACCAGGTGGCTTCCAGGGGTCCCTGCTAACCTCAGTCATTCTGTGACTCCATGACATTTTAAGAATAAAATGTGTGAAGATGGCCAGCATTATATTATAGCTAATAATTTATTTTTCTTTCCTGTGAATTGACCAGAGAGAACCAAGTGCAAAAACAGCCTGCTAAACAGCCTGGATCTATTTGGCCTGGATCTCGCTGAAGGCATTTCTAGACATATTTCTGCTTTTCTTAACAGTGAAATAAGATTCAGAATTTACTTAATTTTCTGGGGAAAAAAAAAAAAAAAAAAAGAGAGAGAGAGAGAAAAAGAAGAAGAAAGAAAAATTCCCTCTATGCTCTCTTCAGACTCTTCTCTGATATCCCTTCTGTTCAGAAACTCTAGGTCATCTAATCACAGCCTACAAAGAATACATTTGTTCCAATCTCCAAACATACAATTAAAAGGTGAAAAAAAAAAAACAAAAAACAGATCTTAGAAACTAAACTCTGGGTTTAAATCTTCTAAACACCCAGAATATATTTGTTGAAATAAAAGCAGGATTTCACTCTTTTTCATTCTGCTTCAAACTACTGACAACTAAAATTAGTTTAAAACATCATACGAGACAGGTCATTCAGCAAAAGAGAAAGGTTATATACAGCAAATACATTTTTCACAAGGAACATATGCTTCTATAGTCACAGAGTACAGAACATGTACAGACAGGTAATAATTTGCTTATTAATGTTTTTGGCTAATAACATTTTGACAAAAATAAATTTGGCTCTCTTAATTGCAAATGTTTCAGTCCATATGCAACAGCATTGCCAGGTGGAGCCCCAAAGCCTGTGAATCATTAAGAAAAATGTATGTGACAAACCTTCTGAAGTAAAAAGGGCCTTTCATGAAATATTTAGTCAATATGGGCCATACGGAAGAACTTTAAAAAACATATTGCACAACAAACTATGGTGTTGTATGGAGTTCTTTGTTCCTCTCTAAAAGTAAAAAGACTTAAATGGACAGAAATGATGCAACTGTTCTTTGTTTTCCAGGCAAACAAAATACTTGTAAAAGAACTCTGTAAAAAAATCTGTATGGAGATCAAGAACTGATGGTAAATCAGTCGATGTAATTATACTTTTAAGTTATTGAGTTTTTCCCCCAGTTCGTTTCCCAGAATCCTTTTTTTTCTCATTTCTTCTTCTATTTTTATGAACAATTATCATTTTTCAGGAAAAGGAGAACAATCAACACGCAGTGCAGATTGTCCTCAATGCACAGTGCAGATTGTCTCTGTTGTTATAAATGACAGTCATTTTATGTTACAAAAACTGTTGCCAATAAATTGATATTACTGAACAGAACAGTAGGAATTTTTACCACAGATTCCAATAACAAAAATATGGTCCATAAATGATCTAATGATCCCGGAAAATATATTCTGAGGAGTCTATCTGAACCAACAGCCAAGAAGCCATAGTGAAATCTGGTTTATAATGTTAGAACAACATTAAACTGATGAAAGAATCCTCAACAAAATACTTGCAAACATTGTCATCAATGAGATTCACATGAGCAAACCCCAACCTCATTTCTCAGCTTGAGTTATTTCAAGGAAGTAGATAATTTTAACATTATAAAAGTGAACAAAATAGAAGCAAGTACTTTTTTTTTTTATGTATAACTTTTTTCTAGACAGAAGCATACTTCGTAAGGAAGCCCATAAAGTATGAGAGGTGATTCACAACAGTTACAGAAGTAAAAATCTGACAAAATTCCTATTGCAGATTGGGTTTCCTTTTTAATATTTCATCTTTATAGCTATTCTTACTCCATCCACAGCACATTAACTGTCATTTCTTACAATCTGCCTTAAGCACTTTAATCATCAGGCACTTTTCGTTATTCTTATCCTCATGCTACTTACTAGCCATGAACAGAGTTGAACAACTAGAATTTCTAAGTTCCAGTGCTTCGTATTTTGTCTTAAATGAAATGCCTCAGATCACACTGGTTCCATAGGTACCGTGACTAAGTTTTAGAGCAAGAGAAGTTAGCAGATCAGGAAAAAAAATCTCCAGTCCATTAGAATATTGCTGTAAACTCCACTGCCTTCCCAGGGAATGATTTAAGCTATCAAAAAATCTCAATTTCCAGTGTGTTTACTGAATCATAAAACCTGCAAGTGACACTCCAAAGTAAGAAGTACTGAAGAGAGCCCAAGGCTGCCACTGGAAATACCACCTGTACAGGGTGCAGGAATGAAAACACAAAATTCAATCACTTTATCATCAGCAAACCTAGGATAAGTTAAATGTGAAGGCACATTTTTATTTCATTAGAGAAGTATTGAAATGGCAATGCTGCCACAAAAGATAAACAATCTATGTTTGCTTCACTTTTGTGAAAATGGAGTGTTCTACTACAACAGAGATGTCAAAACAAATAATCATCAGTACTAAAATACCATTTTACATTTTCATAACTGTTCATAAATCAACATTTCTGAACACAGAACCTAGCACATACTCAGGAGCTAATGATAATTTAAAAAAAAAAAAACCTAATCTGTAAATATTTCTATATGTATCCACACACGAATAGTCTTAGAACATGCCAGTCTTTTAAAAGCAGCAGTAGATTTACATTATAGATAGCAATAGTTTTTAAAGTGATGTCCCTCCTCTTAACAGCATGAGAGAAAAAGAACAGTGTAAAGTCCACAAGAGCAAGTGGTAGCATTGACTTCCACGAATAAAAACAATAACAGATTACTGGTTTTCCATCTAAGCATGAGAAAACTAGCCAAGACAGATGCTACTAGTGTAAAATAAATAAATAAATAATAAAAATACTTTAAAAAATAATCATAATAAAACTTCATATCTACACCTGTTTCCTATCAGGCTTCTTTTATGTTTGGCCCTGGGTGCTAGGCTTTTAGGTTGGATTTTCATCAGGTTTTGGGAAGCAGGTGTTGAATAAAAGAGTATAAAAAAACAGGATAGTTCATTAACAAGCCATTTCCTTACTTATGAGTAGGGAGACTACAGGCTTAATAATAATAATAATAATAATAATAATAATAATAATAATAATAATAATAATAATAATACAGTTTGTCACTTTCACTTAAACCATTCCTTCAGAACGTTACACCTCCAATGAATGCTCAAGAAGTACAATTTTATAAAGAGCTAACACATTTTTTCACATCAAAAAGGTGTTTAGAATGGAAACCTTTTCAGTTTGAATATTAGATACAAGAATGTAGCTATTTATAAATAGTAAAAGTTGACTGTTTTATTTATAAAGCAAGTTCCTACAGCTAGAAGAAAGTCACAGAAATTCTGTTATGTAACTCCAGCTTAGTAAGTATCTACTGTGTAGGCAACCACAAACAAAGATTCCCACTCCAAGCACAATTAGATTCTGCAGAAAAGTGGCCAAGGGATGGATGTCTGGAAACAGGTATGACAGTTTCTAGTGTAAATTCAAGGGATTTGAGTCTGGCCTTTAAAGACCCATGATGTAGCCTCACTATCAAGTAGACAGGATTGTGTTTTATGCAGTTAATGAATTTGGACAGTTGGTACTTCAAAGCATTCTCTCATGCCTAAGTATTTCTTCCACCTAGTGACAAAGTTATTACAGACATTAGAGCCATGCATTATTGAAGACATTATTGCCTGATAACACACAGCCATTAACAAGTTTTAGTGCTAATTACCTGTGTCATTAGAAAATAATAGCCTACAGCCATGAGGCTTTACAGGAAAATATCAGCAAAAATGGCTATCATCTTGTGTGAAGCACTCAACAAATGGAAAAGTTTTACAGAATTTCATAGGGTTTCAGCCCTACATAGGACTTCAACAGCAGCTATTTTACAGGCTGTAGAAATAAATGGAGAATAACATACCACCTTGCTACAGTATTTTACAGATTAGTTTATAGACTTACCTAAAGGGACTAAGCTTTACATTTTATTCACAATCATAACTCAAGGCTGAGAGACCTGGGACTTTTTAGCCCAAAGAGAAAGCTCAGAGGGATCTTATCAATGTTTATAAATACCTGCAATGAAGATGGAGCCCATCTCTGTTCAGTGGTGCCCAGTGACAGGACAAGAGACAAGGGGCACAAACTGGAACACAAGAGGTTCCATGTAAACATCAGGAAGCACTTCTGTACTGTGCAGGTGATGCAGCACTGGCACAGTGTGCTCAGAGATGCTGTGGCATCTCCCTCCTTGGAGATCTTCTGAGTCATTTCAATCTCTCAATCTTCCTTCATTTATTTTCTTAGTTATCTCTGCAATCTCCAAGCAACCCTATGATTTTTGCAAACAATCTGAATGTGTTTCCCTGAGATTCTTCCAGAGATGCTGCAATTTTAAGCCTAAAGGACTTCAGGACACATACAAACACTTGGGAAAGTTTATTAAAGAGCCCTAATCCACAAGGTAAGGATCAAATTTTATCAAAAAGGATTTTGATTAAATGTTAAACATTCAGAAGAGTTTAGATCGTACATGGATGCATCACATATGACAGAATAAAAATAATTTTTTGTTTGTTTGTTTTTATTCCAGTTATTTTACTCTTTGTTACTTGACAAAAAACAGTTTCACTGACAATGAAAATCTCATTGTTTCACTAAATTAAAATGGCTCTTAGGGAAGAGCTAACAGTAATCATCCTACTGCTTAGTGCTTTAAACAGCAACACCAACAACAACAAAAATCTATTAAAATGATCAGTAATAATGGCTCTCTTGGGTTCTTATTGCTTATTGCCCCAGTGGTCTATTCAACTTCATGGAACAAACCTACTTTACTTGCTAATCCAGCTTGGCACTGCAAAATACCACAAACCTTCCTTTCCAGATCTCATAGAGCTTTGAGTTTCTTTTCTCATCTCCCTTCCATTTGAAGCTGCTTTGGCCTTGTCACCTCTCTCTCAATTACTGCTTTGACTACACTTTTTTAATGTTTAGCTCATTATTTTCAAGCTAGACCTTCTCTGCCATATAGCTAAGCCCAATGGACAGGCTCCTTTTTCCAGAAGAAATCTTTATTCCAAACACACCAGAAGTCAAAAACCATCATGACTACTAATACAACATCATGGTTGCATTGTAGAATTCAGATCCCCCCATTAAACCTGAGGTGGTTCACATTGCTTGCTGAGACAGTAGTGTATGTGAAATTATACATGATAGACTATAATGTAAACGGCTGATCTGGGCTTTGATATGGACCACATCCATAACATTTCACAACACAAGATCAGATCTGTTTCTTGAAAAAAACAGATCCCAGACACACACCTTTTTATCATGAAGCAAGTCAAAGCTTCATGTTTAATGCACTAAACCTTCATAATAGAACAACCATTAAAAAGAATGAAAAAAATACCCTTTTCTGAGTAAGATTTAAAATTTTATAAGGCTAACTAAGGTACCTGAGCAGGAAAAACATAAAAAATAAAAATTCTTCCATTGAGATGAATGAGCAAGTAAAAGAAATTTAAAAATATATTTTCTAACCATAAAGCTATCACTTCTCATTATTTTGCAATCTGAAAGCAGTCTGTTATAAAATTTTAAGCATCTTCTTCTGTAAATTTTTACAGTTTCGATAATGTATTGAGAAGTGGTCTTTTAAAAAGATTTTCCTTTACATTTTACTTGTTCTTTAACATTAATCCAGCTGTTTTGCTTACTAGAAGATGAGTTTGGAGCTCCACCTACAGGTACAAATACAAATCTTTCCTTGACAAACGACAGGCCAAGTAACCCAAGTTGCCCCTTAAGCAAAAGTGAAAGGGGGACAAGTTTATTGATTGCATTGAAAACAAAGCACGGAAAGAGAAGAGTACAGTAACTTCAGACCCAGAAGCAGTATAGCTCTGCTTCTACCATACTCCACTTGAGCTAATTACACCTCCAGGGTAGTTATCTTGAGTTCAGTGCTGCAGCCAGATGGCCTGGCTTTGTGCACTATGAGAATGCTTGATCAGAGCAACCTGTCTTGAGTATCTCTCTACAGAATCCCACTGCAGCCCAGCAACATCCTCAGACATTTCCAAAAAGCAGGAGAATAAATGAGACTTCATTTTGCCTCTACAATGCAGTTATCTTCTGAGGTTTTATAACCCAGTAAGCCCAAAGAGTCATATTACAATGTGTAATTTTACCTAAATGCTAAGCCTAGATCAATTTCAGTGGAGACTGGAACATGTCAATGGCTCTGCTGTTTAGGTGCCATAGAATTCACCATTACAGTTTCGCTATTTGATCAAATATCTGCTTTGTAGGCCCTCAAATTAAATCATACGTATTTGTACTCAATGTATATTCTTACTGCTCCTGCAACAAGCCTGCTGCACCACTCAGCTTAGTGTCATATGCAACCTTTCTGAGGGTGCACTCAATCCATCATCTATGTCACTGATAAAGATATTAAACAGCAACAGTCCCAGGACAGACCCCTGAGGGACAACACTCATCACTGGCTTCCACCTGGAAATAGAGCCATTGACCACAACGCTTGGGCTGCAGCTGTGCAGCCAATTCCTTATCCACTGAACACTCGACCCTTCAAATCCATCTCTCTCCAACTTAGAGATGAGGACGTATGGGTCCATGCCAAAGGCCTTACAAACGTCCAGGTAGATGATATTGGTTGGTCTTCCCTTGTCAACTGATGCAGTCACTCTGTCATAGAAGGCCACCAGATTGGTCAGGCATGATTTGACTTTGGTGAAGGCATGCAGGCTGTCTCAGATCACCTCTTTGATTTGCATGTGCCTTGACATTGCTTCCAGGAGGATCTGTTCCATGATCTTCCCAGGCACAGAGGTGAGGTTCACCAGCCTATAGTTCCCCAGGTCTTCCTTTCTACCCTTTTTAAAAATGGGTGTGATATTTCCCCTTTTCCAGTCACTGGGGACTTCATCTGACTGCCTGGACTTTTCAAATATGATGGAGAGTGGCTTGGCAACTACATCAGACAATTCCTTCAGGATCCTGGGATGCATGTCCTTGGGCCCCATAGATTTATACCTGTTCAGTTTCATCAGGCGGTCTTGAACCTACTCTTTTCTTACAGTGGGTGGGACTTTGCTCCTCCAGCCCCTATCGAGAGGTTCAGGGACTCAAGACACATGGGGAGCCTGAGTGAAAACTGAGGCAAAGTTGTTAAGTACCTCAGCCTTCTCTCTGTTGTTATCAGTTCTTCTTTCTTGTGTATCAGAGGGGGTATCGTTTTCCTTGGCCTTTCTTTTCCAAGCAGTATACCTCTAGAATCCCTTCCTGATATTCTTTGCATCCCTGGCCAAGCTCAGTTCCATTTGTGCCTTGGCTTTCCTCATCCTATCCCTGCATATCCAAAGAGCATCTCTGCACTCCTCCCAGGCTACATGTCCCTGCTTCCATTGCCTGTGCTTTTCCTTTTCACACCTCAGTTTGAACAGCAGGTCCTTGCTCAGCCATGTTGGTTTCTTGTTTTTCCTTCATGATTTCTTGCACATGGGGATGGAGAGCTCTTGCTCTTTAAGAAAAGTGTCCTTAAAGAGTTGCCACCTCTGATCGGTTCCTCTGTCCCTAAAGACAGTGTTCCAGGAGATCTCATCCATCCACTAGTTCTTTAAATAGATGGAACTTTGCTCTTCTAAAGCTCAGGGTCCTGACTTGGCTCTTTGCCCGTGTTCCTCAAGATCACAAACTCAACACTGGCATGGTCACTGCAGCCTAGAGTGCCTCCAATCTTAACCTCTTTAATGAGTTCATCTGCATTGCTGGGCACCAGGTCCAGTTACACTTCTCCTCTGGTTGGTTTGTCTACGACCTGGACCAGGACGTTATCCTTGATGGAGTCACCTGTCTTGCTTATAGACTGCTGTGCTACTTTCCCAGCAGACATTTGGGTGGTTGAAACCCACCTGAGTGCCTGTGAGCATAATACTTCTTGTAGCTGAAGCAGGAGGGCCTTGTCAGCTGGCTTTCCTTGATCACGTGGCCTGTACTAGACCCCAACCACAAAGTGTCCTTCATTGGTCTGGTCCTGAATTTTTATCCACAAGCTCTCAACCAGTCCATACCTGTTTCTCCAAGGCAGCTCTTTGCAATCAATGCATTCCTTAACATAGAGGGCAACATCCCTGCCCCTCCCTCCCCATCTCTTCTGAAAAGCTTGTAGCCTTCAATTCTGGTGGTCCAGTTGTGCGATTCATCCCACCATATCTCCATGATAGGAGTTAGGTCATAGTTTCCTAATTGCACCATGGTTTCCAACTCCTCCTGCTTGTTTCCCATGCTACGTGCACTGGTGTAGAGGCACTTCAGCCAGGCTATTGGCCACATCACCATTTTAAAGAAGCCCTCCCTAATTCCTTCGAAAGGATTCACAGGTATTTCTCATCCTCATCTTTTTCTGTCACTCAAAGGTACATCCTCTTCCCTCACTGAATCTAGCTTAAAGCTCTAATTAGCCCTGCCATCTTGCTGCCCAGACCACTCGTGTCCCACCTGGTCATGTTTGTTCCATCTGGTGCCAAAATGGCTGGTCTCTCAACATAGAACCCCAAACCCTGAGCATGGCACCAGCCACACAGCTAATCATACATCAGATCCATTTGTCTTCTTCTTGTGTCCTGTTCTCCAACTGGAAGGGTAGAGGAGAACACTATCTGCGCTCCCCCTCCCTTCAATATATTTCTGAGGGACATAAAGTCCCTTCTGATATTTCAGTCTCCCCAATGCAACCTCATTTGACCCTACAAAATAGAGTAGGAATGGGTGGTAGTCATCTCTCCCTACCAGGCTTGTTAGCCTCTTTGTGATATCAGGAATGCAGAACCCCAACAAGCAGTAAACCTCTTTGGAGAGATTGTCTGGATGGCAAATAATTTTGTTAACAAAATGCTTATGCAAAGAGCTAGTACAATAACTCTAGTGGAAAATAAACAAAATACAATAATATCAAACTGGATTTTTATACTATTGGACATTGTTGGTGCGTGTTTCAAAGCTGTGCTGACTTAAATCTAACATTTCATGTTATCCATTGCTTGAACTTTTTGGTGGTGTGCTCATGGTAGTATAATCCTCCAGCCATAGGACCTTTTTCACTAGTACAGCTAACCACTGAGTGGATTTGAAAAACTCTAGCAACTTCAGAGATCTTTGACTTGATATTTTTCATGAAACAGTTATTAACAAAAATATTAACTCTGCTCATGGGCTTGCTAATGAACTGTAATTAGTGAAAAGGCTATGTGGTATCTAGATGCCACCTGTTTCATGACACATAACAAAAATGGAATATCATTTTATGATTTTATCTTTTTATTATGTTAGTGGGAAAACCATTTTAGAAAAGAAGTCCACAAATACATGAAAAATACCCGGGCATCTTGCTAGTTTCTCTCTACCTAAACATATTTTGTGTACAATTCACAGATATTGAATTCAGTATGGTCATCTAATTCTTCATTTCATGTTCTTTCTTCTGTTAACATATTATGCTTTAGAGCACAGAGTTCCTAAACTTTCAGTTTTTAAAAAGGAGAGAAGTGAACCAAACACTGGGGCCCCCAGCAAAGGAAGGACATGGACGTGTTGAAATGAGTTCAGAGGAGAGCCACAAAGACGATCAAAGATCTGGGGCACCTCTCCTGTGAAGAGAGGCTGAAGGATCTAGGGTTGTTCAGCATGGAGAAGAGAAGGGAGACTTTATAGTGGCCTTCCAGTACCTAAATGGGGGACTACAAGAAAGCTGGAGAGAGACTCTATCAGGGATCACAGTGATAGGGCAAGGGAGAACAGTTTTAAGCTTAAAAAATAAGGGTAGATTTAGATAAGATATAAGGAAGAAATTCTTTGCTAACAGGGAGGTGAGGTACTGGAACAGGTTGCCCAGAGAAGTTGTGGATGCCCCCCATCCCTGGAAGTGTTCAAGGCCAGGTTGGATGGGGCATTGAGCAACTTGGGAGGTGTCCCTGCCCATGGCAGGGGGGTGTAACTCAATACTCTTTGAGGTCCTTTCCAATCCACACCCTTTTATGACTGAATGCAGAGAAGAAAACAGAAAGGATTTGGTTAAACAACCAACAAAACAGTAACAAAACACTGAAAGGATGCTTTTAGTATCAACAGATTGATGCTGACAGCTGAATTTTTAAAAGGTGGAATTTCAAATTGCAGTGGCAGGAGATTAAACAAGAAAAATTCCTCTTCAGCACGTTGAAAATAATCACACCCGGAATCAGTGCTGACTTTTTCAATTCTGTATAAAGCTACAGAAACAGCAAAGTAAAGAGAAAATCTTAGGTACACTATCCTAAAGAAAACATAGTTTTGAGTGAAAAATGTGAAATGGGAAATTTGTTCTCAGTTAACTCATCTCTGTGGAGCTGCTTTAATTTACTTAGCCCAATTAGTGAAGTAGTCATTAAGCTATATTATCCCAGGAACACACCAGTGGGCTTCCAACATTACATAGTTTTAATACCTAAACATTGTTACCAACTAAACAGCACAATGGAACAATGGACTTAGGAGACAAGGAGCATAAGATGTGATGAAAAATGATGGAATCTACGCCAAAAGAGTAAAATTAGAGTCAGAGGAGAATTCTGAACATCAAGTCAGAAAAAAAATGACCAATATATAGAATTGAAGAATATCCTAAAGTGAGAAAAGGCCACAGCAACTGGGTCTACTAAAAGTTAAAATGCAACACTGAAAATCAGAGGACCAACAAAGAACATGGGGGATTGAGGTGGTAAGAGGATGAGTGAAAATTCTTATACCAGCACAACCAAAGGAACACAGAAGAAAATTGCACCCAGAAAAAATAAAATAAAATTCAGTAAGGAAAATACACCAGGAACAAACAGAAAGGAGGGACCGGCAATCAACATCCAACCAGAAGTGCTGTAGGCATTCAGTACAAGAGCAGAAAAAGCAGACATCTGGGACAGGGTGCCAAAGTTGCATTAGAGAAAAAAGGCAGCAGTGGAAATAGGTCATTATATAAATTGAAATTAGACCTGTAATTATCTTTAATATCTAAATTTTAGATTAAATATATTAAAAATTTGGAGGCAAAGCTTCTGCTAGTTACAAAACAAAACCTCTGAAGAAGCTGGTCTTTTTGACTAAGTGATGGATATGAGTCATAGAACTGGAAGTAGCTGGAAGCAGTGAAAGCAGAACATTGCACATTGACGTAACTCCTTGTTTCCAATCTTTGCTGCTTCTTCACATTCAATATACAGTACAGATACTCCTAATTAATTGCAAATTGCTTCCTAACTTACTGCATGCATACATAGCTGACAGATAACTATCAGGATACTTATGTACAGAAAAAAAATTATGCATCTTGGAATCACAGTTGTTTTTTCCTGTTCTAAAATGCAAAGTATTTCCAATTAAGCTTCGGCTGCAGCAACAGATTTAGCGTTCTTCAAACAAGTTGGAAGATTTAGGATCAGCTAAACTGGAACTGTGAATGATATTGAGCCCCTATGTCAGCAAATATCTGAAATCATGATCAAACAGCTTTCCTATTGCAACTATGAAACCTTATTCAAATACCCTAAAGAGTTAACAAATAGACCATAACAATTCTGGAACCAAATTGGAATACTGATACATAAAGTTCTCAATTGTTTCTTTTCATCTTACAAGTTTATTTAAATATTAAATATTTAGACCCTGTGAGGAATTACACATGCATGCATTCTCACTATGTGTGGTATTTTACAGATTTCCTTGTAATTGACAACTGTATCTAATTCAACTTGTTTCAAAGTTGAATGACTTCCAAAACAGGCATTCAGCAGTTTTATTTATGAAGGTAATCACATTATACAAAGTACCATTGCTTAAAATATGCTTTATTGTACAGAAGAACATTTTCTTTTGAAATCCGTACAGTCTTCCTACCTGCTGTGCTTCATTACAGAATCCAAAATTATCATGGAAACAAGCAAAAAGCAAGTTTGTCTTTTCATCTGTGCAGAATCTTTCATCAAAAAGTTTCAAAGACTTTTTAGGGAATATTGTTCACTCCTCTTTTCTCCTCCCTTTGCAAATTTCTGATCAGTTCATATACTGATCCTAAATCATCAATGTAACACTAAAGGAATGTGTAATGTCTGCAAGATATGAAAACTCCACAGCCTACCAATATAAGTAATAGAACTGTAGCAAATCATTCCAGACCATACTGAATAAACACAGCAGACTGAGCCAAAGCATTAACAACTCCATCTGGGCACAACATTGCAATCCAGCTGGGTCTACCAGATGCTCTCCTATGGATTCACTGGAAGCAACATCACTGTTCATTGGTCAAAGGCAATGCCTTCTTCCTATCTTACCTCTATTCATTTCTCATACAATGAAAGAAATCATCTGAGACCCTTCCATGCAAAGAAGCTATCCTGCACAGGTGAAACATTCTCCCAGACTAGAAGATAGACAACGCAAATTTATCCTGAGTGAGGACTAGATACATCAAATCATCAATCACCAAATACCTGTTCCACTGAGAGGAACCATCACCAAGGAACGGGAAAGGATACGAGACATCTGACTTGATGCCAAAATGCTGGAAGGCTGTGGATACGTACTTTTTTCTCTTATTATGATTTGCTGTTGTGCTTTTCTTTTCAAGATCTAGAAAGAACCCTGCACCCCCTCCACACAGAAGAGCAAGTAGTTAAGAAACAGCAGAACTGTACTCAAAACATCAAGCCCACTACCCAACTTCTTAAAGAACTTTCTGCTGAACATCTTGTCAACATAAGAAATCCTGCATTAAGTGCATGTGTAGAAACTATAAACCTATCTCTTCCCAAGCATTCCTCAAAAAACTCTTTCCAGAAATTACTAATTAGAGACCTACTGTTTCAGGTTGGTGATGCCTTCTGATACTCCCAAGTCAGGAAAATAAAGCAAAGGTATCATACCAGCCTCTGGGAGATCAACAAGTTGCCAATGAGCCCATGGGGCAGGCTGTACATGAAGTATTTCGTCCTGCACAAGCCAGCTATACTCACTTCTGAGCAAAGCAGCAGCCATCAGATTGCCACAGGGCTCAATTATACTGATGAAGTAACCCCACAACCCATTTCAGCTGAGGTTCCTGTTCCTGCATCTCTTGCACTGCACATGCACAGCACTATTCTTGGGCAATGTTCTGCATCAAACTACTTATTTTCTAGCTTTCTTCCTCATTGCAATTCTCCAGGGACAGGTCACACCAGGGGCTGCTCCCTTCAGGCAAGACAGATGATATCATTACAGATTTGGCATTCTGCTCCCTTTACACAGTCCTCCAGAACTGACCTACCACTTCAAGCATCACTCTCTGGGACAGCTGTCTCTACCAGGGTAGACTTAATCAGGTTGCACTGTTCAGAATACAACCACTTAGCTTAAAGACTGTTGACAAGCAGTTGTAAAAATATGTAAAAGTTGTCTTGAAGTATGCTTACAAATACTGCTGTTTTGCTTTCTGTTTTTGATATACTTCAGGTTGCCTTTTTTGTTTGTTTTGTTTTGTTTTTGTGCCTCATATCTGTACCAACATTTTTCAGGACCTCCTCTGAATCTTACCAACTTCTTGGCTTTAGCAACAGCTAGTGGCGTTGAATTTGTTTGTGCAACATTACCTAAGGCCTTACTGCATGAGCTGTATTTCCTTTTAACATTTCGAACATCATCATTCTTTGATGTTTCACTATAAAATCATCAACAAAGGCTTTTCTTTGTTATTGGGTTCAGTCTCTCACCTTCTGTTCTCAGAGGTCCACAGGAGCTTTAAGAGTGATTAACTTAATTCTTTTGTCTGCACAGTATTCCTTTTATCATTTTCAGTTGATAATATGGGTCCTCTTTCCACTTTTAAGAGGTGGAAATTAAACCTTATTTGAACCTCCAAGGGATTTTTTTTTTTTTTGGGCTGGGGGGGGGGGGGCAGACTACCTCTGAGAAGTCTGAGACTTTCCTAATTTCCCTTAATCTTCAAACACTCTGCTCTTCTATCTACAGCTGGAGAAGTAGCTCTTCTAATCAACTGCCCAACTGAAAGCTATTCTAGCACAAGATTTACATTTTCCATTGCCCTGGATCATCTTTAATGCATCCACTTTCTTAATCTCCTTTCTAAAATAGGTGAGCCTATTCTAATTCATATCCTTTAACAAGGATAATTAAGTCTTAAATGATTTCCACCACTTCCTCCAGTGGTATTTAGTAGCATGAAGGGAGGTGCAAAATGTATTCCAGATGAAATTACATTTATACTTTTAGAAAGGAATAATATTTTCCTTTCTGGCTTATCTGTCTATCACTGTATTCTACCTCTTTTTTTTTTCTTTTTTCTTTTTTCTTTTTTTTTTTTTTCTATGTCAGGATCCTGTTTGCTTTTTTTGACTGCATATGAGCAAAAGTCCTTTGCAAACTGTCCATGTTGATGCTCAGGTCCTTCAGCTGACACTGTTTATTTACCACAGCACAGGAAAGGATATGGATCATTTGCATATTTTTCTCCTTCTTCTTCCTTCCCCTTCTTTCCTTCCATTTTGTTCCTTCTCCAGTATATTATTTTGCATTTATCAATATTTTGAGCTAAAAGTTCTGTGGCACCTCCATTTCAACACTTTCCACATACATATAATGACAGGGTAGACAGTCACTACATGACCACAGGGCAAGGCAACATCTTGGTAAGTACACATTAGCTTTATAATTGTGAGCTAACTATATAGAGATGCTGAAGTATTTCACATGCTAATTGTACTAAATTATCATATGATTACACAGGTAAATTGACATCTGCAAAGTTCTCTGAATACCAGGCAAACCCAGCAGCAACATATTGTAAAAATTCACATTTTATCAGCGTGAAGCACATTCCCACTGGTCTGTTATTCAGCTGTTGCTCTCGATCAAGCTCTCAGTATTATTTGGCATGATTCAGGTGCTTATATCTGTCAATATTGCTATATTACCTCATTCTGAAAGCCAAAAAATTAGTATACCCCTAAATATGTAAAATAGGGTAATAATTTAAAGTAATTACGCTCTGCTTATATATCACCAAGAAACTATTGAACTAACTGAACTCAGATTTCCAAACATACATTCATCTCCTTATTCACTTCAATTTGTCCCTCCTATATTCCACTGCTTATCACTTTCTCTTTGTAAGTTACAGCTATTATGTTATTTTACATATACTATCTTCTATGTTACAAAAATTATGCATAACAGCTTTTATCTGAGAGATATTTAATCACAACATTTTGTACTCTGCATAACAGAGTTTGTGACAAGGTCTCAGAGAACTTTAGAGATGTCAGCAATGATTTCTAGCTTTTTTTCCTCAACAAACTGTGAAATACAAGATTAAAAAAAAAAAAAAAAAAGGAAGTTTAAAAATTATACTATCAGCTACCAATTCTGCCCAAGAGTCCATCAGCTGAGACTCAGCTCAAATATCCATGGAACTCAAAGGGACTTTCTGTGGGGGCAAGACAGAATGCCAGGAGGTGCTGGAGAGGTAAATAAGCATTCAAGGGGAATAAGGAAGAAAATTAGATTTCTCCTTCAAGCACAGTCCCGGATGCCCTCAATCTTGAAACAACTCTTTATACAGTGAAGCCTTACAAGCTGAAGTTCATCGGGATCTAATCTTCACCTTGCTGCTAAGGGGGGACAAAATATATGGTATTGAAGAGTATGACTGAAGAGTGAAGGATATGCCTATAGAGTGAAGAATATGTCTGATTCTAGGAGCTCAATTTAAATAAGACATAGTCAAAAACTGGAATATCTAAATCGGTCTAGTTGCTGATTCCACAGCTGGTTAAAAAGTTACATTGTTAGTGTAGCTCGGCTTGGAGATTTAATTAAAAATAATGCAAAACACCAAAACCAGCCACCTTTTCTAAAATGCTCTCTTTTTTTCATATGGAGTGATAACTTAGCAAATAGCTCATTGTCTTTTTCTCTTTGGTAACGGTGAGTTTAAATAAAACCCACATCAAATAGCTTTTGTTTGTTTGTTTTTACACATTTTATACAACATTCTGTTTAGTCTTCACCAAATACAATATCTAAGAAAAGCAAAGCTGATGCATTTAATTTGCAATAACTGATTAAAGAATCTCTTGAAAAACATCCATTCACCCTTGTCTTCTGCCATCCCAAACTCCCAGTATATCCATGCTGATATATTCTCAACACACAATTTGTGTCTCAGCTCCACCTTCAAATCTACCACTTGCTTTTGACCTCTTCTTAGGATTCATGAACTTGATTAAGAAAAATTTTTCCCATATGTTTTTTGTGACCAGTATCACCCAGTGTTTCTAAAGGAAGTGTCCTAGGTTAGCCTTTGCCAGCAGCTGAACTCCCACTCAGACACTTGCTCACTCTCACCATTATGTCTTCCCACAGCAGCCACCCTTGCAGCCCCCACTCTGATGCTACCAAAAACTTGATATCTATACCCAATACAGTAAGATACATTTCATTCCAAAACCAGCAGTTCCAATTTCCCTCTACTCCATACCAAGGACTTTTAATAAAACACATATACACACACAGGAAACACAATCTTAAGTGAAAACAATGAGAAGTTTTTCCAGTTTCCCCAAAGGAAAATGCTAGCATTAAACAGTTTAAAATTGGACTAAACATCATTGTTGCCTCAGGATGGATAGCTTGTTTTTCAAAGCCAGACCTGACTGTTGCTGTAGTCTTGCAGCAACTTTTTTGGCAGATATGTGCATCTCAACCAACATACCAATGAGAAAGGTAAGAAATTTAGGTCTGCTCTGGTAACTGAAACATGCCATCACTGAGACAAACTGCACTCACAAGGGAGCTTTCCTCATGCTGTCATCATAATATCCTTGCTGCCATAGGAGAAATTCAAAGTGATGCTGATCTGCTTCCGGCAACCTTTAACGACCAAGTATGTATTCTGTTGTGCTTCCTAATTCACTGAAAAATACTGTAATACTTAACTTCATTTCAGATAGATGCAACTTTGTTATAACCTTGATGTAGCTTCATATGAAAGAGTAATATTATACCATATCTTTAGCAATAAACAACGAGTTGCAGGGAGTGAGACTATGAAATCTGGACAGTAGAAAAGAACTGCTTTTAGTTAGCCATGGTCCCACTGTAACTCCAAGCTATATTATAAACTGAAGTGAACCAAAGGAAGTAAAAATTACATACTGTCAGATTCAGTGCTCAGGGATGTTGGGTTCCCAGAAATACACTTCAAATGCTAACTCTTCGGAAGCAGGCATTACTGCAAAAGACATTTTCAGGTTGGGTATCTGGCAGGTAGCTTCTTTTAGCAGGATGCACTTCTGGTGCGTCTAGAACACTAGTGGGTTTCTACTGCCTGGCCATGCAAGGACCAATCCTGAAATACCACCTGTCTGGATTAAATGACCTTAGAAGTTCTTCATCTGTAGTTTTTACTTTGTGAATAGATGCTGCAAATGAAAGTGACTGAGGGATGAATAAAATGCCTTTATTTTCTAATGGTAATTTTAAGAGAATTGCCTATGCTCATAACTGACAAAAAATGTTTTCAATCTGTTGAACAGGTATTTGTTGAGATGGTTCTATAAACAGTTTAAATGATCCCGTAGGTAACTGCCCATATGGTTTTCTGTATTTCTTTGCTGGCCAGTATTAGAAACAAATAAAGTAGCACATGCTATGGTATTCTGAGCTTGTCTATTTGCCTCATTCTTGATATGCATTCCTATTATTTTTTGTCCTTCACCTTTAGCAACACAAAGACATTAATATTCAATTACCTTGATGGGTATTTTACATTTACGGTTTTTAGCACAACATATCACTTTAACAAACCAGTCTACTAACTAATTCTATAATATCATTAACCTTAGTACTATGCATCTGTGAATATATTCCATGGGGACTTAAGTCCAAGTTCCTACTTATTAGGGAAACAATTCTGTTACTTCTTCCCTTTGGTAAATGGAGCTCATTTAATGTCATCTATCCATACTAATGTATATTGAGAACTAGATAATGTCTTACAGCTTACACTACACAGCTGTATTACCCTAGTTGAATTCAATAGAAGTACAGGAGAATGAATATGACTTTTTCTGTGGCAAGCATTAAATCAGAAATCTTTATCTCCATGAATCCATATACTTTACTTCTCAAACATGATTGAAACTAAATTTTACTCATTCCAAACAAATTCCTTGTATTTACATTCATAAGAAAGATCCCACCTTAAAAAAGTAAGTTCCATTAGGACAACTGTAAAATGACAGCCTGATTTGTAACAAAATTATTTTGTACCAGAATAACAGAAGATTTATGACTTATTTTGTGAAGGGAAAACTGAACAACATTCTCAGTATAATTTAAACAGAACTGATATTCAGCATCAAATGTTAAATACCCTGTATAGATCATTAATATCATTTACTGTTCAGATTCTAGCAGCGCATAATGCTTAGAACCATAAGCTAGCTTTCTCCCTTTTTTTTTTACTTTTTTTTTAAGAAACAAAAAGGCATTTTTTTTTTTCATCTGTATTCTTCAGTGTCAGTGAACAGGGCCACCTACAACCATTTCAGGCCTCTTAAAAATATAGTCTAGAGACATTTCTGGGACACCGCTGTTGTACAATGTGAGCAAACAACAGCAAAACAGCCAAAGGGAAAAGAAAATAACCATTCTACCATCTTATTTCCTTTAGGACCTCTTGCATTCTCACTTTTGCAGAACTGCAGCAAGACTACCCACAAATCATCCTCCTTTTGTCTCCACATAACATGTCCCTAACTTGTCCCTTCACAATAGCCTTAGCAACAGGAAACTACAAAATAGTCCTCTGTGCAACAATCTCTAACAGCAACATCTCTTCTTGATGTGATACAGCTGGGGGAGGAAAGCATCTTGTAAATGCTACCCTGGACAAGTCATAAACATCTTACTGTCTACTTTATATACCCGCAAAATAATAAAATCCCACCACCTTCTAACATCAGAGGCAAAATGCACATCAACTTGCAGAGCCAGGCATTCACCCAGCAGCAACAGCCACCACCAATATGTTCAGTGCAACTGATTTAGATCTTTCAATGTGCTACTTCATTTTTTAAATCTCTGTTGCTTTGATTTTAGAATTACATCTTCAAGAAAGTTCATTATTTTAAAAGAATTGAATTTTATGATACAGTTCTTTGAAAACAGTTAATCAGTCTTCGATGGTTATTTAAGATTAAATGATTATTGCACATACTTTTCATTTCAGTCTTACCTTTCTCTAAAAATCTGTTGATCAGTGTTAGTTACAGGTACTGCAAAGAGGGAACATGCAATGCATGAATGTAGAAAAAAAAAATAAGGACAGAGGCAAATGGTACGCAATGTCCCCATTAAAAATATTTGCAATTCAATGACAAATAAATCTTCGTTTAGAAAAGAGCATGCACTTATGCTAGGCGTTGAAAGAACAAAGGGAGTAGCATTTCATAATCTCAGTAGTGCAACATGAAATGCTGAATATAGTCTTCTGTAGCAGTCACAATAAGACCCAACAAGATGTTATTTTTACCCTCAATAGCTGGAAAGAATCCTGTGCCTCCAAATAGCTGGTGTAAAAGACATCAACTCCTGAAGAAACAGGCAATTATTAAACTCTGTTGTACTACAAAGAGAAGCCCAGGCTACAAAATTCAAATTTAACTTTGTGAAAAATATGCAACTCAAAGGCTGGGGAAGGCAAGAAGGGAGGAAGAGAAGGAAGGAGTGAAAGTATGGAAGAGAAAAGAGACTAAAAAAAGAAAATGAACCAGGATTTTTCAGTTAGCAGTGATGAGATATTTGCACAGTAAGTAACCAGATGACTTTCATGTACCCATTAAAACAAACAAATAAACAAACTATAAACGCAAGAGTAACTTTTCATTCTTCAAAGTGAACAATGAATCTAGTCAAAAAGAATGCTGTTTTCTAGTTCAGTTAATTACAGATTCAATAGTGGTATTATTCCCTAATATACTAAAATCTTTTGACAGAGAATCTGTAAAAGTACACATTTCAGAGTTTGGGGGAAAACTTCCAGTTCAAACATGGTTACAGTAGCCACAGTTTCATTTAAAATTAACGAAAGAAAAGTCAGGAACAGGAAGACAGTTCTGAACTCACCAGAAGTTACCATGCATAGGGTGAAATGATGCATAGCGAGTGTTCATCAGAAGAATTGGTTGCAAACTGGAAGATTGTGATGGTACTTTGATTTAAATGCAAATTGTGCACCACAACACCATACAGACCTAAGTCTCTAATAATTTTCTTAATAGATATAGTTTCAATTTTTTTGAATCGTTATTTAAATCAAATAAGGAACTAACAATAAGTTAAAAGTCAAAACGTTTTAATTTTCAATTAGTGAGATAAAATTTTTGATATATCAAAATAGCTCGACTTATCATCAGCTGAAACACACATCTATTCAGGATAGCATCCCCTTGGCTAAGACAGCACACAAGAACATTTTCAGATTTATAGTTAGGCATGTACAAAAAACAGGCTTAACAAGAGACATATGTCTATGTAAGTGGATTGCCACATCAGTATCTAAGGTTGAGGGTCTTCCTGATTAAGCACAAAGGGTTTACTTATATCATTTAAGATGACTAGCAGAACTTGAGTTTTACAATGTTTAGGCATCTTTCTTCAGCATTTCCCTCTACTAAACTTAGTATCTTACTTATCTTTGCACTTGCCTGTCTCTCCACCTGCTTTTAATAACACTGTGCTGTTAATCCTAAATCCTCCCCCTTCCCTGAAACATGATTTAAATCTTGGATTCAGGTATATGAGTGCCATTCTCTCATTTTTACATATGATGTTTTTTTTTTGTTTTCACATTACAGAAAATTAATATGACAACGAAACCCAAATAAATAATTTATTTTTCTGAATGGGAATTATATTACTTCCATGTCAGACTTTTTAAGGTGTTAACCTTGCTTACATTGCTGCTGGGGAGAGTGGTGCAGAAGACAGATAAACGTCTACAGAGTACTGAACTGACCAACTAGTTTCTCTTGCATTACCTTATGAACTCAAGGTCATGTGCATGTTCAGTCACTGTTCAAACACTCTGTGACTTTGTTCTTCATTCTTGTATAACAATGCTAAAGTGAGTGCCCTACACTCTTTCAGCATTCTACATCTTATTATGGTCAGTTAGGAAATTACTGGTCTGTGGATATGTATTTTATGCTTTTTTACAATGCTACTTCAAGCCTGACTGACAGTTCCACAACAACACATAGTATTCCATCTTATTTCTATTCAATGATTTTCTGAAAACAAACCAGAAAAATCTCATAGATGACACTTCCAGATGTAACACTGATATTTTTGCTTGTAGTGACTATTTTGACTCTTGTTGGAATTTTAAACTTTGAGAATCTATTTTTATTTTAGTCTAGATCTCTCTCTCTCTCTACTCACAGATCAAGTCATTCTGCTCACCTTCTCCCCATTACATGTCATGTCATTTGTCCTCGCAAAATGTGTAACTCTTTTCCAAATAAGACATAAGAACAAACACCTCGCCTTGAAAACTATCATGTTAAATATGACTTTTACCTGTCTTAATTACTACAGTAAACTCCATACTCTTGAAACGTGGTTATGAAAAGTGGTTGAAACAAGCACAAGTGTCTGGATATGTACTATTGGCCAGCAATGACCATAAATAAACTAGCTGATTGCCCACTCCCCATCAGTACTCATCTTAAATATTGTGCAAATTTGTGTTCACCCGTAAAATAAAGGCTCAGCTGTTGGTAGAGCTACTGCTGTCTGAAATGCTTTTCAGATGCTGAAACATGACAAAGAAATATATTCCAAACATTGGAACAAGGCAAACAGGATGATTTGGCAATAATAAATTTTTCAAATTCAAAAGAGTTAGACCTGCAAATAAAGTTTATTAAAAAGAGAAGATTGATATTCTCTTGACCTATATCTCTTGATACTGTTTTACCTCATCTCCCAGAGGAAAAAATAAATAAATAAATAAAACCATATTTTATTTCACATGGAATGAACAGCATTCTCCACACCTGTTGGACTGTTTTATAATACCACTGGCTTCTGACCATTTTACTTGGATTCATTTTGCTCCCCTTGGAGAATGCAGAACAAAGTCACAGGTGTGTGAATCCAATGAACTTAACTATTCAGTATGTTCTCAATCAATGAGTCATCTTAACAACTACAATTTCTAATAGCTAACTGACAAGTTTCTGAAGCCACTCTACACAGTGTCAACATTCATAAAACCTAGTTTAATATAGGAATATAATCTCCCTGGGTCCATTTGCATATTGCTAAGCTCCTTCATAGGGATTAAAGAGATGCTGCTATATTACTGCTTGAATTAAGACACTATCTATGCTGCCCAGACAGTACACAACTACTTTCCACTACTATGAGGAAAAGGAACTGCAGACTAAACTCTACTTCTATCCATAGATATGCTAGAGGAGAAACAGAAGGTAAACTGAACTGCTGAATTTTGGGCACTAGCTTAAAAATTTTATACTGTGTTAATTTAAAACCATATTGGCCCACTGACTTCAAACTTTCCCATTCATTTGGAATGTTTTTGGTTTAAAAAAAAAAAAAATCTTAAAAAAAAAAAAAGAAAAACATTTTTTTGTTTGTTGTTGGTTTTAATTCTTGCCATAAGTATACTTGAATTTTATCATGCAGAAAGATCAAGCACAAAACACACTAACAACATAGCCAATGCACCCATTAAAAATAATAATAATATCAGAGTTAATTAAAAATAAAGGCATCTTAGTTTCAGAAGATTAAGATGTACAGGCAACACACATAGTATGACTAGTGTTGAAAAACATCTCCTCAGTACTGACCTCTTCCCATCTACATCATATGTAGAAAGAGGAGCTTTTTGTCTAAAAATGGCACTGTCTCTAAATCAAGGTCTGTGTATTAAAGTGATCTTTCTTTTCTATTTCCTGCAGTGCTGTCTTGGCATTTTATTCTGATCCCAAAAGTACTAATATCACTAGTTTACTTTAGGCAGGACTAAATCGGAGGACAGGGATTCAGCTCAGCTTTTCCTAGTCATACACACTTTCAGTAGCAGATAAAAACTTAAAAAGGTAAATGTTAAATAGTCAAGGTAAATCAAGCTAAAAATGTTAAAATTGCAAACGTCACATACTCATAGAATTCTGTACTCACTTCATCATAATCGTTTTAAATGATAAGTAATTTCCTTTAAGCTGTAAGTCATAAAGAAAGCTCACTTTTATTTATTAGTATTGCCAGCACCGTGTCAAGGTAGGAAACAGAAACAGTTTAGTCACTGAGTTCATGCCATTGCTTCATAAATCCTAAAGCTTTTCTGTGAACACATCTGGAACTAGTTTTTGTTCAAAACAAAGGTATACCTTATTTCAGAAAGAAACAAGTTTTATGAACTTTTTTAGGATTTTTGAAATTTCTTAGGCTGAACTTCTGGAGATTCAGTGGTGGATGCCATACTTACCACATAAACAGGTATTTTTATACACACACACATACACATAGACCATATGCATATAGATGGCCTGAACATTCTGCCTAAGCAAGGTAAAAATGCAATAATCAAGAAAACTGTTTAGAACTATGCAAACACTCTTCAGGGAGATGAATACATTGAGAATGCAGAATGCAGAATGGCTTTAGGCTCAGTTTTCAGTTATACCTATATTCACCCATCTAAAGAAAGGCATACATAATTTATTTTGATAAATAAATAAATAAATAAAGCACACAAGCATTAATGCTAAAAAGTGCTAGTGCATTGTATACATGTATACGCAGTACAACATGAGAAAAAAAAAAAAAAGACCTTACCAACCTGGTGGTAAATATATTTTGCTTTGGAAACTTTGTGGAAATTCTAGACAGCCTATCTGTTAGTAAATTCTTATTTCCCTTACTAAGGCTTTGCTTTTATCTCTACTTGTATTTGCTTTGTTTCTAACCTGTGGAAAGTCATGAGTTCTATGCATAATTTATTTTTGTAATTTTGGTTATACCATGCAAATATGAAGAAAATTGTTTTCATTCAGAAAAAAAAAAAAATAGTAAAAAACACAACAGTATAATAATTCAATTCATATAACTGGGGAGAAGGGCCTTAATGATTAATTTTACTCATTGATTACCATGTTGATAAACCTACATGATATAAACATTAAAGCCTCCAGATCAAAATCGGGTTTCAAGAAATCTCCTATTCAATACAACTGCAAGTTAAATTAGACCCTGGAATAAGTGCCATCAGTTTTGGCTAATAATACAACTAACTAAATCATCAGTATTAACTGCAACACCAGCAATGAGGTGTTACATTCTTCATGTTCTTCTCACCATATACATATTTTTTTTCAGTTAAGACTCCTGACTCCTCAGTGACTCTTCTCCATTCAACTCCGTTTATTGTCCAATTAATGGGTAATTGGGCCAAAGCAATGCTGTTTACAATTTGCATACCCAGAATATAATGCATACTCAGAATATAGTGATCCAATACTAAACCATAATTAGGAAAAGCTTTTATTGCAGTATGTCCATTTTAATATCTGAAAGCTAAATCTTAGAAAATATGGTAGATGCTTGTCCAATATGTCATATTTCTTAAGAGATACTCAACTGTCTTTTTGTCCTTTTAAACCAATAAAGTGTTTCTATGATTCATGTTTCTCCTTTAAAAACACTTGATCTCAACTGAGCGTTAAAAACATCTTCAGCCTTGAAAATTAGCACCTGGATTTTGAGTAATCCACAGTGAAAGGTAATTTCTTGCTTCCCCACAGACTCTGTCTGCACAGAGTTGAGCAGGACTGCTAGAAGTAGGAATATTGAAACGAAGAAACTTGGTACTCAAAAAGAAAAGTAGAATTTGCATCTCTGCATAGGTAGCAGATTCAGTGGCTGTGAACTACTGATGTTCCCTCTGAAGCCTATAACGTGTAGGTTTCATAGGTTGTCAGCTCCTCGCATACATACTACAGAGGCTCTGCCAGTTCTAATAGTCATACAATAGCAAGTGACCAACACATCATAAGGAACCCAACAGGTTACCAGCGACATCGTGCCTTCAGGGGCTAGTGCTGTTATCTTACTTATACTACTTACCATGGGTAATATGGAAGTAAAAAGGTCACTGACCCTAATGGTTTAAGTGATATCTAAACTTTGTACTGGCTACACAAGTGAAGAAAATTTCACCCAGGATCCATAAGGTTCACTGCAAACAATTGTTCCCATAAGAGCATTGCCAAGGTTTTAATAAGACTAGTGTTTCATTTTTCGGAAAAGTCTAGCAGCTCCTAGAAATTCCTTGGGGATTTTTCTTTTTAATATTATACAAAATCCTTGTCTTCAGGTATGTCAATTTTTCCTCATTATATCCTACCGAAAGGCTTTGTAGCACTCAGAGCCACTTATTTCACAATTCCAGAAACTTCAGAACATTTACGATCTTTGTTGTTTATTCAATGTTTTTACTGCATAATTATGTATGAGAGTAGATCTGTCTTTCCTAAATCAAGGGTATGAATTCATTAACTGTTTTTAGTGTTCATCTTAGTTCACAACATACTTATGTATTGCTTAGCACCTCACAAAATATTCTCACTGCCTCAGAGTTAGCTAGATATGATTTTTTTTTTTTTTTTTGCAGCAAACCTGCTTGTGTACACTAAGTAAACAAGGCTTAAATTGCTTTCATTTTATGTATGTGATGTTACCTCCAGTCATTCCTGCTGTGCATTTTTTTTCCACAAATGCACTAAAAACAGGCTTGTTCCATATTTTTCTTCACTCAGTCTATGTTGTGATCTCAATACACTGATACTCTGTTTGTCCAACATAAAATTTTTGGATATACATACAATTTTTACAACTGTTTTGCTCGTATAATAGCATAGTGCCTATAGTTACTACATTGGTTATCTATCTTTTCACAGAGCTATGATTTTCACATGCTTTTCACAAAAGCATTTGATGCTTTTCATAAAGCATTTCTGATGATTATGATCAGGAATCACAGAGTCAAAACAGGTTTTGACATCCAGATAAAACTTAAACAGAATAAACTTATTGTCCAGCTCTTTCTCCCCCAGGAAGGGAGAAGTCTTACAGGTATGATATGAAGGAAAGCCAGCAGAAAGTATCTCTCACCGAAAGATGCTTCTTTTTGTTCTGCTTAGAAGAACTACAATTAACCTACCCAACTGCAAATGGAAATCTTGGTTTATTTATTAGTATCTGTGCCTCCACAAATACACATACCTTCATTCCAAATGCACTTGTAATGGATAACTCTCTCAAAAACATGTGTCCTGAAAAGACTCAAGCGTGTATCTACCCTGAATCACACAGTGATGTAACCCCATAATGCAATCAACATTCTTTTCCTGAATAATGAATACAAACATCTCTGTGTATTACACATCCTTGAATACTGAGAAAGAGAATGCTCTCAGAGATGAGAAAGATGGAAATGTTCTTACTGAATGAACTAGCAGGTTCAAATTGCAGTATTTCATCAAGGCCCCATGGGGATCCAGCACTTTCTTCAGTGGCCAATCTGCATTGCCTTGATGAAGAGTGGAGGTCGCATAGGGGATCTTTGAATCTAAATATTCTTAGAATCATTTGAATGAATTATTTACCTCTCTTATAGCAGAAATGTTCTCAAGCTTATCAAAATTAAACCTGGTTCACATTGTCAAAACTGGTATTACTCTAAAATAAGCTTTTTTCTACTCTCTACTCTCTACTTTCTCTACTCTCACGTAGCATAAACCCATAGATTTATTGTCCACTACAAAACAAATAAACAAAAAACATAGTAGAGTTTAGAGCCACTAAGTAATCTGCATAACTGATGCACTAACTAATCTGTACTTATTGATATATATATATATATATATAATATATATATATATATTGCATTTCCAGAATCAGGTTATATTTTACTGCTATGAAAAGGTAGGCAGCTAAAGCTATTGAAATGAAAGCTAAGTATAGATATTTATTTAATATTTAATGATTATCTATCATTACATCACGTATTCATCATTCTCAAGTTGATAATATTCCAAATAGATCATAAGGTGGAAGAAAAGCCCTTAGGGAACTAATGCATTTGAACTGAAGTAATTAAAGGGTTGAAAATTTAAATTTTAGAAACATAAAACTAGTCAATGAGAAAATGCACATATTTAGTTTGTTACCTCATAAAGACTGGAGTTTCATTTTTATTTTTAAATTTGCTGTAAGGGAATAATTTGAGGGAAACTGTCCTATAAAACAGTTCTTTTTCTTACCACGAATGGAGTCAAGTCCAGCCTAAGTTCACAGATAACTGCATACTTGTTCTACTGCCAAACTTAGTCAAAGGCTTTAGCTAGACAAGTAACTAGATGTTGAGAAAAAGTTTCTGTCATCCAGTACATAAAATTTACATGAAGTTAGGGTCACTGAAAAGACCACCAGAATACGTTAACTTTTACAAATAAAATACAAAATTTCTCTAAACCGCAAGGAAGTACAACTCTCAGTAATTACAGGAAGATACAGAATGCCAAGCAATGTCATACAATGCTATACAATTTAGATGAAGAGCATCCTCACATCTGTTGAAAGAAATTTGCTTCCTTACCAAGCATCATGTAGATTTTTCATATTTTTGGAATAAATACATAATTATGCACTATTTTTAAACAAAATCTTGATTTTTGATTATTTACTCCAATTGTTCTCTCTCCTTCCTCCCTCCTAAGCCTTTTCTCCATAACCAAAAAAGTATACAGAATTTCTTGATTTGTTCTAATAATCATTTTCTTCAATTGCGTTTTTGCCAGTATAACTTTGTGATATAGGAAACTGAACAGTTTTAAGGACTACACAGTACTCAGTTGAGAAACCATCTGGGTTTCTCAATATCTTAATAATTATTTCTCTGAAATCCAGATCCCATAAACTGAAGTATGGATTTTATATACCATAATAATAAATGTAATTCAAATTATCTGTTTCATTGCTGCTTTCAGCTAAACTGACAGACGGAAAGGGAAGAGAGAACTGGAGATCTCTGAAGCATTAAGACCAGCAGTTCATCAATAAAATAAGTACTATACTTGGTTATAATGATCCATCCAATGATTTGCAGTTGGACTTCATTATTTTTGTAATCATGACATTCCTTCATGGTCAATTAAATGCTTGACAGGCAGCTTGACACAGTAAACCTCATAAGCATACATGAAATAAGTTCATAGACCAAAAATTTGAGTAACACACACAGTACTTCCTTGATGCATGACAACAGTGCAGATCAGATAGGATGTGTTTCTCAACTTACAACCACCTGCACTTAAACCCAAATTTGGATCATACTAAAGGTGAGCACAAACAAAAGTCAGAGAAAAAAAAAAAAAAAAAAAAAAAAAAAAACTTAAGCTTGAAGGCTAATCTGACTAGTTCCTACCTCAAATGTTTGCTAACAGTATATGAGAAACTACTGAAGGTGACATAAGAAATTGCCAAACATAAACGTGTGACTGAGCAGCTAAAAAAAGTTAGAGAGCACCATAAGGTATAGCTGGATTTCAGAGATGGTTAAGAGGAAATTGTGCAAGAAAAATCCAAAACTCTGTTGCAAGTTGGAGGGGAGAGTAGGGGTTCTTTTGAGAGGCAAACCTTCCTAAACCAGCAGTATCCAGGTAATCCCATTAGTAATACCATTCCTGTGAGCTGGGTGGAGGTCTTTGTGTATTCCACTAGCATAATTTAAACCTGACTAGCTAGAGACAAGGGTCAGGCCAGGCCGTTAGTTTTGTTCACATTTTATGTGGATGCAGTTTGCGTTTCTGTAGATGCCTGTAAGGGTGTTTTTCTCCTGCCCATTTTAATCTATGTGCAGACAGTTGTGCCTATGTTGTGTGAATGCACAAACTGGAAGTATATGCTCAGCCTCACAACTGCCTGAGTCTAGAAACATCCCACAGATTTGGAGCAGAGGAATATCTCTGAGTCTTCACGCCAAGGTGTTTGGCTACCCTTGGCAATATATATGGAGATTTGAGAATGACAGTATGAAAAAAGAAAAAAAAAAGATTTTCTCTTTGAGAGAGGAAAGAATAGTGTCAATAATAAACCAAGAATTTAAGGCATCTGTTTTTCTGATGGTCTTTCTAATCACCAAATGCCTGCTCTCATGATGCCACTTTCACAAAAAGATACTGCTTTCCAGTGATGAACTTGTAACAACAATAGAAAGCCAAAGCTATCCTATTTTATGGCATGTTGTATTGGTACACATATTTGATTAGAGCTTTTTTGTTTGTTTTTGTTCTGTTTTGTTTTTACTTAAATATTTTTGTGAGCAGATTCATCCTTTCACATCATTTTGGAAAAAACAAGTTTGTAGAAGTATCTGCCATCAATGTTTTGGCAAATGCTTCCATAGTGACTTCCCCTTCAACACCACAGGTTATACTGACAAAAGCAAAAGGCAAGGGACTGTGAAATCTGTCAGCAAACCAATTTATCTTCCTAACAGATAATAAAAAAAGGGTTACTAGTACTGAGCCCATAACTGCATATTGTTGGAAACAAACATTCCGTTCCCAGAAAAAAGAAATGTAGCATCCTGATAAAACTCCATGATATCCAGCTGCCCTTCTTAAATCATGGGAGACGTTTTTATTCCCGGAGGTATCAGTTTCTTAAATACTTAAGATTTGGGACAATCACACCTTTTGAAAACTAAAATGTTTGCCCTCAGAAGTATCTCAAGGGACAATTAACCTTTGCCAAGGATTAGAGAATTAGTACAGAACCACAAGGAAAGGAAACGCCAACCTATTTTGCATATTCATTGCATCTGCACACAGGGAGGTATAAATTGAGTTTTTATTCTTTCAAGTAAGCTTCAGTAAACACATACAAGTAACCTGATAAGATGCAACCAACTACTTACAGAGCATCTACCTTTTCCACCACTCTTGCTTGGTGGCTCAAGTCAACAACAGTGTACTTCTGGTCCTTAAGGAATAGTGGGCTTTTGTATATTTGCATACTAAATATCTATTCTCTATTTCTGTGCTCTTACTTGGTCATACCTCTACCCAGCTTTCAAAACAAAGTGATTAAAACAAAGACTGCATTTAAACAGATATATTGTGGAGAACAGCTCTGTTATTGTGTTCTACCACAATAAAATGTTAAAAAAAAAAAAAAATCCTCTTTTAAATGTGGAGTTTTTCTCCTGCCAAGAAAACTTACTCCATTCTTTTTAAGATAGAAAAGTGACATTAGATTCTTTCAAACATTTTAGGGATGAAACCTTTAGAAATGTACTCCTTAGCACTGAGGCCTAGATATTCTGTCTGTCTACACATAGAATACCTGCAAAACAGAAAACTGTTTCCCAAGCAGTAGCAGCCTAAAATAGAACGACACAGAACTGGCCCTCTTGAGAGCTGCCTGGGAGACTACAACTTTCCGCAGAAGTATTTCCGAGGAAAAAAAATAGTTGTCAAATATACCCACTTACATCTCTTTACAAGACCTCTTTAAATGCTGTTTCAAGGGGTTGCTGATGCTGCTGTGACAATAGAATACCTTTTTTTTTATAACACGTTTTGTGTGAGTGTTTAGAGAGCTGTCATTGATCTTACGATCACAGGACTAGTAAGTTCAAAGATATATAAATTAATTTTACCCAGGGAACAGTCCAGTCTAGTTCAGAATCAATTATGATCAGAACAATTTTAGTTATCAAGGAACAGGGAAAAAAAAAAAAAAAAAAAGGAAAAGAAAAAGACAAAAAAGGATGCTGTGCTATCTCTGAATTTTAGGAAGTAAGTAGCAACAAAGCAAAACAGAGCTGTCTGTGCTGCAGTCCTAATCCACATCCCATGCTGAGGACAACCAACCACAGGGACTGATGTGGGCTGGAACAGCAATGAAAACCCTCCATGGATGCTCTGACATGAATTGTCTCCTTGGTTCATCACTCCAGATATGCTTGGAACAATTACGTCATATGGGAAAATAAAGATTTTTTTCTCTTGTTTAAATGGTGGCAGTTCAGGTACTGACATCTAGATAATATCGTCCTGTTTGCTGACCTGAGGCAGAGGTGGTTTGAGCAGCACCACACCATTACTTTGAAGAGAGCTTTTTTCCAAACCTATGCTGCTACCAATATAGCATCAGGACAGAGTCTACACTCCAATGACAAATTCTCCCCAGAGAAAACAAGAAATTCCTTCTTTCTCTCCTCCATAATGCACAGTCAAGACAAGCATTAACGTTATTCTTAGTATAAACTCAGTTCTTATGTCTCCTAGCTCTCAAATACAAACAAAAATAGTTATGAGGAACAGCTCTACACCCCCTACTTAGGAGTAGGGTGAAAAAACAGAGTAATTTTGGATATCTGGGGAAGAAACAGCATTCAATATCTTTTCCAAACTAAATGATGATTCTATGAATGCCCAAGATGGCCAGTCAAATGATATTAAAACAGGATTCATAATCATTTGCATGGGCTGCAATATGCTGTATAAGAAAAGAGGGAGAAAGAGGAGGCTGTTTGAAAGCCTGCAAATTCTAACACTGTCACAGGTTAGGTAACTTTACAGCTATTCAGTGATATACTAGTGGGGAGGTACAAAGATGTTTAAGTTGTAGGTTAAAATATGTCACAGCATTTCTGGATAAGCTTTCTGGAAAATCCTGTATTACGCAGGAGTATTGAACTGAGATTTTTGGCAGAACTAGTGCAATACAAGCAGCTGCTGTTCTAAAAAATAAATGGATACAAAGGAAAGTACCGGTGAACAGAAAAGCATGGCTTGGATGTATTGCCAGAAATAAGACAAGTTTTGGAAGTATTTTCCTTTAGGTGTTTCAATATCTTGTCCTTGCAGAAGACAGCTATATCACAGCTTTTTGAAAGTCAAAACAAGCTGACAAAGCTGACCGGGAAACAGCGTTCAAGTCACAAAATATTACCTAGCATATTTATTCTGTGATTCATTGAGCCTTTTATTTGTTGTTATTCAGGAGCAAATGTAGTAACAAATTATCCATAAACACCATTTGCAAATCCCAAAAGTCTTACATATTTTTAGAATGAATGCTTATTCACTCTCATTAGGAGGATAGTGTAGCATTCCTCTTTTCTGCAAAAGCCAAAATGACAACACAACAAGAATAGCACAGAGAATCAGAGAGAGAAAAAATCAACAACACAACACAAACCAAACAGAGACTGATAATGACTCATCTAGGTTATTTTGGAGGTATCTACCAATAACTACGTACACTGAAATCAAGACTGAGTTGTTAGAGAAATTATATAAATAATGATACAAAATTATTCACTGTGTGAAATGAATGAATTCATCTCTGTTTGTTTTCACATGACACAGAAACAAGGGGCAAGTTCTGCAAACAGTTTTAAAATGCAATACAATCTATTTTTTTACTTGAAGCGTCTTCTCAGCTAAACTACAGAATGGAAGAAACACACCCTAATGTAAACATAAGTAATATGTTTGTTTGTATACTTTGAAGTGACTTGTTTGGGTATAAACCAGGAAGTTTTAAAAAATAATAATAATAATAAAGTAACAAGCTTTAAATTCAGATGTTACGTATTTCATGAAGCATAAAGTACTGCTGAAAGGACCAGTTACTCAAGCCAGCATTTTTAACCAGTTGCTAACCATTGAGTTCTGTACAACTTTAAGACACAAAAAATTCTTACTGGTCCAAGTCCTGAGACACAGATTCTTCATTTTAGCAAGAAAGCACGTCAGAATTTGGGTTTTGGATCTGGTACAGCAGAGTATTAAGACACTGAAGTGTAATTAAGGTGTTTCACACCACATTTAGGATGCAAGAGACATGTCCAAGCTCTTCGTACAGCCACCTGACTCATTTAGTGCATTTTCTTCCTAGAAAAGACAGAGAAAATAACAGCATATGAAAGTAACAGGAAAGGAAAAAGAAAAGAAAAAGAAGAAAAAAGAAGAGGGAAGGGAAGGGAAGGGAAGGGAAGGGAAGGGAAGGGAAGGGAAGGGAAGGGAAGGGAAGGGAAGGGAAGGGAAGGGAAGGGAAGGGAAGGGAAGGGAAGGGAAGGGAAGGGAAGGGAAGGGAAGGGAAGGGAAGGGAAGGGAAGGGAAGGGAAGGGAAGGGAAGGGAAGGGAAGGGAAGGGAAGGGGAGGGGAGGGAAGGGAAGGGGAGGGGAGGGGAGGGGAGGGGAGGGGAGGGGAGGGGAGGGGAGGGGAGGGGAGGGGAGGGGAGGGGAGGGGAGGGGAGGGGAGGGGAGGGGAGGGGAGGGGAGGGGAGGGGAGGGGAGGGGAGGGGAGGGGAGAAAATGAATAATGGAAGGAAGGAAGGAAGGAAGGAAGGAAGGAAGGAAGGAAGGAAGGAAGGAAGGAAGGAAGGAAGGAAGGAAGGAAGGAAGGAAGGAAGGAAGGAAGGAAGGAAGGAAGGAAGGAAGGAAGGAAGGAAGGAAGGAAGGAAGGAAGGAAGGAAGGAAGGAAGGGAGGGAGGAAGGAAGGAAGGAGGAAGGGAGGAAGGGAGGAAGGGAGGAAGGGAGGAAGGGAGGGAGGGAGGGAGGGAGGGAGGGAGGGAGGGAGGGAGGGAGGGAGGGAGGGAGGGAGGAAGGGAGGAAGGAAGGAAGGAAGGAAGGAAGGAAGGAAGGAAGGAAGGAAGGAAGGAAGGAAGGAAGGAAGGAAGGAAGGAAGGAAGGAAGGAAGGAAGGAAGGAAGGAAGGAAAGAGAGAGAGAAAAAGAGAGAGAGAGAAAGAGAGAGAAAGAGAAAGAGAGAGAGAGAAAGAAAAGTATCTAAAGAATCTCCCCCATTTAATCTCAAATTCTTATTGCCAAGTCTTGCTACTTCCCAAAAGGGTAGTAAGATCATTACTGGAACAGGTTAAAATGACTATTGTCTCTCCTTATTTCAAATTTGAACACAGTTAAATTTAATTCTTTCTAAGGCCTTGCTCAATAACACTGATTTTTATTTTTCAATTTCATTTGTTTTTCCTTAAGAACTACTCAGCCATACATGACTCTTCTACTTTTATATGACCATTGGGCACATACTTGGAGAGGATTGTAAACCACAGCTAAATGCTCTGTGCTATAGCTTTTACAACACTCCTTCCTCCTTAACCACTTAACCACCTAGTTTTCAGTCATCCCAGACAAATTTAAGAAGGAATATACAAACGGCCAAGCCACGGCTTTCACACTCATCAGCTTGATCATCACCACAAGCAAGCCAACAGAGCATGGGTTAGGTAAGTGGATAGTGAGGTGGAATGAAAACTGACTGGACTGCTGAGCCCTGAGGGCTGTGATCACTGGCACCAAGTCTGGTTAGAGGCCAGTTACTCTTGGTGTACCTCGAGGGTTGATACTGGGGTAAATACAGTTCAACATCTTCATTATTGATCTGGGTGATGGGGCAGAGTATGCCCTCAGCAAGTTTGCAGATGACATAAAAAACAAGAGGAGTGGGTGATACACTAGATGGATATGCTGCTAATTTGGTGGGACCTGGATAGGCTGGAGAAATGGGCAGAAAGGAAACTCAAAGTTTATTAAAAGGAAGTAGAATTTCCCTTTGTAACTTGGGTTGCAATAACCCCATGTAATATTACATGCCATGGACCAACTGACTGAAAAGTAGCTCTGTAGAAAAGGACCTTGGTGGACAACAAGCTGACTGTGAACCAACAATGCACCCTCATATCAAAGCAGGACAGCAGCTAACTGGGCTGCATTAAAAGAGTTTTGACAGCAGGTCAAGGGTGGTTCTTTCCTTCTGCTCAGCAGTAGTGAGGTTGCATCTGGAGGGTTGTGTCCATGCCTGGGCTTCCCCAGTACACAGGAGACACAGGTACAAATTATTCACCTGGACTTAGAACTGGCTGAATGTTCACCTAAATGTCTCACCTAAAGGCATTTAGATCAAATTTGCGAATTTTTCTTCAACATCATGGAGGCTAGAATAACTATTTTAAACAAAGTCAGATTCCAGATGTCAAGACTCATTGCAGCAGACAAAGTTCTCTAACAAGAAGTTGCCCCCTGAAAACTTAGAATGACTCATAATTCCACCTCTTCTTCCTGAATCAACCTATTCTTTCAAAAAGGATTTTCATTAGTGTGGTCTCATAAGCATTCAGGTATCATTTTGCCAAGAAATAGCAAAAATGAAGACAGCATTAATATACTACAGCAATTAAGCAAGGAAAGTTGAGATAGTTTTCTCAAATCCTGAGGAGAAAGTTAAGTTTTTCTTTCAACACTTAAGATAAGATATGATGCACTTCTAACCAAAAGCAATAAGACATCAGTGAATTTATTGTGCCTGACCATGTTATGACATGTAATAGCATATACGTTCCTCTTGCATCATTCGGGAACAACTCTGCCTCGGCATCTCCTTGTGTTTGGAAGTGATTATTTTTCTTCTTATCAAAATCTTCACCACCAACCTAACACGTTTTGTACACCAATCATCATTTCCACTCAGATTTCATATTTGAAAAATTGATCTCTCAGCAAGATGTAGGTGCCCTTAAAAACAGGAGAATAATGAGTTATTGATTTCATCCAGCACTGCCAGTGATTTGAGCACCCATACTGAATTTGAGGAGAACAACTTGGAGACTGAGAGAACACTGACTGAAACAAGTTGGGGAAAAAAATAATGTCCAGTTAAAGGGTATATGTTTATTGATTAACCTTTTATTTGGGGTGGGAAAAAAAAGAAAAAAAAAAAAAAAAAAAAAGAGAGAGAGAGAGAGATAGAGAAGAGCTAATCAAGCACTCATTTTCTTACATTTAGGGACAAAATTGTTGGACAGAAATAGAATGAAGAACTCCCCTTTCCCTTCAGGTAACAAAAAAGTCAGTCTCATTTTAAATCTCCCAGTGAAAATTTACTTCTTCCCTCACTTACAACCAAAAGTGACAGATTAGAAGACCAGCTAAACTACACCATTAGTACATATATTGTGAGCCAATTTGTCCAAATCTTTTCCAAGAATACAGTAAAATAACTGCTATAGTTGATCCCAGTTATGTTACTAAAGAACTCCTGAGAAGTACTAAATGAAACTGCTGCCATGATGGCATTGTACCCAAAGTGGCAGCAATAAGCACCAAAGCACATAGTGAGAATTGGTCAACAAAGCAAGAGCCAAACATAGTTCATAACCTTCCCAATGCTTCTCCCTCTAGGCGGATGGCCAAGACTTCACTTTGTCTTTTGAATCGACCAGTAAAACCAATGGGTTGATACATCATAGACAAGTAGCAAAGACAACATAAGTTTTCATGAAGTGGAAATCAAATGAACAGCTAGGTAACTCTTAAAATTATCTCAGAGGCCATTTGCTATTTCCTTCTTGCCTTTGAGAAGGAGAATAAACCTACACTAGCACATACAATTTTTAAAGGAGTGCACTTGCTTACTGATTAGTTCAACTCTTTTGAAGAATACACCATGCTCCAAATATATATATGAGAGTGTTTATAGCTAGGACTCATTATTGACAAGGTCATCTCTGGCATTTGGTTCTCATATAGAAACACTTCCAGCAATTCAAGCTGCTGAGTCAGAAATTCATTTCTTTATATCACATTTAGTTCACAAACATTCCTCACTTCATTTACTTGCACTGTTTCTTTTCTTTCCCTGAAAAAAAAAATAAAAATGAATTTTTAAGTAAAGGTACTTCACCATGCCTCAGTAATTACCTCTATCTTCAAGCATAAATCCTTCTGCTACACACCAGTGTTGGATATTCCAAAAACAAGGTTTCTCAAGCAGAAAAGTGACATTTTCAGGCTAAGCCTTCAAAAGTTTTATTGCACAAGTTAGAAAGTTACAGAAGTAGGATTTCAGCCTTCAGAATACCCAGGGAAAACTCACTGCATAAGCAAAAATGACAGAGTAGGCAAATAACAGAAAAACTACTATCAGAAGAATGACCCTAAGTCCTGCCCATCTCAACAGGTCAGTGGATTCATAAAAGGTTGCCAAACAGCTTCAAACAGTATGTAGAGAAGCAACGTTACCATCTCATTCAGCCATGCCCATACGTTTGGGGAGATGGAGCAGAGAAGTCATGCTGCTCTTAACCAGACCTCAGCTCTATCTCTTGTGCCAACGAATTTGGAAGAAATGTCACCACAATCTTCCTACATACCTGAAGTCCCTCCCTCAAGCAAATGTCATGACCAGATTTACAGTTTTCCAGGTAGCAGTGATAAATTTCAAGAACAAGCATGTATGTGTATGCCATACCCACACATCTAATTTGTTCATACCAACAGAGAATGGGATGGTGTTATCTTCCTCCCATCCCCAAGTACTACCAAACACATGAAAAACTACTTCTGCACCTTGCAATGAACCCAACCAGCACAGTAACTGCAAACCTCCTTACAACTCTGATTATAGCTTGGGAGTACTTAGTAGGGGGCTTTTTGGTTTTTTTTTGTGGGTGGTTCCACAAGCCACTTACCCCCTTTTCAGTCTCAGGCTCCAAAAGACCAAAAGCAAGTAGTAAGTACAAAGATGCAAGAACAAATATATCCATTAGCTCATCTTAACACAATTTCTGCTGTAGTTATTCTGATGACACAAAGATTAGCAGCAATGATTAAGTGATTTTCAGTAACAAATTCCAAGCTGTCTACAGAACATCTTCCAGATGCAGCAACAGCAGTAGCTGGAACATTGTGTTTAGGCTGCTATTTAAGGCTGGCTTTACAAAGACTGCTAACCTGCAGGCAGACTGGGAAGCATCTTTTAACTAGATTCACTTGGCTCCTTTTCCAAATCATTAAGAATGAACTATTTTCACAGAAGACCTCCAGAAATTAAAGTTAGATATGCAGTTTCTTTGGCATAAGTATGATTCAGTGTCTCTGGTAAACTTTCGGTGAAGAACTGAGACAAGACAGGATGACAAAAAGGCAACCACTACTTTCCTTATAGCAAATACACTCGTCCCTTTTTAAAATTATAAAATGATCATTAAATCATTAGCTCTCTAGTCACTAAGGAATGTACCCAGACTACAAAGGAAGCTAACTTGGCATAAGTAATGGTACCTCTTTCAGAAGGTAATACACAAGAATTCATAACAGTTCCCACAGTCATGCAATATAACTCCCCATAAAAACGCCAACAGACCATATAGAGCCAACTAGCCTGCCTATAAAACTGATATGATATGCAGGGCAGTAACATAAATAAATAAGAGGAACATTATTGCATGCATGTTCTAGCAGAGACATTGTTAGGTCCACGTCCAAACACCTTACTCTGTTTACATTATAGCTGCATTACCTGAACAGGGATACCACAGCCACTTTATTAGAACAAATACTGAATTAAAAAATAATGGTTGCACCAGACTATCACCTACCCCCTTGAAAAAAAATGTACACGTGAGAGGAAGGGTGAAGCTCTCAGCAATGCAGTGGCTCATGTTAGGGTCCTGGTCTGCTTTGCTATAAATCCATGAAAAACAACATTTAAAGCACTGTCACTGTCAGTCAGTCAGAACCATTTTAAGAATTTGCCACATTTCACTCTCTGAGGCATCTAACTATCCAATAGATAAGAAAAGTGAACTTTCATACAATAATGAAAGATCAGTTATTTTTAGCCAAAACATGAATATTCTATCAAAAACTTCTGAGTGGTGGCAAAAAAACCACTCAGTTCAGCCGGGGTCACCAGTTCTTTCAGAGGTGAGGGCAGCACATGTAAGCCTGCTACTCTTGAGAAAAACACATCTGAAACAGAGATGTAGCTGCCTCTAAAAGCATCTCTCTAGTCAACTTCATTTTGGCTTAGCCTAAACTTTTACTTAGAACAACCCTGTAAAATATTCCTTACTATTTATATGTTTGTCAGCATATAGCTAAGCACACACTAACTGTGCTTAGTTTGTGCAGTTAGTCAAAGCAGGCTACCCGAGCTTTAGCTAAAGAGCTTTTGATAAAAAACACACATAGCATGGGGAAAAAAACAAGAGGAAGTAGAGATGTACACACACCTGCATGGCTATGACCTCCCTGGCATTACGGGATGTGTTGGGACCGCTCCCATGAGTGGGGTGTTGGAATGGGAGGATACAGGCTCATTTAGGAAGGACAGGCCGGGGAGATGAGAAGAGGGCATCGCTCTCTATGTCAACGAGCAGCTGGAGTGCACGGAGCTCTGTCTGGGGGTGGGTGAGGAGCTTATAGATCAGGAAGAAAAGGAGGAGAGGGACAGGTGGTGTTATAGTGGGAGGCTTGTAGGCCAGCTGATCAAGAAGAGCAAGTAGATAAAGCCCCCTATAGACAGATAGAAGCAGCATCATGTCCACAAGCCATGGTCTTCATGGAGGACTTCAAACACACCAATTATCTGTTGAAGGGACAGCACAGCAGGGCAAAGGCAATCCAGGAGGTTCCTGGAGTGCATTGATGATAAATTCCTTTTCCAAGCGATGGAGGAGCCAACGAGGGAAGATGCTGTGCTGGACCTCATTCTCCCCAACACCTGAAACTCAAGGGCAGCCTTGGCTGCAGTATAGATCCTGAAGAGGGAACGCAGTAAGCTCACTACCCTGTACTGTGGGAAAGCAGACTTTGCTCTCTTCAGTGATCTGCTTGTGACAAAGCTGGTAAAGATTTACAGAGGTGCTACAGGCTTTTATCACTCCCACAACACAGAGATAAATCTGCTTATGGCTGCTGAACAGGTAGGTCTGCTGCAGTCCTCATGTGAGATGGGCAAGAAACCACTGTTATTAACACTGCACTCTTCCATTGTGCGTTTAATAGAAAATGTGTCTTCTGTGGCATCATTTACGTGCCTCTAGAAAGTAACTGCCAAGGCAAGGAGAGCCACATGATATAAAACTGAAGAGGTAGTGGATATTTATGGCTGTTTCAAAGGTTTATAATATCTTTATTCTGAATCTCCCCATAATGACACATCAGACTCCAAAATGACTTCACAGTGTTGATTTTTATTAAGCTTATAGAGTAGTAGAACATCTAAGATTTCAAAGATACACAAGTAGCACAGATCCTGGCACAGAGGTATTAAGTGAAGCTCCATATACAAACAATTAACAACTTTTTCCCCCAGCTTCCTGTCATGGTCTTGGTTGCTCCACTCTACGATCTTGTCATGCCAAACTCTTCACAAGATCACCACAGCAATGATGCGAGGCAGGACTTACTGATGTTGTAATACTATAATGGAGAAAAGCTGATGCAGAAGAATCTTTTGATTTTAAAATTCATTTTGGGAGTTGGCACAGTCTTCTGGGGCAGCAGAAGCATTAGAACTAAGACACCTGGACTTCAAAGACTCCAGGGGAAAGAACGGATGAGGGATGTAAGTGGAGGACTGACTTTTCACCATATAGTACAGTTGCTTAGTGATAGGCTTAGAGATATACTTTGGTCACAGCAGCAAGAATTTCTACCGGATCAGAGGTGACTGTGTACAACACAGTGGGAGAGTTGCTTTAAGGGTTTTAGGGGCTTTCTGCCTAAGGATCTCAGACACTGGAATTACTCCTGTAAAATAAAAACACAAAAGCAACAAAACCACAGAACCCACAGATTTTTTATTTTTATTTTTATTTTTTTTAAAAAGCACACTGTACCACTTCCCAGTACCTCCTCCTTTTAAGTGTTCCACATGCAGTAAAGCACAGGGGAGTCTGTTCCATTGTGATCAAAGAAGAATTGTTAATTTAAAAAAAAAAAAAAAAAAAAAAAAAAAAAGCACAGAAGAAATCTCCAGAAGAGCCTGCAAAGACTGAATGTCCTACTGCATAACACGGTGGGAAGAAAAGGCTGATAGGAACAGCGACTAATGGTCATGTAAAGAAACATTTGCACACTGATGCTGGTAGGAATTTTTGCTTCTTCAGTTCTCTCAAAATCCTAATGGAAATAAGTAGATATTACTGACACCCTCAAGAGATGAGTTACAAAAAGGAAAACTAATAAAAGAAAACATCTTAAGCCAAACCAAACCCAGCACCCTTCTGTTTAGTTACAGAAAATCCTGAGTTGGAAGGGACCCACATGAAACACCGAGTCCGACTCCTGACTCCACACAAGGCAATCAATCTATGAGTTAAACCATATATCTAAAAAGCATTGTCCAAACACTTCTCGAATTCCAAGGGCTTTGCTGGCTGTTACTTGGTAACAAGTGGGGAGCGGTGGGGGGAGTGAAAAAACCTGCTCAGATGCTTATAAGCAAAAAAAAGGTAATACTTTACTTTGGTCTTTGTATGGTACAGGACTGGGTTTACTTCAATTAACTAAACTATCAAGTCAGGTAAGAATCCTTACTTATAGTAAAGCTCAAAACAGTTCAGTTGTTTTAGTTCTACTTAGGCTTTTGCCAATATTAGCAGATATAATTTCATTAAATGCATTATTGCAAAAGACCATTTCAGATCATAGAGCTGCTGTTACCTTGTTTAAAGAAAAGGAAAAACTAATACACTTTTCCCAAAGAAATATTCCTTTATACTTGGATAAATATTAATATTTTTAGACAACTAAAAACTCAATTGCTCATCATTTCCTACAGAAATGACTGTTTACCATTGTGTTCAGACATTGAACTTCATTTGAGATAAGCATATTCTGCCAACAGATATATTAAACAAAAATAGAGGAGAAAAGGTACAAATAATTTTGAAAAGGTCTTATTAAAGTTTTCAATATTTTATAAAGCGCAAAGCATTTCTGTAATCTACACACAGCTTTCACATTTAAGTTTGTGTTGTTCTGACTCCAATAAAAACTGAGTAGCACTATTCTAGTCATGTTGCATAAAACCGGAATTTATTACAGATCAAACAAAATGGGGAAAAAACAACACAGAAGTGTTTTATTTGAATCTGCATCTTTCTCTGGGGAGCTGTTCAGCAGAACTATAGGAAAACACTGCTTAGAGTGCTTCTAAGAAGAAGGGGGCAGGGAGAGTGAAGGGGAAACAGCGAAGACTTCATTCCTGTCATAAGATTTACTGACATCCCTTGTGCAGAGGGGATCACTCTTAACCTAGTGATGATAGCAAACATCACCGAAGAATTACAGCACTATAAAACGGTAGCTAAATGGGTGGCCTCAGCTACGCTGAGTTCCCAGCTTTCATCTGTGAGCTAAAGGTTAAGAAGGTAGGATCTTTGCAATCCATAATAAAGATTCACTCATTTTTGCTCTACTCACCTTCATGCTACTTTATACATGTTAGGACGATGAATATAATCAGCACTACAAATCTCAAACTCCATCACCATAATAGACTTCCTCCTATCCAACAAGGAGGACACACACATACCCTGCACAACTAGGTGAATGGTTCCCCCTAAATTAATTTTCATTCTAGTCTGTGCCTTTTGTTTGTTTAGCAAAAACTGTAAATTGGGATGACAAGAAGCTTTCTTAAATCTTCAAATTTTTCCAAGAGTTCATCATTTCATTATTTCCTTTTTACCTGTATTCATTCAGCTTCAGTTTTACGTCACTGGTTCTTGTTTAACTTCCAAGAGCTTACCAAAACACTTCTGTTACTGAGGGTTTTTCCCCCCCGGTGTAAACACTTTTAGAATGATCATAACCTTCTCCTTCCTATAACAAAACCAGCAGATAGTAATAAAATGCTGCAGGCAATATAGCCACAGGCATCCAAACACAAAACATTATGTATTTGCTATGTAAGCAGATCACAAGGGTGTTTAACTGTCAAAATCTTGAGGTTGGGAAAAACTTAATAACTTTTGTTTGGAATTAAAATGAAAATGAAGTTTGACAGAACTTTTAAAATCCTTTTCTAACAAATGTATACATATTTTTGCTGTGGGAATTTAGTTCGCTATCAAAGAGCATCACTTAGATAGACTGCTGTTTTTCAAAACGGACAACAGATACTATTTGGCGTGTTTTATTTTTACTGTTCTAAATAAATTTGTTTTATTTGTTCTGTTGTCTTCAGATTAGCAGGGCCACCTTCTTGCTTGTGATATTCTATATGCAGTGGTATATAAAGATATAAGGAAGTCATTGATTTTGCTTTTCGTCTGATTTGAATTTTGAGATTCCTCGAGCTGAAGCATTCTGATTTTGTTTTGTTCCCCCTCGACCCCCCCCCCCAAAAAAATACCCTACCACCTTTAATCATCATGCATTCCTTAAGCTGCAATTCAGCAAGTATTAACAAGTGTCATACTACATGCCTTCAGCCTATGCTGTTACTTCAACACACCTAAAATAAGTGCAAGTCTTCTAGGTAACCCCCTCACATCTTCTTTGGAATTATGAAAAATTCTTGAACTAGACAAGACTATTTCTTGAGGAGAGTTCATCTTGCAAAGAGGTGCACTGCTAATCAATATCTTGTCCTTACCTGCTTTGTGCTACCACATCCAAAGAAGACAGACAGTCATGTCAGCTTCAGTCCTTGAACATCAGTTCACTGTTATTGAGTTGCTACCCTATGTTTCCTTTCTGGAGAAATTATGGCCTGAGGTGTGAGTCTTCTCCAAGATCTAGAAAACCCCAGAGGATACAGAGAAACCTCCTGTCCCACAAGAACAGAGGGCATCCCTCTGTTCTCCCAGCCCAGCTCAGCCCCCAGCACTACCCCTGTCAGGTCAGGTCCTTAACATCTTTGGTCATTAGCACAACCTGGTGTTAAGCAGCTGTAGTGGTTCACGTTGTTCAAGTCCTGGTTCTCCAGGCCTGATGAGTTCTGAAACATTTCAGATAAGTTTCCACTGACCTTACATGCTAATTGTTGACTACTACAGTGTTTTGAGAACCTGTAATTGAAAGTTCAATAGCTATTTATTTTACCAGTTACTGCCTCGAACAAAGCAAGGAATACCTGTTTGGGGATTTCAGTTCCTCCGGGAACCCTAGGGGATTCTGCAGTCCCTATGAATTATCTTCAAGACAAAGAGAGAGGTGCTCACATTGGAAAAATTGTAGCAACAGACCTAACATAAATCAATACTGATTTTCTACATCAGTACTAACAATATAATAATTGCTTTTCACAGTTGACAAATACAACAAACAGTTCTCAAATATGCAGATCCAACTATCTAGTGTCTGTAGGAATGAACTCAGAAAGCCAAAATGCAGTTTATGCTTATATAAACAAATACAGCACAAAGCAATACTGCTCATTTATTACAATCCATTGCAATCTAGCTACTCAGCTCACTAAGGAGTATCTGATGATAGTGTTAGTGCTAATAGTGTTCAGAATATGGTTCAAAAATATGGTTCAGATTTCATATCAAATGATAGTTTTATACAAGCAGATTGTTTGGCCAAAACAACATCTGAAGTGCCCAAGGAATTGTTGTTGAAGGGCATTTTGGTATAGGCTTAAAAAAAAAAAAAAAACTCACCTGTAGAAAAAAAAGTGCAAGCAACAAAGTATTCCAGATGGGTAAATCTCCAGAAACCCCCCCAAGGGCAATGTAATCATTACAGGAGACTTGTTTTAACAGAAAATACAGAGAAGAGGGTTGTTTTTTGTCATTGTTGTTTTTTCTTTAAATCATAATCACAGAAGGTAGCTAGAGATCCTAGTTACCTTAAAACATGCTAGTGACCTCCAGGCACCTCTGCAGATACACAGTTTTGAAGACTTGGAAACACCAAAGATACCCTAAAAATGGCCAGAAATCAAAGCATGTTGCTGACACTGAGGACTTGGATACTGAGAGGCTCTGGTACTAACTTCATGAAAGACTGGCTCCAGAGGAATGATTAGAAGAAATAAAACTCAAAGATACACATCCACAGGCTTAGCTGTTTCCTTTTGTTTTCTGAGAGAAGCACAGAGGAAATAAAAATCTTCTGCAAACTTTTAAAATCTATTTTCTTATATGACATATCAACAAATAAAAATTTGCTAGACTGGAGCTTTAGTCTGTCGAATTTGCTATATTGCATAAGCTTATGTATTAACATGCTATTGCACTGCAGTTTTTCCCCAATGTGGGCATTTTTACCTAAAAGTAAAACTGGTATTTCTCACTAAAACATCTTTTGAGACTAAAAGCTAAACCAGCTAAAGGCTATTGGCAAGAGATTAGACAGTTTGTTTAAAGGAATACATAACGATCAAAAGACTGATTTTTTGCTTTTGTTTGGGATGGGCAGGGAGGGTTGTTTGTTTGTTTTCCCTCACCACAAATAAATCCCAACAAAGCAAAATGACAAAGGTCAACCCTGTCCCTAAAGGAATGTGTTTGGATAATTTCTTCCCCAACATAAATAGACATATACTAACAGTCAAAAAAGAGCTCCTGCAGTATGGCACAGAATAAATCTGTTAAACATGAAAGCAGCTGAACACTCAGAATTGCTACCAAATAATGCCAAGAAAAGAAGAAATATAAAACTGAAGTGACTTCCAAAGCTCATGCACTATCCAGTCGTACTGTTGTTATAGGTAACATCTATTGTTTAACCTACGACAGATTCATTCTGTTGGTCTGAAGTTATTATGAGTAACAAGCTTTGGGGGAAACCAGCTTCTTTTAATTCCTTCTACGAAGTGACAGCAAAGTTCTTCTTAGTCCATGATGTCACCAAAAGGCAGACAAAGAACAGGACATCTAGCTGTTCCATTGCAGGAGTTTTTCATTACCACCTCAGCTATGGAAAGACAATGGAAATCTATTTGCCAGAGGACAAGACGAGAATCCTCTTTCATCTCAGTTCAACTTAACCTGCTTTGTCTTCTCCCCCATTTTGTTTCCTGAGGCTTCTCATTCTTTATAGGGTGATAAATCCAGGAGGCACTGAAGGAAAAAAAAAAGGGGGGGGCAAACACATGAACAAAAAAAGAATTAACAGAAAGTGTTGTTTCCTGGAAACAGAAGAAACTGAGTGCTACATCTTTTTTATACAAGTTCCCTATGTACTGCCTTGCTAAAGAAGCCATCAGTTCTCGGAACAACTCGGTTTGCTGATTTTAAAAGAAATAAAAGAACTGGAGGGGAAAAAAAAAAAAATGCACAAAACACACACAGACCAGTCCCTGGGGAGAAATAACATCATGCTGCAGTACAGGCTGGGAAAAGGCGATTCCACTAAAACATAAGAGAAAAAAAAATTATCTGTTTACTCGGAAGGTGATCAAACAGAGGAACGGGTTGCTCAGAGAAGTCACAGAGTCTCTATCCCTGGAGAAATTCAAAACACGAATGTCTCAAACATCTGCTCTGAGCTTATCAGGCTCTAACTAGAGGTGTTGGACTGAATGATCTGCAAGGGCTTCCACCAAATTGAGCGATTTCGTGACTGGAAGGTAAAAAGAAGTAGTCTGACTGAGGTGGAACATTGCACACCTAGTGACAGTAAGGCACAGAAATCCTCCATTTTCCTTTTTTTTTTTTTTTTTTTTTTTTAAATGACTGTTGTTGTTGAATTACAACAGAAAAACAAGTTCTTCATTCTAAGCCCTGTCTTTAAAATCTTTATGATGGTGAGATGCCAGATTGTGAGAACTGGGCTTGGGCTACATTGAGATATCATGCTGTATTCTCTCTGCTGGACATTATTTTGTGAGTTAACCAGAGATCAGATGTTAGTTCATGGAGGCAAAAGAAAACTCCAACAGAGTACTAGCTGTTAGCATTTTCTTACAAGATATAAATGATATTACAGTGATTTTACGGTGTTATCGTGATCACATACAAGATTGATATGTATTTTTCAACTAGGTAGTGATATTTTTTTACAGTTCATGTACAATACAAGATGCTCTTGTGCAGCTATAAAAAGAAAGTTTTAGAAAATTAAATATTTTAAGAACCTGAAAACAGGTAAAAAGCAGTGTATTAATTTTGTTGTGCTCCCACACCAGTGTCATTTTTACCCAGAACCTTGTAGTGAATCAAATGCCACTGAGACTGTATTTGAGCATCTTCAAATACTGGATGCCTTGGGAAGTTACTTGAAACACTGGGTATGCTGGGAAGTAAAGCTTATTATACTCATTGAACAGAATGAAGAAATCTCCAATGCTACTTCTCCCCAGCCACTGGAGTGAGCAGCACAACACAAAGCAATTCATATATTCTTAGAGTGGCTTTACTCTCCATAAAATGCTCAGAATTCAAACAAAGTGTTATTTTCTGGTCATCTCCACTTGCTGTACTTTCAAAGCACGCTAGCTAGCTTTCTTTTGGATGATACTACACCCACAGGTGCAGTTAAACAACTAAGGGAACCTGACTAGAGGAAAAACCCTTGAAGGGTATATAGTTTGGCTACAGGATCCACAGCAGCAACTTTTAGCATTACAGATTTGCTCCTTTTAGGCTGCACTGCTTGCAAAGGTAGACACAGCCTTATTCTAGCAGAGGTGGCTGGCAAAGGTAACCCAAGAGCACAAACATAAGAGGCATAAGAGCACAAACAACACAGGAATTCCTGTGCATCTCGTACACAGCTTCCAACAGAGCAGGAAGCCTCAGAACTCCTTCACATCAGGAGTTTCAGCCTTCAACCCTGCCAACAATTTTGGAGGTGCAGAGAGTGTGCCCAGAAAAATACCCAAGTTCCTCACAAGGAAGAAAAGAGGGCTTAACAAATGAAAAATAAGCTAAGCAACAATTTGTTGATTAAATCACTGACTGAAATGATCTGATTGATCCTCACTCAGGAAGCTCCTTGTGGGAAAGCATCTCAAGGATCTAAGCATGAGTTAAGATAATTTCGGTATCCGTAAGCTGCAAGTACTGACAAAATTCTCTTGTAACACTCGTGTCACTTTCAGTGTTGCTGTGTGGCACATAAACACATTTCTGCAACTACCTAGTTTGAGTCTTAAGTGTTAGTCCAGAGGCTAAGCACAAATCAAAGATCTTCATGAACTGCTGGTCAAGCTGTTGAAGACTGAGGAGCATTCAGACTGAAGCCAACTCTCCTCATGCACCTAGGGACTTCAATAACCCCCACCACTGGATGACTAAGGCAAGATCTGCCACAAACACACTCATGCTCTCACACACATACACCTAGAACACCTTCAGAAAACATGTAGGTGTTTCCATGTAAAACAATTAGAAGCGAGGTCCTAAACCGCACATTCAGAACGGATCCCAGTAATGCAAGTCAATGCCATTATATTCCTTACCTCAAAGGAACTAAACCGAAGGCTTAATGCCAGCTCAGTTAAGAGCCATTGAATTGACAGTCCTCTCTTAAGGAAGAAAAGGCCATCCAAATGGCCTCTCAAGTATTAACTCACCAGAAGGATAAAGTCACATGTGGGATAAATGAAACAAACCAGCAATACCCATGGAGTCAAGTAACAGCCACAACTTCCTGACACTAGTGTATCACAGATATTGTATTGCATTTCATGGTACACAGGGAAGAGACAAATTGAAATACCATGGAGACTGTACTAATTTTGTATAATTTCCTACGCTAGCATAGGCAAAAAAATAGCTCTGAGGCTTCTGAGGGCTTGATACATTGCACCATTCTGCATTACAGTGTAAGGCTGACCTGCAGACACACACATTAATGTGATTACACTTCCTTCACTCTTCACGAAAATGAAGAAACCCCATAAATCAGAACTCCTAATGAATTAGAAAAAGACACCACATGCATGCATACACAACAGATAAACTGCAAGACAGTGAAAGCAGTCCACAGAAAAACAAGATGTAGAGTTGAATGTGATTTCCTACAGCAATGCTAAGTATACAGTTCCATTACACATTTCAGCATGTTTTCAAGTCATTTTTCCTAAAATAATCCCCCTCATGCAAGCACTCTTGTTGAACGACACAGAACTGTTTAGAGAGGCTTTTTTATTATTATAGATGTAGTACTTAGCACTTCTTCCCCATTTGAAATAATGGTCTGCTTTTGTCACACAGAAAAGCTTCAGACACATTTACATCTTTATACATTTTCAGATATAATCATAACCCATTATTTATGGGGGAAAAATAATCACCATCCCAGGACATTTCAAATTTAAATTCTGATTTTATAGCTACAGTAAAATACCATCTGTCTCATCAAGCTAGAGAGACTACTAAAGAATCAAGGTGAACAGTTGCACAGTAACAGGACAACAGAAGAAGCATGCTTTCCTAATGAGTTTGGATTTGGGCTCAGTCTCACACTTACTACTTACTGCTCTCTATCCATATCCATGCATACTGTCAGCTGTGACTTCAGTACTACAATATGCTTGCTTCAGAGGCAGCAGCAAAGAAATCTAAAGCAGAGGAATCCTCATCTTTATTTATTTAATAGCAGGCATATTTTTCTTCACTTAAAAACAAAGAGTAGGAAAAAAAAATAAAAGAATGAGTTACTGTAATCTACTTCTACATTAACATTAATACAAAATATGGATTGTTTGTCCCTCGTATTCCTGCTGAACTCAGTACAACAAGAAACGCCAGTTAGGTGACATGATGTTGCGGTCTAGCCCCAGCAGGCAGCTCAGCACCACCTCACCACTCACTCACACTCACCCCAGATGGGATGGGGGAGTGAATTGGAAAGGTAAAAGCACAAGAATTCATGGGTTGGGATAAAGATGTTTTACTAGGTAAAGCAAAAACTGCGTGCACGAGCAAAGAAAACCATGGAATACATTTGCTACTTCCCATCAACAGGAATTGGCTGAACCCCAGCCAGGAAAGCAGGGCTCATGCGTAACAATTTCTTGAGATGGCAAACAACATCCCTCGAAACATTCCCCCTTACTCCTTCTTTACAAAACCCTTTATTGCTCAGCATGATGCCGTATGGTCTGCAACATCCCTTTGGCCAGGCTGGGTCACCTGTCCAGGGTCTGTCCCCTCCCAGCTCCTGCTGCACCCCCAGCCTCCTCGCTGGCAGGGCAGCACGAGAAGCTGGAAAGCCCTTGGCTCTGAACCCCATTCAGACTTGCTATTTATTCATTCTCATCTGTCAGCGCAGATCTGTCTTCAGTTAGTGACATGAATCACTTCCATTAAGGAAAAGTGTGGAAAACAAAATATGGTATTTGTACAAATCAGAGAACAGTCAACACACCTGAACTACCAGAAACAATGATTCCTGATCATCACACCTGTCATATTCCTTTGCAGATTGGCAAGCCCCACATTTCTTTGGGGTTAATTGATATATCCTGTGTATTGCACTGCCTTTACTACCTTGCTCCTTCTTCCATGTTAACCAAGTCAGAGCTAATAACAAAGATGCTTAAACATATCATTGTAAACATAATAATGGACATAAAATATATGTCAGCACCACACACACACAGAAAAGGTGAAAGATGTTCCACTGAACTGACATCTTTTTCAGAGTTTCTGTAACCTCTGAAGATGGAAGGCATCCATCTCCACAGCCCCATCCTGCTACTTAAATTGGAGACTAATTGTGAAATTCCTTGCCAAGGATATAGTACATATAAAAAATCTACACTAGACACATTCATGCAAGAAAATCTAGTACAGGTTAAGGATGGAGAAACCACAAGTGGCACAGGAAGTGCCTACGAAAGACCAAAACTGGATAAGAATTAGGAATAAATATCGGAGACTGTATAAAAAAAAAAAAAAGGTAAAAAAAAAAAAAAAAGCAGCTCTGCTCTTGTACTCCTCAGGTACATGTTTTTAGCCATTTAATCAGAGATAAACAAGGATGAGTAAAAAAGGATTAGGTTTGATCCAATACATATACTCCTGTGGTCTATGTTTTGACATGGAAAAAAGATTTTTTTTCCCTCACACGTGGACAGTTCAGACTTCTGGATATCAACATCAGCTCTTGGTTAGTAAAGATACTAGCCAGTAAAAATTGCCATTTAAAAAGAAAGTAAACATTAACGGCATTGCAAGTCATGAGAAATATAGAAAGCAGTGTTCTCTATTGCTTTGTGAGTAGTTTCCTTTCTCAAACCAACAAATGTCTGAGAAGGGTTTGCCCCAAAGGAAACATCCCAAAATCTTCTGCCCATTTCACCTCAAATCAATGGAGTTAGAAAATAACGTGTCACTTCTTCAAACATATGCCTGTCAGTTCCTGTCCTCCCTTCAGCCCAAATGAAGGCTGAAACTGATAACTTGGTCAGCTGCGTCTCTCATGTTGTCCTCAGTATTGTTTTGCTCATATCTGACTAAATCTGTAAGACATATCCCCCAGATGCCATTGTTTCCTAATGACAGCCGCCCTATGCATATGACATTATGGTTCTCCAATTCCACCTGGGAACACAGCCCTTTTTCTTCTGTTTTATGCCTCTGAAATACTGCACCCACAACCAGCATATTCACAGTGGTGTTGGAGTCATGGAAACCTTTATCAGCTTACCTGTAATAACTCCGCTTATCAGTCCCAGCCATGCAGTCAAGCACAGCTGCTGACAATACCTAGCATCTCTGGCTCTCTGACACATTTCTGGTAAACCTGAAAATATTGCCCCATAGTTCATCATTCCTCTCATTGCAATGAGGTCCAAAGTCATCCTCAGATTTAGATGCCCAAGGCAATACATAAAAACAGATGAAATGTTTTTCTGCACTAACGCAGAACAATGAAGACTAAGGAACTTATGTTTTCAATATATATCAATACTTCAAATTAAGACCTCCAAGTACAACTAGATCTATATTCTATTTTTGACATATTCTACCTTCACCTCCCTGTTATCTTAAAGAAGATTAAAAGCACTGCTTTGTTTGTATACATATTCAAAAACAGAGACAAAGCCAGCCCATCCAAAAGCACATTTATGTGCATCTGTTTTGATATCTGTAACAGTGCTTACCACAAGGAGAATTTAATGACTTTTAAGCTGTCCTTATCCTCATTCAATTTATTGCCTAAACGCTCTTCAAAACTCATTCCCACCAACTCCACTTTCTTTTCATGTGAAATTCTCCATAACAAGCTTCTCAAGCTGTGTTTTCTCAGTTTCCATACTCATAAAAAGGGAAGAGGTACACAGAAGTGCGCGTACATACACATGTTCAGAAAACAGATTTTAGTGGCAGAAAGTTATTCATTTGTTGTTTTACAGATGCCTTCCTCGTAGAAACAAGCATCCCTTCCAAACAGCTGGCAGTGCTCCACAGAACAGCACTTACTTGTCCACTGACTACCATGTAAGAACGTCTGGTACAAAAAAAAATTAGCTGAAATCATTAAATAATTACTCTGTCCTGCTATATATAAAGCATCCAATAAATTGAGATTTTGACATTGGAAGTCTTTATCTCAAAAATCTTTTTGTCATTACAACTTAAATAGCTCTCCCGGGTGTACTGAAGACTTACTCATTTGTGCACAGCTGAAGCATTCCTTTGCTTGCAATATAATCCTTAACTGTCAGTGTCTGAGTGATAGCAATTACTTTATGCAATGCAACTTTTAAGTGATTCAACTATTCAGAGTAGTGCAAAAAGAGAATTCAAATGACATATAATTTTCAAGTATAAAACTCCTGTGTTCTTCCTGCAGTTAAGAAAGGTGCTGCTGAAAGGGAATGGTTTGCCACTGCCTTCCCATTAGGGGGTTGATTTTGGTTTTTTTTTAAGTTTTAATTTTTTTTAAATGCACTCAAGATTCTCCACTAGGCTACAGGGCTTGTGGACTTGTACCTTTATGCTTAATTACAAAAATATGGACAGTGTTGTCTCTTGTAGCATGTGTTTAAGGGCAGTAAATGCAACAAGATCAGAGTTGAGAACTGAGCAAAGCAGTTTTACGATGACCAATATCATGCTTCATTTCTGTACAAGACAGAAAATAGTAAGGAGGACTATGAGTTGGACAGAGCAAGTCTTAGAGATCACAATGGAAAGCATTATTTCTGTAATCCTGGATGGACTGGGATTAGTCAGATTTTGGGGTAGCATTATTGCTCTGTGGTTCTTTTAGACCACTTCATCTACTTTTAATATATACTTTTTAAATTCTTTCATCAAGCTTCAGTTGAATACAACTTCTGTTTTTCATGTATACAAACATTACAGTGATATCTCCTCTGCAGAATGCAGGACTTTCATCTTGCAATTTTTGGTCCATGGGCTTTCTGGACTTAGGTGATATAGGATATAGACAGAAGTCCTGGCCTCACTGTACCGAACAGGACCCTTGTAATGGATCTCATCTGGATCACAGTTTCAGCATCCATTTAAGATTAAGAGTAAGGTGAGCTGTGAAATATTTTCAAGGCTTTGGCCTCCTTTGCCAGAAGGAGGCAATGAATTGAGCTAAACTGGTATCACTGTGGAAGAAACACGCTAAACAGTCACATGCACAGAGCCCCATGGAACAACAGGTTTTGATCAATAATTGTGGATTTGACAAAAATAATAATGATAACAAAGTATAATGGAAATAAGTGAGTGCCTTCAAATCTGTGGGTCCATAGGCAATGTTGTTATAACTTTTCTCTCTGAAGTTTCCACACACACCCTCTCCCCTGCTTTCACAAACACAATCTAACTGTTACAAGGCATTTGACCAGATTTTTCCTTCCTTCTGGTATCACACGAACAATGCAGCAACCAGAGCACAGCCACCAGAAAGAAAGTTGAAGGAGGTAAGTAGATTTTATATGGAAACATAGAAAACAGTAATGAAAAAGTACTTTCAGAGATGCACTTTACTTTAAAGGTTACAGAAGGCTAGCTCCGTGCCCTTAGGAAGAGAAAGGCATTCCCTTCTCCTCCCAGTTCGTACCACGGTTTGATGCTCTTGGTCTTTCCAACTCCCCTACCTAGAGATTGATGTTCTGCATTTACTGAGGCCATTTTTCTCAACATTAAGTGTATTAAAAAAATGCACACACACGGTAGCTTCACTGCTGGTAGAACAGAAAAGCCTCTTTTCATTTTCTTAACGTTTTCAGTAGCACTCTACATTTTTCTTTTTAATGGCAGAGCATAAGTATATACTTTTAACTTTTATTTCTTGCCTGTAGGTTTCCCTAGGGTTTCTGCAAGAAGACAGTCATTTTACTTCCACAGTAACCTTTCAAGATGCAATCACACAGCAGCCAATATGAAACATCTGGACAAAGTACTCAGAGAGCAAAGAGAAGGCTCCCCCACAGTAAAAGGATTGGTATGACTGTCATCATTTTAGCCTTAAAAGTTAGAGTATTAGCTGTAACTATTTCGTAATATATTTGTCTTGCCTGTCTTCTGTTCAAAAGACTAAAAGAAGTTTCCTGTACAAGTTAATTAGGCAAGAAAAAAATATTATCCTCTAATATGCATCATAAAAAGGGCTTTTATATATATAAAGTTTGGTGACAGACAGTAAACACTTTCACAGCATTATGCCTGCAAAATGCATCCTAAATGACTGAGCAAGGGAAGGGGAAAGAAATGAAGAAATGTCAAAGACAATTAATTCACAGGTACAGATGAATTCTGCCAGAGTTCTACAAGTTCATATACTTAGAGAGACAGCACTTTTGCTTATTGCCCAAGCCCTTAATTCCTACAATAAATAATAATCTCTACTGGAGGCACTGCCTTTACACATGCAATTAAGTACAGTTATTTTACACGCACACGTAGCTGTTCTATGGAGGGACACTCAATGCTTCTACTACCTCCACGATGAAGGTGAAGATCTAGAATCATGTAGAAGCTGTGTCTACTTAAATTGATTCATCTCAGGTGTCAAGCAATTTAGGAATACAGCCTTATTTTGAAAAACATCAAATCCTTTAAAAGGCTTACTTCTCATTGGGGGTGGAAAAAGAAAAAAAAAAAGATAGGAGTTTAGGACTTATTCAGTAGCTAATGCACTTTAGATACTATCTGCTTTTATTGACAAAAGCTTACTTTACAAGTTTTCCTATATAAATTAGGCTCTCAGTCCCACACTGCACCCTCCTCATTTCCCCATATTGTCTGGTATGGTTCTCCTTTCAAAGTGTTTTAGCTTAAGTAGGAACAAAGCTTTGAATAGAAGGTCTTCAAAAGATGAAAAACTGAGAACAAATGCTCTTTGAACAAGTCACTGTGCAGATTTTTAATGTAGTTGCTGTTGCTGTTCACACTCCACTTATTTTGGCAGCTTGCTTAAAGAGGCAGAGATTCCAACCCAATCTGCTCGAGTGCACACATTTGTACTGGTCAGAACTGTGATGTTAGTCAAACTACAGGATCGCGATTCAGTTTAGCGTAAGATCCCTTGGAAGACATGAAGGACAAAGCTAACTGAAAGCCACAATACTTAGTCTGACTTGCTATTAGGAGCTGATTTGTGCTATGGGAGAGATGCTTCTTATAATACCATTTATACACAAAAAAATCCCTCTGAAGTTTCCTCAACTGAATTGAAATTAAGCAGTGTTTTATTTCCTTTTATCATTGCTATTTTCTCCCCTGACAGAGCAAACAGCATTTCCTGGATGCTCAAATAATACAGATTTAGGAGGAAGTCTTGGTTTGTGGGTCTACTCCAAGGAGTATTTTATTGCATCACTCCTTTGCCTGCAAGACTCAGAAGTAAGAAAAGCCAATAGATTACCTGGCCTCTCTGTACCTCAGAGTGCTCAGGAGATTTCTCCAGCCACAACAAGAAATACAAAGCACAACACATTTGTACGTTTTGGAACTCACCAGCCGCACAACATTTACGAACCGTGACAGTTCAGAAATTCTCTCGTCACTCTGCGAGATGATTTTCACACACATTGACCTAGACTATTCATGATTTACACTTAGGTATGTTAAAACCTTAAAACCCCACAAAACATGAAAGCATAGGCTGAGTTTTTTTTCCCTCATTGATCTATAGTTCGTATAGCACTTTTCTACACATCGAGGTTAAAAGTAAAGAACTATGCAAAACACGTGAATTAAAGTCACTCATCTGCAATACTCAAGCTCTGTCATCAGAACAGGATGAAGGTAATAAAGGCAAAAAAATGTGGCATCTAGGTGGCAGAGGAATTTCTCCTTTGTGGCTAATCAACTGTAAAGCTGGATACATTAAGTTGTCTGTAGCTACAGCAGTCAAAGACCTCTTCACTCCGTTCAAGAATTTTAAACACATATTTAATATTTAACTAGTTCTTCAGTGAAAGCATAATCTAAATGCTGCTCTTGACTGCCAAAGATGGTTTCAGGGAATGGAAATCAAGGCAGAATTTGGAACATTCATCCTTGAGGCAGATCCTCATCCTGGTTGACTAGGCAAGACAGAAAGAAAAAGGTTGGACTTTTTCTAAAAATATCACTAAAACTGTGTCTGCATTGTTTCCTGCCCAATCTGTTTTGTTGCTTTGCTAATAACAGTGAAGTTTTGTTTAGCTAAGGCAAAAGATATAGAAAACATTACTTTTCTTCACAAAATATCACTCTGTTCTCATTCTGATTTTGTTTTCCTTTCAGACAGAATCACAGCAGAAGAGTGGAGCTTAAGAAAGATTATCTGCGCTTATTTTGCTGCTTCAGCTTAAACACTCATTTACTATAGAACAGAGAAAAAAAAGGAGAAAATAAGGATGACAAGAACAGTAATAGTAAAGGACTTAGTATTACAGTTCAGTAGCAATTTTATTATAAGTACAAATTAGCATTCACAAGATTAGGATGAAATACAGGTAAGGCTCTGGACTTGGTTTGCTTGTAAACCAGAACTAAATCTATACTTAAAATAAAGAAATAAATAAATTGAAAAGTGGAACTGGACACTCTCCAGTCCCTTAAGAGCTGAACACTATATTTTACTCAAATAATAAATATATTTTACTCACAACTTATTTTCATGCTTCTGCACTCCCAACATAGCTGTGGAAATTCACAGAAATAGATGGCAGGAGAGGGTTAATTTCTTTCCTCAACATTTAAAATATTAACATTTACCTGTAGATTAAAATCTATTTATAACAAATGCAGTGTCACCAATGTCATCTTATACTAATCACTGGCAAATTACATGATTATACACAGATTCTAAGGATGCAGAAGTGAAATTGATCAAGATGTCACTCTTTCATATTAAACACCTGACTCATTCATTGCATCTCCAGGGTACCACTTAGCAAAAATAACTAATCCAGCTTTGTCTGTTACTTCCACTGTTTCCCTTTATTAGATATAAATTATTAATGCAATAAAACTAGGAGAAACTTCTCACAGAATTGCAATTAAATATAAAATAGATGAGGTTTCAGGAACTGAAGCAAAACATAAACGTATGGAGTTGTTCGAAAGTCACCCCAAAGAGAGTAAAACCAAACTTCCTTAATAAAATTAATCCATTATGTGTCTTCCAACAATGAATGGATACAATTTATTCTATACAACAGCAAGTAAATAAATAAATGAGCTGGAGCCTTGGGTAGAAACAAAAACAACACTATTTTTTAAAACGTGGAAACAGCAGCTCTTTTAACAGGAAGATAGAACTATTTCCTTGTAGTTTGGCTTCATTACTGAAGTAAATCCCTCTCCAGTAGATCTTTGTGTTATATTTTTTGGCAGTGCATTTTCTAAAAATCAGAATCAGCAGTGGCACACCACTCACTTCCAAAACTTGCACAAAAGCTGCATTAACAATTTTTCCTGTGGTCTCCTTCTGTTTTCAGAAACAGACCTAACTTCTTTTCAAGACAAGCTAAGCCAGTCCAGCAATACAGATTTTAATTCCCCAAACACAGCAGTTACTGGAGAACAGCACAGACAGGTCACCCGCGCTGCAGAAAGGGATGCAGCCCACCCCAGAAGTTGTCCTGTGCCCAGCACCAGCACTCTTTTAGTCAGAGTGCAGTGGGTGGTGAATCAGCATCAAAGAATAGTGGTAGGGGAGGTTTGGTTTGTGTGATCCTTACAGTTGCCTTGGAGCCAACTTATTGCTTAAACCTTGGTTTAAAGGTTTGTTTTAAAGGAAAAATGGTGCAGAGGTATAAAAGCAAAGATATTCCACATGTACAATGACACAAGTGAGGTCACCCACCAGGGGAAAGGAGCAGACTTTACAGTGGGTAGGAGGAAAAGTGCAGAGGAAGACCACACACGAAAAAGATGAAACTCCAAATAATGAAACATAACTCCACAAGTTCGTCTTTTGTCCACAGAGAAAAATAAGATGACAAGCTGGATATACAGAATAGTTTTTGCATAATTCTGTTTCACAGGAGATACATCTGTTTATTCCCCCCGATTTCAGTTCATGCTAATTACAGCAAGCTCCTTTTGAAGTATGGCTCACCTATGGGTATAAATACAAGTTGTGCCTGCATTGTCATTTCCTCTGAATAGAGCATACCAAGTACGATGGAAGCTATTAGAAAATGCATTTAAGAATTGATCAAACAAACAAACAAAAGCCTGAACAGCATTTCCTGCTTCGATTGCTATTATTCACGGCAAAGGCATTTTGCTGCCAGGAAATTATCATATCAAGGAACTCTATTATCTCAGGCCATAACTTGCACATTTCAGTTCAAATTCTAGATTTTTGTCTGGGTGCAAAGTTGTGCTGTTAATAAATGTGGCTTAAAGTTTACTTCATACATACACAAAAATGAAACTAAACTTTTGAAGAGAATACAGAAATAGCACTATAAAAACAGAGTTTAGCTGAAATGAGCATCAAATATCAGTGATTGCATTTTTGTGCAACATTTTCAAAAAAATATAATGTGCGAACCCATCATCACAGAGCAAAGCTTGGTATTCACATCGAAATCTATGATCATACAGTCATTCATGTAGAATCAACATAAAAAAGCATCAGGTTCTGCATCCAGAGTTGGCCAAGTTTTGAATCTCCACATGCCTTTCTTCAGGTCATTAGTCTTTTACCATTGGTTCAAAAATTGCTATATAATCAGAAATACATGAGCACATATATAGCTCTCCAGAAGGAATATATCTTCATTACATACCTAGTATTAATAAATATCTATCATTGGGGGGGGGAAAAAAAAAAATCTGTTAATAGAAGGACATTACAGACTAATCAAGGTGTCCTTGGCTGACTTACACAGTGGTATTTCACGTAATGAGGACCATGACAAAGTTTGTGTTCCAAAACATTTTATGTCATTTTAACCTTGCCACAGGCAGCAAGGTTGGTGTTAATCACTCCAGTCAAAGCCATTAACTTTGAAAAGCTAAGAGCTAAAAAAAATTACATTACTGAACTTGACAAAATACCAGATGTTAATACGTAGGCTCTTTAGCTGAATTCATTACTCAGACACTGCACAACGTGGGTCTCGGAGCAGCAGCAGCAGCCTTACAGGGCACTGCATTCTGTTTCAGAGCAGAATCCGTTCTGTAACATCCTTTGTGAAACAAACTGGTCAACCACAGGAAAATTTCAATTCCCCTGTAGCGTAGGGTATTGCACATAAAGAAGGAAGACAAATGATTTAATCCATTATTTATTGTTCACTGTCTATTCTCTACATTAGCAGTTTGCAAACTTTCTTTGATTACACTCTTATTAGTAAAAAAAAAAATCACTACATACATCTTAGTATATTGATTTCTTCAAAAATTGCATACATATAGAACTGTACTAATATATTATGTACATTATAAAACACAATAAAAAGAATGAGATAAAGATGAAATAAACACTAGTTTTAACTTGTACTTAAAAAAAAAAAAAATCAAATATGTAGCTGCAGACTATAAAATGCCAGAGATAATATTATCTCAATCAACTAAGATAGTAACTAGAGGAACAATAATATGTGTAATTTTTAAAGGCTGCATAACAGCAAGTGTACACACAGAAAAATCTTACTAGATGTATACTAAAGTAATGATTAAAAAAAGCCCAGTGAGACCTCATGTACTTTTAATCTCCGGAAGTATTATTTTTGTCCTGAGTACCTAAACTGCTACACCACAGGTCAGTTGCTCTACAGAACAATGAAAATAAGGTCTCAGAATCGTATTGCTTATATCTTCAAAGCATCATCAACCAAAATGCACACTACCAACAGAAAAATTCTTCAGTTCTTCACACAGCCACCAACTCCAAGAAGCGAGGATGTTGCTTGCTCGCTAAATAAAAATGTATGATTTGGATGGGATCCAAAGCCCTCTCATTACAGGCAATGACTTCATAAATTTAACAATCAAGCCCTTGAATTTCATTAACAGAAGGCGAAGAAAAAAAAAAAGGCATAGACCAAAGCTTTTGATAGTGGCATTCATGCTCCACAGAGGCTGTGTCATCAAGATCACTTTTTAAAGTGATATTCAGTATTCTACTCATTAGCATCTCTCAAGGCCTTGTTAGAAGTTCTGTTCAGCAACACTGCAGAAATCCTGTTCCTTGTACCAATGAGCTCTTAAACTTTGTTCTATATCCACAGTCTCCATGCTGCAGTACGTGAACAAGTGAGACAATTAGGAAATCTTGAAATGTTTTAAATGATCGTGTGCTTACTTCATCTTACCGTGCATAGCAATAAAATAAACCTAGTGATGATTTGAAGTTCCTATGTATGTCTCACCTGATAGTTGTTCCTCCCTTCCAACTGATATACACCAGATATCGTCAGTTTGCCAGAAAAGTCCTGTTTATCTCTTGGATAAACAAACTGTTTTGTAAGAGAATTATTTTATGTATAAATGGATATCAGACATAATACTAAAAAATAAAAAATTGCTAATTTACTTTTAAAAAGCAATTAGCAAGCACTTTGTAAATCCCATCCGCTTAATGAGTCCAAACTGAGGGAACAGTGACTTTACCAACGCAGCCAAGAGACTCAAGGGGTATGTCCACAGTTCCAGCAGCAGGATAAAAGTAACATTCAGCTTGCCTTCTTGGTGGTCAACAGATGCGCCATCTAAACCTCAGTACCACCTCTTGACACATAAAGGTCTGTGCAATAAGGTCTTTTCCAGGGTATTTTTGTATTCTACCTATATCTAATAACTAATCACTTTTACAGAGTAGCCATTAAGCTAACAGCCATGAGTGATTCATGATGAACAACGGGTGCAGTTGTTAATGAAAAGCTTTCCGCTCCAGTCTTGCTTTCTTTAAGAAGGAGCAAATTGGCAAAGTTCTAGGAACAGTAAGCAGATGTTAGGAGAAAAAAAAAAAGCTACAGACATGAGGTCTCCCCCCACTAAATTCAGGCAATGTGCCATTATCCCTTCATCTCAGGCATTTAGCCAGATTCTTCAACGTGCAGTTTGGCACCCCACTTTAGAGAAAGGGCACAGCAACGACAATCCTACAGAGCTTCACAAAAGCTGAACACCAATATGTTTACTCAGACACTTGTAGTTGGCCTACAACATCACAGTTACTGCGTTAGCCATACGCAGACTAGTTAATTTAAACCTATCTCACACATGGGTGCCTCATCTACCTATCGTCACACTTCTAGAGAGCAACAGAGGTTAAAAAACAAAAGAAATAACAACAACAAAAAGCCATATTCTGATTCCTTTTAACTCAGTCCCAATGTGATAAAATTAATGGGGGTGTGCAAGAGCACCGTGTAAACTAAACACCAGCAGCTGCTAAGGGCTCATGTAAAATAACTTTTATTACAGTTTTACAGCATATGAACTCGTGCTTTTTTCTCCTCTTAGTAACACACGCATTGCTGTTTAACTTCTAAATTCAACATACTTAAAATCATTTAACTTTCGTCTACATCAAACTTAACAGTTCAGGAGCATATATGTGCAGTGGGACTCTAAAATAACCAACACTAGGCATATCCATTCTGCAAGACAAACTTCCACTGAAGTTAGAACCTGCGCCTTAGTTTTCAGATCACTCCTCCTGGCCTTTCCAGAGGCTCTGTTCTCTTCCTGCAATATCTGGAAGCCTTCTTGAAACAGAATAGCAAGGGTGAGTGGGATGCTCAAGGAAGAAGAAGCTCCTCCTTTATGCAGCAGGAACTGTGAATCATGCAGATCCTCTAGCAACAGACTCAGTGAATTGCTTTCTCTCAGCTGAGGTCTCTGCTTGCCTGAGCACTCTTCTGCTGCTTCAATGCAAAAAGAAAACAAGCGAGCTTCAGCATCTCTGAAGGAGGAGACTGATATATACTGATTCATTCAAAATATACAGAAATTATCAGCAAAATCCTGAAACACACATGATTATAGTTTATAGGCAACTGACTCAATAAAAGCAAGTCTGAAGCTTAACCACAGCAAATCCATTTTCCTCTACACGTTCTGTATAATTAGAAAGTAACATCTATTCTGTAGTACAGGAACTACTTAGCATGATTCATTATCACATGAGAAACAGTCAGTCAGCCCTACATATTCTGGCCTGTGCTATTTAAACAAGACAACCTCTCAAACATTAAGTACTCGCTCTTTGTTTTCCCAGGTGGATGCCTCTACTGTCAGCCTAACAACTCAGTCACGCCATCAGTGTCCTGAAGGGCGATGCTCCCTTAGCCAGTATGCTCCTTCTGTTCCCTTTCCAATTAGCCAGCATGCTCCACAGAGCAGGAGGAATACCTTCCACTCCAGCCACACAGGGAGTAGGACAGAGAAAAGCTTCTCCTACATCCTTGCACCTAGTAGGCCCAATCACAGCTGCAGTGAAATGGTTCCTGCATGAAGCCAGCTGACAGGACACTCAAAAGAGATGTAAGGGCAATTTGAGTGAAATTACTCTCTCAACAAGCATTTTAAAATATCATCAAGTACTGGAGTATGCTTCTGTTTCCAGATACAGTAGTTTTAAGTCTCTGTGACAGCAAGAGATTGTTTGCTTCCTAACTTTAAACCACCATTTTAACCTTCATCTATTAGTGTCTTCCTCATGAAAATGGGTTAAAAACATCAGTCCCTTCCTCCAACGTAAGCTCCCAGACGGTCCCTTCACTCTAAATAGACTTCAGATCTCCACGCACATGAACCTGTAATTTCAACAAGTTAAGCACAAACACGTGACTTGCCCTTCTGCAGTCACCAGGAGCACCACTGCGTATACACTTTTGCTCTTAATTAATCCAGTTCCCCACGTGCAAGTACCAGGATTTCCTGCTGTTAAATGGATGGGACCTCTTGAAGCACTGGCAGGCGGCACAGCCCCATACCTGCAGGTGCAAACACACGGTGTAGGTACTGTTGCTGAAGCAGTCTGAACGTTTAGCTCCACCTTGTCCTTTGGCATGGTGACTTTTCCTGGAACATTCAGCATCATCTTTGCTGAAGAGGCTCACTGAAGTGTTTTCTACTCTTGCAAGCACCACAAAGCCAAAATAGCCACAGGTGAGGAAAACACAGTTTGTTTAAACATATAAATTCTGACACATCACTGCATTGCTTCAATTTTAACTGCTGTGCCAAATTACTCCCTCCATAAAGCCTAGTCCCACTAAAGACAATTAAGTGCATCTGTGCAGCCTCAGAGTCATAGTCACAGGTGTAATGGCACACAATTTCAGAAGGGGTTATTCCACCCTGTTAGGCTTACCCATGTGTGAACAGTCAACAGCTGCAGTTCGTGAGATGTCTTTCACAGATAGAGACCACTTAGATATTTTTAAGGCCTTACACTATGCTCTAGTTCAAATAAATTACACTGAAAGTTCTTCCATCTCATTTGGGACATAACACGGGTCATAGGAACCTGTAGTCACCCACCTTGGTGCCACACAACTAAAACCATTAGCATGTTTTAATGACAGCCCAACAGCATGCAAGATAGCCTTCCAGCAGGAATTTAAACTTGATAAGTACCTATACCAGCCATTTAAGGCATCAAAAGTCCCAGATCAAGAACACCATGTACCTCTGAAACCCTTTGATCTCTGTCTTTCATTGCCCCAAGGCTATAAAAAGCTAATTTCTAGAAAGATGGGAGACAGAATAAATAAACATCACAGAAAAAGCTGCATACACCACATAGATGAGGCTTTCATTTATGTAATCAGGGCTGTATAGGTGGAAGACATGGGATAATTAAACAATTTTGTCAGTGGAAATCTCTGGTGTTGGCAATGAGACATAAATTAATGTTCTAGTTTGACCTCCAGGTCCCAAGTGTTGGGATGCACAATTTGCACATTCCCTTTCTTTCTGCTTTAGAACTGAGCAGACTTGGTCTAAAATTAAACAGAATAAAGATGGAATTCTGAACTGTTTTTACCACTTCCATTGTAAAACTTCAAGGTAAAACACTCTGCATAGCCTATGGCAGCGTATATTTCCTGAATTCCGGTCTAGTGCTCCATGCATTTAATATTTTCTCTAAGAAGTATTGCTACAACAGCTTGTTTTTATTGAAAAACTACTTCCCTAGACACAGAGGACAGATACAAAGATGCACACAAACTATAGTAAAAGGTGCAGTGAAGGGAGGGAGGAAAAGGAGGCCGTGAAGAAAAATGTGATTTCTCACAGGCTTCCTAACAAACCTTGCTGCTTCTACCACCTGTGAAATCTGAAATGGTTAACTGCTATACCATTATAAAATTTAGGCTGGAAATGGAAAAAACAACATGATAGCCTTAAAAGAATAAAAACTAACTAACTAAATAAATAAATTCAAGGTTTTACGTTAACAAAATTGTGAGTGAGAAAATACAGATTAATTGTATTGCCCTATGAATAGCTCAAATTACATAATAATGACTAGACTCCATAATGAGACAGCTATACTGTGAAGGGTGTAATAAATTGTTAAAAAAGGAGATGTAATTGAAGGGATTACAAAGGATACCAGATACCTTAAGGTGTCTGAGGGGAGCGCTTCCTGACAGATATATGGCTGCCATTAAAGAGCAATCCATTATTAGCTTAATTATCCCTGCTAATAGTCAGGTGAACATATAAACTGCCTTAGAAAAGAATGGTTTACATCTCCCCAAGATGCTCCCCAAGAGCAAAACTAAAATCTCCCCTAGATTATTATCTTGTCCACACATAGCACGCTATTAAGAACTATGCCTACTTTTGCTTATTGTTCACCAAGAGGTTCTCTGCTCACAAAGAGAGATCCCCAAGAAAAAGCTGCAGGAACACGGCTACCAACAAGCCAGCCATTGTGGACTGTCCCCAAGGACACCCCTTGCTGGGGCATCCCAGGGCTTCTAGTGCTACTGACAGAAGAGGGTAAATCCTTCCAAAAGAAGCAAAAGGGACTAAATTCCCCACAAAGCCCCACAGAATTGCCGGCTACTTATTAACTATTTTTCCCCAGACTAAAATATCTGGATTGCTTCAGTCAGTGAGAAAAACCCTAACCAAACTGCATGACCAAAATAGTCTTGACCATTTGAAGACTACAGAAAAGAGAAAACCTGCAAGAAACCATGTCAAATACCTGTAGTCGTAAGCCTGCTGGAAATAATATGGAAACATTAGCTAATATTGCACAGTGTCTTCCAAAACACAGATGTGGACAGGGCAGCCGTGAAACACTGACAAGAAATGACTCATATCTTTCCCTTTCTACACAGAGCACATGATGGTCTGTTGTAGACCAAAACGTGCTGAAGTTACCAATGAGAAGGCTGGGGTCTGCACCATTCTCCCTGACGTATCCCCTCAGAGTTCCCTTCCTTCAAATTGCTCGCCATACCTTTAAGGAAATTTAAATTCAAACATCTACATCAAAGAGCACCTATGTTACAAGATTAGGGATAGAAGCAGGTTACTCAAAGTAGGTAAGACAAGGAAATCAATACTGAGACAAGCCAGTGATTCTCTAGACTGCATTAAAACCAACAATGTCTGGGAAAAGAAACATCTAACAAAAAAAACAAGCGTGGGTGGAATACAATCTTCAGCTATACATCGTGCGGTCTACAGACATGGGGTCAAGACTTCAAGGCAACCCTCACTCCAGAATCTCCAAACAACCTGAAAGAGCTACAACATTTTTTGGAGCGTTATATAATGGTATGCGATTAGCCCACCAGTTAACTGCTTTGACTTTCCCACTATTACACTACTGGAAATCATTGCTTAAGTTGCTCTGCTGTAAGACTGGAGCTGCAGTTGTGAACTCAGCCCCCAAACTGTCAAAATGTATTATTTTGCTGTGGCGTGTTTAGTTTTGCCAGGAAAATTAAAGGGGAAAAAAAGGTATCTTAAGCGCAGTGCCAAGTCTCTCCTTGGTTAGACAACGTGCTCTTCTCTGCTGCCTCAGCCCATTTCCCAGTACAGGGAAAAGGAGGATTTCAGCTCCTCTGTCTTCCAGCTGGCAAGGCTCCCCAGCTGCTCCATCTCGAAGATCAAAGAGTGTGACCAATACTGCTCAAAGAACCTGGCTAGCTGTAAGTACTCACGGCAGCCTCATTTCTCATAAACTAGATCATTTTGTACATCTAATTTAAAAATCCCTGGAAGACATTTTTTTTCAAGAAAGCCAATTAGTTCTAAGCCCTCTCTCCCTCCTAAAATCTGTTGGTTTTATTTTCCCATCACGTATCTTGGTCCAAAAACTCATGGCAATGGATCTTCCTTTAGGCTTTTTGGAATGAAGTAGAGACTGCTGTTCCAGGGAGCAAAAACTCTCTAAGTCACTGTAACAGAAGAGCAAAACACTCATAAATACACAAACTGAAAAGGAAAGGAGGAAGGTTAAATTCTGCTGAAAGGAGCTTGCATTAAAGGATCAGAGGCCAAATGCAGCATTTATGTCATCACTTCCTTAAATAACTCCAGCAGCTGATGGACTGTCGATGGTATGACTTCAAAATAGCTCTTTACAGCTTTTCCTCACACCGTTCCCCCCAGTATGTCCTTTTGTGAATAGATGTCTGTGTGAGGGGAAAAACTACCACATTACACTTGAAGGTCCTCACCGTACTGACAGGTTAGGAGAAAGCTACTGTCTAACCAGCTTGGCATACTAAGCTATTAAAGTTTTGCCTGCAGACAAGCTTCTCCATATTTCGTATGCTCAAAGTGCAAAATCCTTTTTGGATGAATATTGAAATAGGCTTACTATGAGAGTGGCATGAGTTCCCACTGCCACTAAGGGAAATGACAGCTTCAGTGTTCATCAGATAGACTCGCAGGTTCAAAATACGTAATTAAAAATAGGTGCAGAGGCAATAATGACTTTAAAAGGCTCACACTGATTACCATTATCTACTTTACTACAAGTGAAATAAGAACAGCATCCAATTGTGCACAACAACCCCTCCCCTGTAAGATGACAGCTTTTGTTGTCCTGCCTACAGTGCATTTTCCTGCACTAGGCTGACAAGAAGCCTTTTCTCTGTATCTCGGGTTGATAACCCCATTATTTCCCATCTTAATACCAAAACAGTGCCGCAGTATCTCAGACAATAGTGCATGCAATCTACTGTCTATTAGGGTCAGAAAGCCTGCCATTTTTTTCACCTGCTGTGATATAGTAGGACATGATTTCAGCTGGCATCACTACGCTCTCAGCAATGGAGGCTCCTCTAGGAAAGGCACCCCGTAACATCTGTGATAGGGCAGGCAGAAAACACTTCACTGCCTGGAGCTGAATTCTCATCAGAACTGATGATACACTGTGACATTGGAAAGGGTGAGATTAAAATACATTTTTAATAACACCGAGATAAAATAAATCCAACTTTCTGTTTTTTCCTCCTACCTCTTGAACTGACCTGCAGCGTCTGCTGCTTTACTCTTTTCTCAGGGCACCAACACACCCCATTATCTCTCTTGCTCCTTCCTCTTCCTTAATATATTCGCTAGCCTCTGTCCGGAGTTTTCTTGTTAGCCTAGACTCTGATGTCCTAAACCTCTGTATAGTTATATGGAGATTATGCAAAATTTAATTTTAATGGGTAGCCTTTGGCAAATTTTCCAGCCACTTCAGAGCTTGCAATTTTTGATTTGTGGCAAGAGGTGAATGTCCTCCCCCCTTCTCCCCTCCCAACCCTCCCTTTTGCAGTTCATCCCCTGAAGATCACTTTTAATGTGAACCATGAAGTTGATAAACACTCTTAAAATTCCCCATATTTAAGGATTTCACCAGTCTTATAGAGAGGGAGAACGCGAGTTAGTGAGCTTGCTGAGAAGCAATCATCACAGCAGGCCCCGGTATCTTACCCCTCCCTACAAATCTTCACTTTGTTGTTCTTTTTATTTTTTTCCTTTATTTTTTTCCAAGACAGATTCTGAGTAGTCCCAAGTTTTATATTAGAAAACCATCCATTATATATATACGTATGATATATATATATACGTTTTTGAGGAGAGAGAAATGGAATACAGAATTGCTGTTTTTCTAATCAGAAGCCTTTAGTAATAAAGACCTAAAAGCAAGCCTACACAGAGTCACTGCTACACTTCAGCAGGCAACAGAGTTCAAAGGAACATTTGTTGTGTCAGATAACCACTTAAGGAGTCAACTGTGAAACCAGTGCAGTAGTAAGCTAATTTCTGTGGATTGCATTCCCAGCTATTCCTTCTTTTTAATTGCGTAGCTTTAATCACTTCAGCTCAGCACTGGTAGTAATCAGAAGATTCCTACACCAAATAAAAACCCCCAAAGTGCAACTCGTGAGGCAATGACTCAGCACCATCTGCGGCACAAACCTACCAAGGAGAGAGCACCCCAGCAAAAAATCCTGACAGGAGAGGTGTTCGGGAAGACACGCGGGGATGTCTAACAGCCGAAAGGTCACTGCTCTGCAGATGCAGGGAACTGCTGCTGCTATTTTTGCAGTGTGTGAGCAGAATGGAAACTTCAGGACCAGAAATGACATCCGTAACACAGCTTACAGTCTGTTTGACACACTTCATAAGTTTCAGCCTGCAATTCACATATACGAGTAGTAACAGCGTGTTCTAAATAAGTATGCAAATTGAGTAAGATATCAATAGCAAGAAGGATTATTAATCCAAGTGCTGCATATACTGCGGAGTCTTTCAGTTTAGTGCTCAACATTTAAACACCAACATGCTCGGTGAGGAACGTATATGAATGGTTTAAAATCTTATTTGCAATCCTTGTCCTCAGTCAGCTACATGTGACATTTCCTCCCATGCCTAAGGATCTGGCCCCCAATTTCAATACTGCCACGAGACTTCAAGCAACTGAGCTTCTTCCTAAAACTGAGACTAGGATTAAAGAAGTAATCTATTCCACCTGCACCAGTCCTAAAATTCATTCCTTTTCCACTCCTTGGAGACTCCCTGTGGGACAGCACAGATTTTTCATTAAGCAAAGCAGAATTTGACTAAGGTTCAGACCACAGCAAGTACAAGGGCAAGCTACTCACCTGAAAACAGAATGGGGAGATGCTAACATATCTCTTGTATATCCACTTGGAAACTTATTCAGCATAAATCGACGAGGTTAAAAATATTCCATATTTGATGCCTGTGAATCACTGTAGTATGTCCAATTTAATAAAACTTTCCTGTAAAAGGAACTGAGTGAACTGTGTAGCTGGTACATCGGCATAAATATTTATGAATTGTTACAAAAGCTAACAGGATCAATCAGGGTGCAACTTAAAAGGTTACATCGCTCTTGGTAAGTACGGGTCCAATTCTGTTGCAGGTCATGTCAAAAGAAGAGTTTATCACTGCCTCTCAAAGACTCAAGACAGGGAGCACAAATGCACAGAAGTAGTCTGCAGCCTGTATTGTGCTCTGAAAGCAGCGCTCATGGTTTAAAGGTTGCTTGCAATACATCGGGGCTGGTGAGAAAAAGTATCTTGCAGTCTAAAAACAGCAACAAAAATAATTCTGTAAAATGGCAAGGGGTAAGCACAAATATGGATTGTTCTGAACAACTTTTTTTTTTTTTTTATCTGAGAAAAAACTAATCTAACGTTCCCACTAATATCACCATTGGCCAGCTGCTCCCTTCTCATTCCCCTGGGCCCTTGGAGTTAAATATCTGTATGGGGAGTTTTCTATCTGCTGTTTTACCTTCCTGTTTCTGTGGGGGTTTTCTGTACCTTACTCTGCAGCACCACTGGCTGAGGGCCCCTGCAGCTTCTTCTGTCAGATCCCACTGTTTCCCTCAGACTACAGGAATATTTGCTGGACCATGAAGGCGAAGACTCCTGCTCCAGAATTAAGAAGGTCCCGCTGGCTTACAGTCACTCAATCAGTTAATATTTCAGTGTTTGCTTCAGGCAGCACATTATCCGTACCCACTGTCCCACTACAAAATACCCTGTAGCAAAGTCCACAGAATAATCTCAGGAGGGTTCAGTTTGCATCTGCATTGGTGCAGGGGGGAGGCGGCCAAGCACACCCCTGAGAGGCCCACACCAGGCTGGAGGAGCAGCAAAGGCCCTGAGTTCAGAGGTGAGCAGCTGGGGGTCCGTCCCTGGCCCTGCTGCCGCTGGAGCTGGCAGCGAGCTGGGAGAGAGGCCAAGACTTGCCCAGGGGAGTGCCCCAACGCATCAGGTGGAGAAACAGAGGGCAGCAGCAGCAGGCTTAAAAACCGAGCATTTTCTGCCTGCCCCTTTCAGTGATAGAGCAGACCCATGCGAAATTGCTCACCAGAGTGCAACCACACTCTGCAATTCCCCTGCTCCAAGTGAAATTACAGAAATGCTGTCATCATAGGAAATGTTGCAGTGGTAATGCTGGGAAACCAGCACTGCTGAGCTACAGGTGATGGCTTTAAGAGAGCCTAGATATGTGTAATTTGGGAAATAAGCACGTTGTAAACACTGCCTGGTAGAATAAAGAAGACTTTGGGGTCAGAGGTGGCCTGATCCTGTTAAGGAGATACCCCTTTGCAGTGAGAAAGTGTGGAATTTGTCATGCGTGCGTAATCAAACTGCTGTTGAGTTCTTGGCTGTGAGTTTTACAGGAAGAAATTCAGAAGTCTGTAATGCAAGTTAAAATTATCATGAGGACTAGCTGTAGAAATAAAAGGTTGAGTTTGTAACAGGCACGTGAGCCCAGCCCCCAGCACTGCGTGTCTCCTCACAGAAGGAATTAAGAGGGAACTGAGCATAAATAAAGGTGAAAACAAGGGGAATTGAGACTAGAAAGAGAGGAGGACAGGTGCTAGACTGAAATTGAGGATGGGGAAGGGAGAAGAAAGGTGCTTCTCTAAGCGTTATAATTGTTTATCACCTTGCTTTTGTAAATATTCAAATCAGTAGGTTAAACTTGCTAATAGAAAATATGTGAAATCCTGAAGTCAAGACTGTTTTATCCACAGCACTGGTGTTTAACCAATTCCTGCACAATTTTTGTAGTCCTAGACTACAATAAAAAGTGGAGAGGGTTTTCCACTTCAGATTCTGCAAAGTTAGCCCTTTTGCTCTTTGTTTTTCTTTCAAATCTCTGGATTGAAATATTAAATTTCTAAACAAAAATAAATTTCAATTTTTTTTCGTAGGGTTTCGTCATGGTTTTTGAGTTGAAAGGTCAAACAGAAAAACAGTAATCATTTCATAAACATTTTTTCATGCAGCTCTACTGTAAACAACATGTTATAAGTTTCTGCAGAACATTAAGTATATTTAGCAGTCTAATAGTTATAAAACTAAATCTTCTCATTACACTTTCATAAAATTAAAAGTCCAGATTGTTCGTGAAGTTGTTTTTAGTTAGGCTGCAGGATGGAAAGGGGTGGTTTTTTTTTTTATTATTTTTTGTTTGTTTGTTTGCTGTTGGTTTTGTTGTTGTTGTTTCATGTCAGAAACTCAGCCAACAATAGCTGGAAGGAATATGTCTGAAGACATAAACCAAGCCCCTCTCAGAGAAGCACCATTCTTAAGAGCAATAAGTAAGAACAAAATAGGGGAAATCAGTATCAAAACTATTTTCCATGGAAATTGTGTGCTGTATTAAGGCACAGGGGATAACAAGTGCTGTACTAGAAAAAATGCACACACAAAGCACAGAGCATGATGTCTTTGGGTTTAGGGGGACATATAAGCCTTACTGTGATCGCTGACAAAGTGCAAAAGGCTCTTCTTCCTCTGAGTGGGTGCATCAAAAACACCAGTAAAAGAGAGTCAAACCTCCCTTGCTTAGACTAATCAAATGATATTGGTCACCAGCAAGGGATCAGGTCCTAGACATTTCAGAAAACATTAGAAAGCACTGAGGCACACCTAGATGAAGGTGTGCAACCTTATATTCTGGTGCGTTGCTGAGACATCTTTCCAGTACCAGAACAGTCTATTCAAGACCTGAGTTAATGAGTTTCCACTGAACAAAAAAGCCAACAACCCGCTTAACTGGTTAGGGGTTGCAGCCTTCTAGGCCCTTCGGTGAGGAAGGAATTTGAGGGCTTACTTGTTTGCTAAGTCTTGGTTGCCAAAAGTGATTGGCCTTTTGGCCCAGTTTGCTAGTTCTGTTAGAGATGCTAAAATGTTCTCTCTGTCCTTTTTTAGGCAAGCTCTCAGCAAAATCAGTAAGGATTCATCTCTTTAAAAATCTACTCTTTTCATGTCCTTTCTATGAGGCATATGAATAATATCTTGCTAATGATTTTTAAATGCATCTCAGTAGGATATTAAATGTGGATTTGCATGGACAACTTTAGTGGTTTTGAAATGACAGTTAATCTCTAATAACCACTCAAAATTCAGTGTCAGGGTTTGTGTACATGTACTTGCATCCCAGCAGCATCTTAGACTTGTCTTATATAATGGCACTTTTAATTCTTTTGGGCCTCTTTTTTTTTTTTTTTCTTTTTAATTGGCTTGTTTTGCGTATTGAAACAGATGCATATTTTTCCATCCTAAATATTTAAGTGTTTGTTGTACATTTAATAAAGAGGTCACTCTTCCCATTTCCTCTTCCCTGACTCAACACCACTCTAACAGCAATGGGTCTCCCTCACATTACACAAGACCTTCTAGTCAACATGATGCACTGGACAGCATAGGACTTGAGCAAGGTGCAGGCAGTGGAAATTGTCCTGGGCCTGGCTGGGAGGGAGGTGACTTTCTTCAGTGCAACCCCCATGCTGCTGTTTTAGATGTGACTTGAGAAAAACAGCCACCACAAGAAGGCTTGGGAGGGGGCATTTGATGGTGGAGGGAGGGCGTAGCTGGGACAGCTGACCCAAAGTGACCACTGGGGAACATCATACTCAGAAGTAACACCTGTGGGTTTGGCCTTCCAGAGTAGCCATTGCTCAGAGACTGGCTGGCCATTGGTCTGCTTTTGGGGGTGGTGAGTGATGGCTCCTTCAGCTTACCTCTCTTGTTCTTTTTCTCTGTCCTTCTTCTCTCCTACTTTCCCAGAGGATGTGCATACCAGGGATGGATGAAGGAAATACAGGCAACCTCCATTGTTTTGTTTCATACACATTATTCACTGGGGAGCAATCCCCCGATTCCCTCCAAGAGCCTCCTGGGAGCCTTGGCTGTCCAAGCAGGTGGAGAAAATGCTCTCCCCCTCTTCCATGTCTTCCACCTTTCTCTTCTTTTTGGCTCTCTGGCTCCTGCCAGCTTTTGGGTGGCAGAGGTGAAGCTCTCTTAGGTGCTTATGCATCAGGACAATGTTTCCTTCCATCTGGCATAACACCTCACAGCTGTCATAAGCGCTGTGGCAGCACGTCCCAAAGGAAGCTGAGGGTGTCTTGCTCATCACCTAGAAACAAGAGGCCAAAGAAGATGAAAGGGACATGGGCTTTGGGGGGGCTAGAGACATCTGCAGCTGGGCTTGGCCTCATCTTCAGAAAACTGGGTCCTGCTGGGCTGCTCCAGGCAGCATGATGTGCAAAGAAAGCCTCAGGCAGGCTCCATATTCTTCTCCCTCCTGGGTCTTCCTGTCCCTTTTCCTCTTCTGAAGATGAGACCCATCTCTGCCTCCCACAGGTGGAAGACCCAGGGCACATTAGGGTCCCTACCGAGTCCTTCATGACCACATGGGCTGTTACTCCTTGTCCTACCCATTACTGACCCAAAGTCCAAGGCCTGGCAGTCCCAGCAACCTGGCACTATCAAGCCTGCCTGACCTCCGTCACTCACCTCTCTGTGGCATCTCCTGGCTTTCCTCCACATGCAAATCCCCCCAAGGAAAACCCTGCCGAGCAGGCACAGGGCTGGGCTGCTCCTGTATAGCACCTCCACGTGCTCCTGTATAGCACCTCCACTATTTTGGCTGTGCTCCAAAATGCTCAGTGAGGAGGAGCTGTGCCAGTGCAGGGGCATTGCCTGGGCACCCTAGACCCACGTTTGGTCTCCTGTGCTGCTCCCACAGGCTGTGGGGCAGCCGTGGCATTGCCCACAGCACCAGTGGGGTGCTCAGGGGCTTTGGTGGCACAGGCAGGAGCAGATTGCGGGTCCAGCTTTGGCAGCTCTGGGGTTGGAGTGGCTGCAGGACCTGCGGTGGGAGTTGGATCCATGTTGGGTGCAGCTTGGTAGGTGCAGGGCAAACCTCAGCACCTTGCAGTGCTTTGTGCCCTTGGGGATTGCCAGTATGCTGGCTAATACAGGCAGATGGACAAGAAAACTGACAGCTTCTTGGCTTGTATCAGAAACAGGGTGACAAGCAGGACCAGGGAAGTGATTGCCCCCCTGTACTTGTTTGCACCTCAAACTGTGTTCAGTTTTGGGCCCCTCAGTACAAGGAAGACATTGAGGTGCTGGAGCATGTACGAAGGACTGTGAAGCTGGTGAAGGGTATAGAGAGCAAGTCCTGTGAGGAGAGGCTGAGGGAACTGGGCTTATTTAGCCAAGAGAAAAAGAGGCTCAGGGGAGACCTTATCCCTCTCTACAGTGACTTCAAAGGAGGTTGTGGCGAGATAGGGGCGGTCTCTTCTCCCAGGCACCAAGTGACAGGACAAGAAATGGCCTCAAGTGGCACCAGGATTGAGGTAGGGTATAAGGAAACACTTCTTCACTGAAAGAGTTGTGTGGCACTGGAACAGGCTGACCAGGGAAGTTGTCGATGAGGCGCGGGCAGAGCCAGCAGCAGCAGCAGCAGCAGCAGCAGCGGCAGCAGGACATTTACATCGGGCGGCGCCGCCATTTCGCAGCCCCTCGCCGAGGCGACCGGCTCCGGGACAGTCGTTTTCTGCAGCGGAGCGGGGGATGGAGGCGGGCAGGGCTTTTTTTCGGCATCGAGGCCACTCGAGGCAGCCGAGGCAGCCGCCAGGGCCCGGCAGCCCTCACAGGAGAGGCTGACGAGGTGCTGGAGCCAGCAACGCCGCCTGCGCTGCCGTACAAAGGCGGCCCCCGGGGAGCGGGAGGGACCTGTTCAAACAAATAATTCAACCCCACTGAATTTCTTGATCTTTGCTAGCTAGGAGAATTGAACAGCTCACGAAGAAACACACAATGGCAACGCACCTGAAGCTTTATTTAGTTTTGAGTTTCCAGTCCCTGCATGAGGTGCTGAACATGTTGCTTCTTAATCGGTTTATTTTGGCAAATTAGTATAATCTAAATGCTCTCAATATATATTCACGAAGGTTAAAAGGAAAAAGCAGTATATGTTCCTAACAATACCTTTTTATTAGCCTAAGATTCTTACTTGCTAGTTGAGAAAAATTCCCTTTGTTGTCGAGCTGCTACAGTAGGAAGCAGATGGCTGTTCAAATCCCAGAATTCCCACCAGGAAATGTGAACAGATGTCTGTAAACAGGAAAAAAAAAAAAAAAAAATCTTTCTGTAAGTCCATATTCTGGAAGCAGAGCTATTTATGAGATTTTATAAAAATCTATCTGCTTCCAGTAATAAGCCATTTTGTTTTCCATTACCTTTTTCCTGTTCTCTCCCCACACTTGGAAAAGTACCTATCGGTAACGTGAATAAGGCTTTGATAAATAAGACCAACTTTTAGTAGTGTAGGAATAGTTCCAGTAACCCACCTGACAATTGTGTATGTATGTGTCATCCCCAAAATGATAGCTGCTTTTTCAGATTTGCAAACATCGCAGGCACAAAGTCTGTCATTGGCACAAGCATTGTGCTAAAAAGCAAGGCTCAACACAAAGCTGAATTCATTTCTGGAGACCTAGCCATTATAAAAGTACAGAGATGGTGGTAGGAAAAGTTTAAGGCTCAGCTAAAGTTTTGCTAACACAGCCCAAATCCTGTATCTTTTTCAAATACTCATTTGTCTTCCTTGTTTTTCAGTGTTGTGTATCCAGTACACTAGAAAGGAGGACTACCTACTCTTAATAATGCCATTTGATCTCTAACAATACATAACATTTAATGTATGAACATGGAACGAGAGATTGACAGCTGGCCATAGGCACCATTTAGTGTCATGGATGCATTTTTAAAAAATTACTGGAGGGGTGCATGTGTGTGTAAAGAAAAGAAAAAAGAAAAATCAGACTTTCAGATATGACACCCCTTGGAGATTATGGAATATAAAAACAGCTTAAACTCAGTTCTTGTACCCTTAAGGATTCCTCTCTGATTTTCTCCTACAGCTGACTTTCAGACCTTGAAACAAAAACAAGCGTGTCTGAGCTTTCGTATGTCTGAGTTTTCTCACGTTGCTGAGAAATAAAGTGGCTTTATTGCAATTAAAGGAACATCAGGGAAACAATCCTGTCTTATATTCACATATAAGTCAAGGGGTTTCAGCCAACAGAATGTGCTCTTGGGGTTGCTGTCAACTCAGTGCTCAGTAGTGGTCAAAAAAGCAAACTGAATGGAAAGTATTAATAGGAAAGAATTAAATAGCAAAATGGATAGCGTCATTCTCAGAACGTGTACAATTGTGGCGGAACACCATAAACAGCAACAGGCTTTCCCATTCCCTCCAGAGAGGGTTCAGAGAAGGACAATGATAGTGATTTAATGTATGCAATGGCTTCTGAAAAAGAAGAACAGAGTAGGTCTGCTCAACTTGGGAAAAAGACAACTGTGGAAGGACGTGACAGAGGTCTTTAAAACCTGTGTGCAGTGATGGGAAGATAGACAAGAATCAATTGCTCTCTGTGCCTTCCAGTGTAAGGGCTGCAGGCCTCCAATAAAGCTACTGGTTGCCTAGTTCAGGATAAACAGAAGGACCTAATTCCTCACACAGCATGTAGTTAAACTATAAAATTTATCATGATGCGTGGTGGATGTTAAAATTTTACACCAAATGTAAAATCCCTGGGTAAGTTCATGCATAAATCCACTGAGACATTATAAATGCATAGAACCCCTCAGCTAAAATGTAAAATGTTTGAAGGTTGAGAATGCATATGAGCTTGTTCTGCTCTCATTCCCTGACATTTTAGTGCTTTCAGAAAGGAAGCTGGACAAAACAGATCTTTGGTCTAGCTCAGTTTGGCTCTCTGTTATTTTGTGCAGACAAACATCTACTGCCACCACAACTGGACTGTGGAAAAGATTAAGTACCTCTGTTCTTCTACATACTGGGAAACTACAGACATCTCTTTTATGCTGTAGAGAGAAAAAGAAAGAAAACAGAGCCATGGTAAATGCAAAGATGTATGTAAATCATTTAATTTTGGTAGGAGAATTCTGAAGGTTATTAGGCCCCAGATTTATCCTATTTGGACTCAGGTATGTTTTGTAGATACAGACTTGCATGCTATAACAAAATACACACTTTCCATATAGCATGCATGGGAAATTCAGACAGCAGCTGCATGCATTCAGAGATAAAATAAGAAATAGATGTGAACACAGAACTATTGCCAAAAGGACTATTGGAAACAGTCATCCCATTAGATATAACATCTTTAATTTTTTTAAATAAAATTGGGGAAAACACTGCAAAAAGAACAGGTATTAACCAAAATCATGTTTCAAAACAACTCATAACATACAAAGAAGCATTCTCTTTTTACTAAGAGTTAACCTAACACATTAGCATGTTTGGCAAAGCTGATAATCTGAGTGGAAAACATCG